>NC_069708.1:52214136-52814136 GCF_023699985.2 Odocoileus virginianus | reverse complement strand
ACTGAGGGAGAGAGACAGAGTTCATAAAAAATTACAACATTAAATGAACATTTTGCAACAGGAAAAACATGTTGAATCAAGACAATCAATAATCTAAGATCAAAGAGAATTCAGTTTTCAGAGTAAACCAAAGAAAATCATATTGCTCTTTCAATTTAACACTAGCTATTAAAATGCATAATTGATGTAACATGCTAAGAAAACAAGTGAAGATTATGATATTGCAGCCCCACAGAGGTCTCATAAGCAAGCTTGCCTTATCACCCACATAGAGGCAGGCAGTGGTTCCTAGGGAGTCATTTTCTATATGGAAGATAGGAGGCAGAGCTAATATGACATAGGATTGATTTTTATCTGAAGTTTTGTGACTTAATTTTCCAAATGACCACCTCTTACAGCAGGCAGGATAGAGACAGATTCCAACCTCCTGTCCCTGCTCATATGAGGCCCTTCATAATTCTACTTATTAACATATTTTGTCTCTCAAAGCAGCTTCACTGACTTTTTCCCCCCATCCTCCCCCTCTTCCTACTCAAAAAGTATAACATCATATTTCTTACATTTCTTCTTAGTGACTCTCCTGACTGGCTATGTTGTCTCTGGCCACTACCATCTCCTCTCTTACTCCACCTCCTTTAAAATACCAAATTCTCTATCTCCCCATGAAACCTAAAACCTTTTCTTATATGCTGGACTCCAAGGAGCAATATGTGAACCATGAAATTCCAGATGTTCAAGATGATTTAGAAAAGGCAGAGGAATCAGAGATCAAATTGCCAACATCCGCTGGATCATCAAAAAAGCAAGAGAGTTACAGAAAAGTATCTATTTCTGCTTTATTGACTATGCCAAAGCCTTTGACTGTGTGGATCACAATAAACTGTGGAAAATTCTGAAAGAGATGGGAATACCAAACCACCTGACCTGCCTCCTGAGAAATCTGTATGCAGATCAGGAAGCAACAGTTAGAACTGGACATGGAACAACAGACTGGTTCCAAATAGGAAAATGAGTATGTCAAGGCTATATATTGTCACCCTGCTTATTTAACTTATATGCAGAGTACATCCTGAGAAACGCTGGGCTGGATGAAGCACAAGCCGGAATCAAGATTGCCTGGAGAAATATCAATAACCTCAGATATGCAGATGACACCATCCTTATGGCAGAAAGTGAAGAAGAACTAAAGAGCTTCTTGATGAAAGTGAAAGAGGAGAGTGAAAATGTTGGCTTAAAGCTCAACATTCAGAAAACTAAGATCATGGCATCCGGCCCCATCACCTCATGGCAAATAGATGGGGAAACAGTGGAAACAGTGGTTGACTTTATTTTTCTGGGCTCCAAAATCACTGCAGATGGTGACTGCGGCCATGAAGTTAAAAAATGCTTACTCCTTGGAAGGAAAGTTATGGCCAACCTAGACAGCATATTAAAAAGCAGAGACATTACTCTGTCAACAAAGGTCCATCTAGTCAAGGCTATGGTTTTTCCAGTAGTCATGTATGGATCTGAGAGTTGGACTATAAAGAAAGCTGAGCACCGAAAAATGGATGCTTTTGAACTGTGGTGTTGGAGAAGACTCTTGTGAGTCCCTTGGACTGCAAGGAGATCCAACCAGTCCATCCTAAAGGAGATCAGTCCTGGGTGTTCATTGGAAGGACTGATGTTGAAGCTGAAACTCCAATACTTTGGCCACCTGATGCGAAGAGTTGACTCATTGGAAAAGACCCTGATGCTGGGAGGCATTGGGGGCAGGAGAAGGGGACGACAGATGTTTGGATGGCATCAGCAACTCAATGGAGATGAGTTTGAGAAGACTCCGGGAGTTGGTGATATATAGGGAGGCCTGGAGTGCTGTGGTCCATGGAGTCTCAAAGAGTCGGACACAACTGAGCAACTGAGCTGAACTGAACTGAAGGAGCTCCTTGTTTCTTTCTGGTATAGCTTACAGAATTCTTCAATACCCTTCAATAACCTGCGTGAGATCTGCTAAGTTCTAGCATTCTGCCTGGCAATTGTAGTTTAGCTTCTTTCCTCAAAATGTAAAGGACAGAAGCAGCCAAAGTTACTGCAAGTCATATGTTTTTGAGAAGTATTACCAATAGTTCTATGGAGGAACAAAGAGAAGGCTTTTCACGGTTAGTTTCCAGGATGCAGCTTACAAAACTGTGGTGCAATAAAAAGAACCTTAAATTTGAAATTAAAATATCTGTTCTCAGGTCTACTTCTTAGGTATAAGACCTTGAGTAAGTGAACAAACTGCTGAGTCAGATTCTACATTGATGAATTTGAATCAGTAATTCCTGCCCTAACAGATTACTTAGAGAATATATGGTAGACTAGTAGAAAATTTTATCTATAATATACATTACTTGTAATATATATTATATACATTTATCTTTTTTCTTATTGTTACATTGAACCTAATTTATCTTAAACAATAAGCCTATATAGAGATAAGGGACAATCTCAGGAAATACAGATGACTGATGATCTTCTTGTCAAGAGACCTTCAAGAATGGCAGTTTGTCATGGTCATCAATTTGATTTTGACCAGAATTGATGCATCCAGGGAGGCTGATTGATGCCAAGGAAACTCATAAACAACTGATGTACAAACCAAAATGCCACTTCCTTTTTCAGTTTGTAGTTACATGGTAAGCTGAATTAATAATAAAAGAGTCACTTGGCAATTATGAGATTAGTTTAAAGGGAACTTGGGTCATTATAAGGTAGGTTTACCTGTGTTCTGTTGAGACCAGTGAATTTCCCTGTGCCAAAGTGGAAAATGTCTCTGGTCTGGTGTCTTTCAGATTCAGCACTTCTCCTCTGCACATTGCTGAATTTATATTCTAAATTCTTCTCTGACTTCCCCTTTCTCTAAATTCCATGATACTATCTCCTCTTTTGATGATACACCCTAGATTTTGGAATATCACTAATTAAGCTACAGGTAAGTCACTATTCTCTGAGCCTGGGGTATATTAAGTCTCCTTCCATTATGTATTGATTTAAATTTTCTAACTGTCACAGTTCTAGGGGTGCCCCACTGGAACAACCTAAGGCTGCTATCAGGTACCTTTGTGTTGGCTGAATAGGCCAAGTGATTAGCCTGGATTTCTCATACTCTCTTAGCCCCGCTGGGCATGTTATATTGCATATAAATTATAGTCATTTATTCAATTAAGTAGGGAAAATGGATAAGCTAATTTCCCCTGCCTACCTTCTATTGGGTTATGTTCTACCAAGGTTAAATGAAATAGTTAAATCCTGCAAGCTCATTAGATTTTATTTGATTCTGGGAATAATTTTATGATTCTGGTCTCCTGTAGAAGAAAAGGACCTGTGGCCTAAGAAGTATTAGATGGTAATCTTCCTAAGCCAAAAGATAATTTCATAGAAACAACAAAATATTGGACATGAACCCAGTAAAAGGCAACTCTAATAGTTTCCTGAAATACACTTCAAGCAAAAGTATACACGTGAGATATAGATGTGTTCAAAACAAAGTGCCAGATACTATTCTTTTTCAGATAGACTTATCACTTTCAACAGTAAAATTTTTCAAATATTTAGAAGAGAGTTAATTTGATAAAAATTGATTTACACAAATGTATAAAGAACACATCTACTTACTGTACTTATCAAGAATCTTTTGTAAAGAAAAATACAATGGGCTGTACATTTTAGACACTAGAAATATCAAAAGTTCCTCAGTATTGATGATTTAATTACCTTTTCCTGTTTATTTTATTTGTTCCAGATTTAATCTACAAAATTGAGCTTGCAGGAGGCCTGGGAGCAATCTTCCTCCTCCTTGTACTGCTTGTGGTCATCTACAAATGCTACAATATTGAATTAATGCTCTTCTACCGACAGCATTTTGGAGATGATGAAATTGCAGATGGTAAGCTATCTTTTGTTGTTCAAGCTCAATTAAAAAGCATGAATTTGTGATTATGTAAGAGAATATCCCTATTCCTAGGAGATACAAGATGAAAAATTTAAAGTTAAAAGGGTATGACTAGTGCAATTTACCCTCAAATAATTCAGAAGAAAATGCTTTTAATCTATCAAGAAAGAGAGCAAAGGTAATAAAATACTAACAATAGATGAACCTGGGTAAAGTATATATGGGTGTTCTTTAAAATAGTTTTATTTCTTGAAATTATTTCAAAAAACAGTTTAACAAGGAGATATTAGTTGGTCAGGAGATCAGCCAATTCTGTCAAAACCCTTACTAAGAAACAAATTAAGAACCAAGTTTATTTTTTTCTCTAGAAAATTCAAATTTAGGTACAGATCATATTTAGCTCTTCCTGGCATCAAAGAAAACCAAAATTATTCAAGAAACATATTAATAGCCATAGAGATACTCGATTTAAAGCTAATAGTACATCTGGACCCACATATTTTGTGTGATTTTGTAACAATTCTCAAAGGTGACTTCAAAGGAAAAAATTTCTGATTGTAGTTTATAATTTTCTTATGTTTGCCATTCATGGCTTGTGGAAATCTTATAAATGAGATATTAGCAAAACATTGTACTGAGCCTGTTTCTTTGAACATTCAAAAATGAGTTAATTTTTCAAGAGAACAAACTACCATACGTTCCAATCAAAACTAATAAGAAATCATGACATATCACTCCTTATGCATACGGTCTTCACCAGCAAACTACTATAAGCCTTGGAAATGTGTGTATGGAATGCCCAAGGTAAGCCAAGGTAAAAAAGAAGTCCAATTGTAAGTCATTACTTTAAAAAGCCAAATTTAAATCTTAGTTTTCATTGTACTATAATAATGAAACTTAGAGCTTTTGTTTTGTTTTGAGATCCTCAAAGGAGAAGAGTTTATGATTTTGTTTTATTTTTATAGTGATACGAGAAGGACAGAGTGGTGATGGTAACATCAAAATTTTTGAGGAACCTTTGATATTGGTCTTATTGTTACTATTATGTGAACAATGATATGAGTATGTTCTAATTGACTTCTATATTTTCACAGTAAATTAGAGAAATGCTGTTTGATGAATACATGTGCATGCTTATTATCAAAGCAGTGTTTTCACCTAATGATTGTAGCAGCCTATTTAAAAGTATCACAGGCCCTTTTTCAGATATATCTTTAAAATGAGAATAAAGCCTGTTCTGACCATGATTATAGGTTCCAACAATATGTATGAAAATGTAGTCAGTTACCTTCAGTTTCTGTACACAATAATTAATACTGGAAAATCTGACTCCTTAACCTCTACACATAAAATAATGAGATGAAATATGCTATTGGGGAAAATTTCACTGTTTTCCAAGTGCCAATGAATGGCTAAATGGGAATAGCAATTAAGAGTGTTAAAGATGCATTGTCTATATGAAAGTACATGAAAGGGAGTCTACTGTGATTCATTTGCTTTAGGTCATGATTACAAGCAATTTGTTAAAACTTTCTGTAAGTGAGGTGAAATAATTTACTAAGTTCATCTGAAATAATTACTTTCATCATCCATATCTGATAATCCAGACTAACTGATCAGTTGTAGTACATATTTGTAAGATTAAATTCATGCTAATATCATAGGACATTTTGCATCCATATCTTCAATATTGCCCAAGTGACCAAAGATGACAAGTAATCTAGAGCATTTTGGTTAGAGAATTGAGTGTATTGATTCCAAACCAATTATTTTAGGGAAAAAAATGCAATGGTGGGGGACTTCAAGGGTTTTCAGCAGGAAGGAAAATTAAAATAGTTTATATTCCTACATGGAACTTGGACCTTAAACACACAGTCTCTGTACTAGTTGAATGGAATACTAAAAAGTCAGCAGATATATAGTGAGGATGAATAAATGAATATTAAAAGCCTTTTAGATATATCCGGTTTCACGATGCAAAATGTCAACTAGATAGCCTATTGAATTTTTCATTTCTTTATTTTGACATCTCAAAGACACACCATAGTTTTACCCATGTACCTTTTGTTCATGTTTTCTCTTTGATTCATATCCATAGTAGCATTTCCTGAAAGTCATTATAAAATGCCACATTTTTATAAAATAAAATCTACTTTGACTTCTTAAACATATTTGATATAATTAATTTCATTTCAATTCATCAATGCTTGCTTAATTTATTTGACCTTTGAATTATACAGTCATTAAATACTTACTAAGTGTCTACTATGTACCAAGCACCATGAATGATGTATTTACTTACATATTAAATATATTCTTCATCTGGATTAATCCTATACATACACACACTGGTAGCATAGTAAGCATTGGGGACATAATAATCCACAAAGTTACACAGTCTTTGCACTTTAGAAACGAAAGGATTTAGTACTATGTTTAGCAGAGGCCCAGAAGAACTGGCACCCACCCAGTGCTCTCGCCTGGAGAATCCCAGGGACGGGGGAGCCTGGTGGGCTGCAGTCCACGGGGTCACGAAGAGTCGGACCCGACTGAGCGACTTCACTTTCACTTTTCACTTTCATGCATTGGAGAAGGAAATGGCACCCCACTCCAGGGTTCTTGCCTGGAGAATCCCAGGGACGGGGGAGCCTGGTGGGCTGCTGTCTGTGGGTTCGCACAGAGTCAGACACGACTGAGTGACTTAGCAGCTGCAGCAGAACTGCATTGTAAACAGGAACCACTTCCTGATGGTGAACAGGATTAAAATGAAATTTTAAAATGGGAAGGACAGTGTGACAACAGAAAAATTCTTCCACAGACAATTTGGTTCCCTTCATCCTAACTTCTCTCTTCTTTGGGAATAGCATACCTATGGTGACGACTGTGCCAGCCCTCTCCTTTATAAAGTATTGTACTGTTTTCTGGCTTCTCAGAAGAGCATAGTCAGCATGATTTAATAAAGAGGAAGGGTCATTAGCCTCACATAACAAAGTGGTGTTGCTTAATGGCCGTTCGGTTTTAAAACAATTTTTAGGACTTGCTGTTAACCTTTATTCGCATTGTATCGTATCGTTGACATTGCTTTATCTGTCTTGCTCCTCTTTGTGAGCAACAGCTGTGGATATTCATGAGGTTTTCTTGGCTGTCTACATAGAGCTGAAGTGCATTTTTTAAACTGTGGCATCTGTGTCACTGCTCGCTCACTAGCTGGCATCCTCGGCCTTCTGGGACATCTGACATAGTGGCTTTGAGTGCTCTCTTCCTGCTCTTGCCAGTTACCATAAGCTCTTCACCTCTAGCTCATCTTAAAGGGACATAACTGAAACCAGGAGCAACCATTTTCCAAAGAATGATGTATTTCTAGAGTGGTATATACAATTTGTTATCCAGACATGTTGAAGGTTAACACAAAGACATCCATGTTCTTTGTCATAACTTGACTTGAGATATAGCAATATTTTTCTGGAAAAGAAAAGTCTTGATCCCCCGGAGAAGGAAATGACAATCCACTCCAGTATTCTTGCCTGGGAAACCTCATGGACAGAGGAGCCTGGTGGGCTGCAGTCCATGGGGTCTCAAAAGAATTGGACATGGCTTAGCAACTAAACAACAACAAAAACACCACGTATATTAGTGTATAGGTGAAGCAAATAAGGACAGGGCCAGGAATATGGAGATTAGGCATAGTTGGAGGGCAAGTTGTCATAGTCTGGACAAGCAATGGGGCGAGTCTAGAAGTTCTGGCCAGATGGGTAAAAGAGTCAGGTAGTCATAGTGGATGGCTAGCTCATAGTAGATGCCCAACAAAAAACATTGCTGAATGAATTAATAAGTAGTTGAATTTCGAGAGGTTTGTGAGTTAGAGTTATCAAAGTCAGAGGAAACTAGAGTCTAGTCTGACATTATGGAGTTTGAGGCAGCAACACCATCTATCAAGAAAGATGAAATACATTCTGCTCATAGAAATGGATCTGTTTGTCCTTTGGCCTATTTTATTCTTCCAGCTGTGTATCATCAGTAACTCTCAGTCCCAGGGGAGTAATTATAGCTGGGGAAAGTCAAGGGCCTGCAGGTGCATCCTGAGCCTGATTGGAACAGGGGCAGAGGTGCTAGGATTACCAGGAGGTTCTTACATTAGCATTGCTTGTGAACATTCTCACTTCCAAGTGGTGTTTTATGCATAACAGTGGAATGTGCCTCATTTGTAAGCCAAGTGATCTCAACTATTGGGGCAGTCCTCCATGTGTGTGTGTTCCTAAGCAATCAAGTAACCCAACCAAGGCTCACACAAGTCTTTTCTAGCTAAAGGACAGGCTAAAGGGAAGCCTCCTGACTTCAAGCACCATCTTAACATAAATAACCAGGGTTCCTTTCATGTGGGGGTAGTGAAGCCTGGAACTTTACTAGAATTAGAACAATATAATCCTGACTCAGTTATCACTACAGTAGTCAAAGGGGTCCTGTGTGCTTCTTACCATAGCGTATTTGTCGTTATTGTTTGGTCTCTAAATCATGTACAACAATTTGCAACCCCATGGACCATAGCCCACAAGGCTCGTCTGTCCATAGGATTCGCCAGGCAAGAATACTGGAGTGGGTTGTCATTTCCCTCTCCAGGGGATCTTCTCAACCCAGGGATTGAACCCCCAAGTCTCCTACACTGGCAGGCAAATTCTTTACCACTGAACCACCTTGGAACTCATAGGATATTTATATCTCCTTATGTGCCTATCATGTATACCTCTTTCAGCAGTTAGAACCAAATTATTAAGGTATAAGGAAAATGAGTGGCTGCTTCGTTCTGTAAAGTATATTTTGGTCAGGTTTTAGCTATAATCTAATCAGGTCTGTTTTAATGGAAAATATTTCTGTGCTTTAGAAACAAAATCTGAAATGTTTTCTGGTCTTTTAAAATTATTTGCAAGTAACTAGTTTTAATAAATAATAATAGTTCCATATGAATCTAGACTCACCACATTAAAAAATTTTCTATAAATAAGGGAATTTTAAAAACCACTATAACTTTTCCAGTGTGTCCCTTCTAAAACCAGTGGGGACTAGTACTTTGAGTTGCTGTAATCATTAATAAAATCAGGGAAAAACTCTGTGTGTGTATACACATACATACACATGCACATTTTCTCTTTGGGGAGACTGGCTCTGAGCCAATACAGCAAAGGAGGAAAAAAATACATTCTTAAAGCACAGTTAACTCTGACTAAATGGGTGAAGGGAAAACCTAATTTGGCAATATTGGAAGGATGTATATTTTTAAACAAAGGCTTCTTTTGGAAGTTTGTGTCAAATTAGTTGACCATGGATTGAACAAGAATAACAGGCAATGCATTTGTATAAAACCCAGCTGCTGTCTCTAATATTTGGTAATGAACTGCATTTTGTATATGAGGATGACGACAGTAACCAACTGGAAGTATGGTATTTGTTTCAAGTAGAGTCTCCAGGAGTGAAGCTAGATTATTTCAATCTTCCACACTCCAGAGCCCAGCCTCTTTTGGATCTCTTGCACATATTTGTGCAAACAAGGTATAGTCTGTGACCAAGTAACAGAGCCAAGCCAACCGGCACAGAAAGAGTTAAGATTCATGACTTTGGTCTATGTAGTCCTTCATTCAAACACACTGAGCTAATCATTCACACCAAAAGTTACAAATAATTCTCTTTTATTCTGTCAAAACTATATGTTGCCCATTGCATAGCAATTTCAGTTCATATCCCATGACTATAACTGGATTGTGTTGAAATGTACTAGGTTTCTTACGGCATGGCATGTGACTTATTTTTTCTAATTGTTAATGATGGTTATTAATTATACTGCTTATTCTAGCCTATTAATTATTACAGATATTTAGTCCTGAAAGAGAACCTGAAAATCATACATACAACCCTTTTGTTTTTCTTTGTATCTAAGACAACAAGGAATATGATGCCTATCTCTCTTACACAAAAGTGGACCAAGATACTTTAGACTGTGACAACCCTGAAGAAGAGCAATTTGCTCTTGAAATACTGCCAGATGTGCTGGAAAAACACTATGGATATAAACTATTCATCCCAGAAAGGGACCTAATCCCAAGTGGAAGTAAGTACTTTTGAGTTTTGCATTTTAAAAGTTTGGTTTCACTTAAGAAGTTATATGGAGACTTCAAATGTCAGAGCCAAGTATTTAGTTTTTTTTCTTACAGGAGATTTTATTAAATTCAAAATTTTCCCCAACACCTGTGTTATGACTTTTTAGCATCCAAATTTTTTTAAAGGCACTCTCACCTATATTTTAGGTATGGTTTTAAAATTGTGATTTAATTGTATAATTTACTATATTGCCTTAGTGCTCTTAGAAAAATGAAGATCCTTTAAAAATTGTATAAGTCAGATCTTTTTTTGCATTTCAGATTTTCAATGCATTTCAGTTCCAAAACTGACCTTCTGTCATTGTGTTTCTACTTATACCTACAATCATTGTCACTAATAACTCTGAATTTAAGACTTGATATTCATTTCCAGATTTAGAGAAAAATCCACTTAAAAAAACATAAGACACATGTACCCGAATGTTCGCTGCAGCACTATTTACAATAGCTAGCACATGGAAGCAACCTAGATGCCCATCAAGAGATGAATGGAAAAGAAACTGTGGTACATATACATACACAATGGAATATTACTTAGCCATTAAAAGGAATGTATTTGACTCAGTTCTAATATGGTAGATATTATACAGAGTGAAGTAAGTCAGAAAGAGAAAAACAAATATCATATATTAACTCATATACATGGAATCTAGAAAGATGGTACTGATGAACCTATCTGCTTGGCAGCAATGGAGACGCAGACATAGAGGACAGACTTGTGGACACAGAGTGGGAAGGAGAAAGTGGGACAAATTTAGAGAGTAACATTGAAATATATATATTGTCACATGTAAAATCAGATAGCCAGTGGAAATTTGCTGGATGATACAGGGAGACAACCAAGAGGGATGGGATAGGGTGGGAGGTGGGCGGGAGGTCAAGGGGGAGAGGGCATACAGATACCTATGGCTGATTCATGTTGATGTATGGAAGAAACCAACACAATATTATAAAGTAATGATTCTCCAATTAAAAAATAAATAAAACTTTGAAATGTATATGAGGCCATGGGGCATGGCACCTCATTGTGTATTTAAATTCTTTTTAAGGAGTTCTAGACTATGGGGCACTCCAGTACTCTTGCCTAGAAAATCCCATGGATGGAGGAGCCTGGTAGGCTGCAGCCCATGGGGTCGCTAAGAGTCAGACACGACTGAGCGACTTCATTTTCACTTTTCACTTTCATGCACTGGAGAAGGAAATGGCAACCCACTCCAGTGTTCTTGCCTGGAGAATCCCAGGGACGGCAGAGCCTGGTGGTCTGCCGTCTATGGGGTCGCAGAGTCGGACACGACTGAAGCGACTCAGCAGCAGCAGCAGACTATGGGGAGGGCTTTAGTGCCACTTTTCAATTATGCTACATATTGAAAGTTATATTTGAGTTTCCAGAATAAATTCAGGTTCAAGTAAAAAATATACTTTTTTCCTTTTACTGTTCAGAGTATTGTACATGGTAGTATAAGATAATTACAGAAAAGATATGGCCCCTACCCTCAAAGAGCTTAAAATGTCATTGCCGGAAACTAAAAGTGCTAGAATTAGTTCGCATGTATATATGAACATCCCTGGGAAGAGGAAATTAAACTGTAAGCACAAATCAGAATATAGTTATTTATACACAAGGGATAACAAAATTAAAAAGCTTATATTTTCAGTACTTGACTGTATATAGAATATTTACAGATAAATTGTTTCATTCCATCCTTAAGAACAGGCACTATTATCTTCATCTTACAGATGAGGAAATAAGACCTGAAAGAAGTCCAGTATCAGTCAGCTGGCAAATGGTAGAGATGGAATTAGAACCTAGATCTGTTTGGTTCTCACTCCTCATTATTTATTCCTCAATAATGTTAATTCAAATGATCAGAAGTCCACCATGGTCACTAGCTGGCAAGAAACAAATTGAAACAACTGAGTTTTGGTTGTTCATCACTTTTTCTCAGCGTGCATATATTTCTGTATATGTTTGGGTTTTCACGTGAGTATGCACACTTACACATTCATAGGAAGAAACCAGACAATATTTACTGGTACACTACTTTCAACAAATGTAAGACTTCCTCAGATTTCTTACCTTGGTCCTCACCTCTTTTCTTTCTGTAATTTCCTTCATTTTCATGACTTGAAATGCCAGTTATACATTGATTGAGCCCCAAGGAACATGCTGATACCTCAGAGTCATTTTTGATTCTTTGGTATCTCTCTCCCAAATCCAGTGTCCATTTGTATCTTTTCCATGATCACTTCCACCATTCTAGTATAGGCCCTAATCAACTCATTCCTCCATGCCTATTACTCTTTGCCTTCCCTATTTTTCCTCTCATCCATCTAGTCCCACTAATATGTATACCTCCTTCATCATGTCTCTCCCCTATTCAACAATACTTCACCATTTCTTACAGGATTAAATCTACTAACCCTTAGCTAAACACTTCTACAGTCTAGTGCCAGCCCAAATTTATCTCCTAAAGTTTTCTCCTACCATTTCCCTTACCCATTCCTTACTCATTTCCCTTACCAATTTCCCTTACCCATTCCCATACTCCAGCTAAACTATGCCTTTCATGTACACTGTATGTCCTTGCAATGCTTTTGTTCATGTTAGTCTTCTATACCTTTAAAAATCCTATTTATCCTCTCCATATCACTGCCTCTGTGAAAACTCCGTAATGATTTCTCTGACTCTAGAGTACGTGGGGTATAATCACTTGCTTGACTATAAATTTTGTATTCCTGTGATATTTTGTATTATTTTTGTATGTAGCTTTCTACCTATGTATGTCTTATCTTTTCAGTGAGATTGTAAGCTCCATGAGGGCAGGGACTGTCTCTCATTCATCTACATACCCCTGTTATAATCTAACAGAATGCCTGAGCTCAGTAGATGCTAAATAGATGCTTGCTGATTTTGTTTCAATAGTGTTGGTTTAAGACAAGAGGAAATGAAATAAAAGTTTTAATATTTGCATGGCAGTATCTGAAAGGCCTTTTAAACAAGTGAATAAGAAAGCTAAAAAGCTTTCTGCTGAAAGAAAATGTAATTCATAGGAATAGTCTCAGTCCTAACGTATATTTTTTTCAGATTTTAGAAAGAATATCTACAAGAGGTTGAGGTTGAACATTAGTGAAATATCAAAAATATCCCTTTAGTATTTTTTGTTTAATTCATTAGATTACTATGTATTTTTTGCATTTTTTGCCAAGAGCATCTCGTTAACTATCAAAATTCTGCAACATCAATTTTTAGATAGCGTCCTAAATTGTATTCAGATAATAGCATTACCAAAGTGGAATTTATATTCTATGTCAAGTCACCTTCAGTAGGATTCAGTGTGGATTCAATTTCTGCTTTATTGCATTACAAATTTGTTGGCACCACAATAGACAGTCTTTATCAACCCCACTAAGTGACTTAAAAATGTCACCCTTCATGTCTGAACATGTCAACTTTGATTATCTTTCTTCTGACCCAGAAAGCAATACTTCAACATTGTGCACATCAGGAAGAGAAACAGGGACAACTTGGAACATAGGTGAGCCTCTTTACCT
The DNA here is from genome assembly GCF_023699985.2 of Odocoileus virginianus. Taxonomy (NCBI): domain Eukaryota; kingdom Metazoa; phylum Chordata; class Mammalia; order Artiodactyla; family Cervidae; genus Odocoileus; species Odocoileus virginianus. The sequence goes on along the minus strand of NC_069708.1, from coordinate 52,800,522 downwards.
GAGACTCAATAGAGGACACTTGCTTATTATATAAAGCAGTACCTAGTGTGCATGGGTCAGCATGAGACCCATGAGACCCAGAGTGAGATCATGAGAGCAAGAGAAATGAATCTGCAAATTGCATTTTCTTCATTCTTTGTTTATTTTGATGACTTGACAGGTCAATTGAATCAACATGCTGTGTCAATTTCGCCAAACAGGTGGTAGAATATTTTATACTTCACAGAGTCAGCTAGTTGATTGGCGAAAATGATCAGTTGTTTTGGTGTATCATAGACAGGCCTGAATGTCCTCCTTGACCGTGGGATGTGAGGCTTATACAAGTCGTATTTCCTAGCATGAAAGTACAAGATTTTAATTGAGGACTGTAATACACAACATAAGGGATAATAGGAGGTTGTTGCCTTATTTATCCTAGCATTTAAATAACTTAATATAAAAATACCCAAGATGATGTTATTAGGATGAAGAGGGATTTTATAGTCCATAGAAGATCATTTTAATTTTTTGAGATGATACAACAATTAAACTAAGCAGGGAGTTGGATCCTGGGTACTCAATGGTACACAGGAAATCTGCTTTTACAAGTAAGAGACAACTATGCAGTTTTCAGATGCAACCACTGGAGGGTGTTTGATTTTAATCCTTCCTTCCTGAATGAGAAAATTCATGTTCTCTGAATTCCGATTTGTGAGTGTAACCTGCAGAAGTTCTTAAAAAGGCCCTTTGACAATTTTTCCTTTCCATCAACATTTCAGAGCTGGCTGAGCAGTCACCATGTCACGATTAACGAGTTTTTCCTTGGCATTTTTAGCACGCATTCAGGAAGTCAATGAAGTATATGAATAATATACTTGATTTACACATGAATGACAGAGTAGAACATTTTGGACTTAGTGTATATGTGTTATTAAAGAAGCTTCTATGGTCTGTAGTCGCAGCCATTGGTACAGATTTAACAGGTTATGCTATATAAATATAGACACATTCCTGTGGGGGGGCACTAGTTACAATATTATAAGCTGTGTTTGTCCCTCACATCGCATTTAAAACATGTTGACCCAAGACTGCTCCTTCCTCTAAAAACTAGCAGTGAGGCCTTTGAGGATTGTAAAAGCAGACTTCACAGCATTCTTGACCTACAACAATAATTTTCTATGAATCAAACTAATGAAATATTTTAAATAAACCCATTCATGTTTAACACCTTCATTTTTTACGTATCTTCAGTTTCTTTTTCACCACTCTCATGGTATTTCAACTCAACCTCATCAACACACAAATCTCTCCAATGCATACAGTTTCAAAAGTACATAAATGTGTCTCCCTTACCTTATCTCCCCCTCCCCCTCCCCCTCTCCTCCCCACCACCCACACATGTGACCATGAGTTCTCAGAAAGCTCTAATGTAAAGATGTCACTTTCCAAGGTTAAGTGTATGTAATTGTACCCTCCTTGCATGCCCTACTCGGGAAGTGTCCTTTGGCCATCATGAACCATCACAGATGGGAAGAACTGACACAAATATTTTTCCTAAATGCTAAAACTAGAAGTCTTTAGATCTGGACATTATTTTCCTGGCAGTGACCTACCTTTCCATTCTTGAGCCTGTGGCCAGAATCTTCCTTATGTTTTCTCAGGTTTGGTGCCTGAATGTGGCAAGAATTCCTACTTTCCAGTAAACGTTTGGTCTGTCTCTTCCCAGGCTAGAAACATCTGTAGTAGAATAGCAAAAGCAACTTTGTTGCCAACAGGCATCTGAATGTCAGAAGTGACAGGCAACCAAAAGAAAGCCAGATAGAAAACACCCTACTCAAACTGCCTAGAGACACAAACTTGAGAAGTAGAGATTTTCTCACCCGTGCAGCTGCTGGGTTTTGTGGTGTAAAGTACTATACACAGAGCACATTGTGTTCATGGGGCCTAGTGGATCCTTTAGGAATGAACAGATGTGCTCTGAAGCTGACATGTGACCAACAGAACCCAGCTGTGCAGTTGAGATTCTGAGATTGGGGACATTTTTGGATGAGTACCATTTAGGCTTTTGAGTCCATCTTATCTCAGTGTTTCTGCAGAGATTAGAAAACATAAAAATATAAAAGTTTTTCAACTGACCAAATGGAGAAAATAGCACTCTAAGACTAAAAGTAAAAGCAACCAAATCCTGTAGTTTTTGTTTGCCTCTTAAGAGAAAATGAGCAGGATCCTTAAGAGTACATGTGAAATACTTAAAAAACAATTATAAACTGAGCTAGTTCTGGCTGAAGCTTTAGAAAAATCTATAGATGATTAAGTGGACATGAAAGAGAAAAAAGCCTTTCAAAAGTTTTTAGCTCAGTTTCCTCTTCTATCCATAGGAAGACTATGGGGATCTCTATGTGAGTTATTCCTGCATTATTTCACCAGAGAAAGACATAGTGAATGAAAAATATTATCATGCATATGGTTGATCAGCCATGTCTGTTGAAATTATATTTATGAATTTGGCTTCAAATATCAAATTGTCTTTCCATTTTTTTTCATGCTCAATTTTCTGTTTTTCTCACTCAAGAATCCTAGGACTCCTTCAATAATTTAAGGTAGAAATTCTTATGTCTGATTACATTCTTGCATTTGCTAGACCTTCCTCACTATTCTAATCTTCAGTTCTTTAATGGCCATGTGATTGTGCTGACATTGAAATGACAAATGACTGGAGAATACATCTGGTGTCAGATGATCCCTAGTCGCTTCTGAAGTGAGGCATGCAAAAAAAATTTTGTACATGGATCTGTAACTATTCATTGCCAATAGTTTCTCTAATAGCTGGACATATTGGACATCATTCAAGTAAATTGTCCTTGGGGAGTAATAAAATCCTTTTCCAGGCAATCTGACGTCTGTGACCTAAAAAGTGTGAGGCAGGGGTGAAATGCACAACCATGGAAAATCATACAGTTTAACACATTGTATACAATTTACTCACATGGAATAAAATTATATATGCCCACCAACACCTTCATGTTAGGGTCTATAGAGAGGGAACTGTAAACTGTATCCAAAATGACCAGCAAAATACTGTGGTCAATGGACTGAGGTTTCTCATTCAAAGTTTGAGGAAAAGGAAGCCTCTGTTGTGTAGCATTTCAAACAGAGCATCTACTTTTGGGGAAGCACAGACAACAGACACCTTAAAAAAGAGTTGAGGACCAAGATAAAATTGTCTTAAGTACCAAAGGAACCACAGAAAATACTATATGAGCAACAAGTTGTCTTGTTCCATATTTATCAAGATTGCACTGATTAGAATGACAAATATACAGATTTTAGGGCATGAGGTTAAAAGAGAAAAGAAGAAGGGGAAGGACATTTTGCAGACTCTCTTTGTTTGCTACTCTCCACATTTTCTTTCTTTCAGTATTCTCTGAATGTGTTCCATTACCTACCTCTATTCTCAGTGAAGAGGTAAAGAGGAAAGTGAAAGACTTCAGAAATATGGACAATATTCCAGAGTAGATTCTGCCCACCATCATGTCTTCCTGTCCATCCACTGATGAAACACAAAAGCAAAGGGTTCATTACCAAAACTGCAGCTTCCAAAGTCAAAACTAAATAAGTCATGGTTTCCTGCATTCACAAAGACTCAACAAATCCATGTTAATTGTTGATCAGCTTATTAATCAGAATCAATTAGAACCCTTACAATAGTTAATAGAAAACAAAAATCCTGCCAAAAATAATTTTATCCCTGTGAACTATGAGCTATCAAGTCAAGGACTTGGAGGAGGGGGCAGGGAAGGTTTTTGTAGGGCAAGTAATATTACACACTGTTTAGAAAGCCCCCTGCTCCCCTCACACACACCTGGCTAAATAAAAAAATTTGTAGCCTCAATTTCTGTGGCAGACAACACAGACAGATTCTTACATCTGCCAGAGGCAGAAGCAAGACCCAAAAGCTTTCACATCAGCCAAGATAAAGAGTGAGGTTGTCATCCTGTGTAACTCTTTCAATAAGTTAGTATTAAGCATCATTATTTTAAATGCAGGTCGTATTTTCAGTTAGACTACATTATAAAGTACCTCACTGTATGCCTCTGTGACCTAAAAGAGGTCTAATAACTTTTTCCAAATATATAGTGCTGAATAATACATTTTTTTTCTTTGATACATGTGAAACCTGTATTATTTTTGCTGGTTTCTCCCCACCAGTTATAGGAGTAGATCCATCTCAATCACAGTCAGAAACCATCTTGTTTTTAAGTTTTGATATATGAAACTATAGGTTTAATAAATATAATTGCTGATGGCTATTTGTTATGTAATATTCGCTAAAATTAGTAGAATATTATCAATTTTGACACATACTATCTCACCCTAATGATTTGTCTGTTTAACTGATTTTGGATATACATAGCTGTGAGTATAAGCCTACCAAGATTCTATTATTTGAACCTGACAAAGTAATAAATTATGCTTTTACCTACAGACAAAGTACTTGTCTTTTAATTTTTAATATGCCTACTACCCCTGATAATGATTCTGACATAAGCAGCAGTGTCAACACAAAAATAATTCATAAGTAATTAGTTTGATAAATCAAATGGTTAGTAGGTAGTAGCAAGACCACATAGAAATTTATGCATAAGAGTGATTTCTTCTTGTGCTTCTGCCTATATCCACAGTAGATTTAAAGCCTGGCATTTAGGAGTTCTGAGATCTTTGGGGAAAGTATACACACCCCATTAGAAGAAACTTCTTGGGGCTGCCGTTATATTCTTCCTGATTCTATTTCGTACTTTTATTTCTTCTTTCAGTTTACTTTTTTGCTTTGATTATAAGTGTCTTGTTTTCAAGTCACTTTTGTAGATTGAATGCTACTTTTTTAAATACACTGGAATTTTGGTTTATACAACTGCCTTTTTTTTCTTTACAAAATTGTGAAGATCACAAATAGGTTAAGTGTAATAGCTTTGTTTCATATCTAGTGTAGTTTCATAGCATTGTTTAAGCAGAAGGCTGTCAGACACAACCACCCATAGTTCACTCTGTTATTGTTATTTCAAAATTTGTAAAGAAATAACTTAATGTCCTTTCATCTAAGGGATGTTTTATATTTTTATGTGGAAAAAATAGTCTTTTAAGGGATTCCTGCTACTTGGTTGCTAAACTTGCCTGAACAAGTCAGGGCAAGATTTAGTAAGTATTCATGTGTGCTGCAAATTTAGGAATTTTAAAAAAAATTATCTCTTCATGGTAAGAAACTTTTAAAAATGGCTCCAGAAGGATTCTAACATGTCTCACACAAAACCACAGCCCTACCACGGCAAACACCACTGCCTGTCAGGGACCACTCTAGCTGTGGACCAGCAATGCCTTAATTTGATACCTGTTTTCTGCGTAGTTAATTTGGAACTTTTCCAAACCTAAACATCCTGATTGGTCTCTAATTTAGGGGTGGCAACCTTTCTCTGTAAAGGTTCAGAGAAGAAATATTTTAGGCTTTGTGGGTCATATATGGTCTCTGTTGCATAATCTTATTTTTTTAAACCCTGTAAAATGTTTTTAAAAATCATTCTGAGCTCACAAGCCATACAAAAACAGGACATGGTCCTAATGGATCGGGCTCCAATTCAGTCATCGGATGCAGACATGCAGCTCCAGGGCTTAGGGAAAATTCTTTGGTGCACTTGCTGCATAGGAGCCAGCAACAACTCCCTGGATAAAGATTAGCAAGCAAAAAATATTGTTAACTCTACCTGTTGGGTCCCTTGCTAATTTAGTATTCCTTTCATGATGTCTAGTTCCTTGTTTGTTTTTCCCAAAGACAAAGATACAGAAAGCAAAAATTTAGGAAGGAAGGGAAACAGGGCAACGAGAGGTAAGCAAAAGAGGAAGGGAGAGTAAGAAGGGGAAGTGAGAAAGAAAGCAAAGAGGGAGATAAAAGGACAGGAGAGAGAGGAGAGGAAAAGAACAAAAATGAAAGGGAGAAAGAAAGAGGAGCAAAGGGGTGAGAACAAGAAAAAACATAGAGAGAAAAACAGAGAGAGCCAGCCAGAATATGGAAGTGAGGGCCCAGTTTCTCCTTCTTTTCCTCAGAGCCAGACAGCTCTTAGAGGCACCTCCCCAACTGCTTTCAAATACTGAGATTGCTGCCCAGCCACTGATCAGCATCCCAAGAAGTGAAATGTGGGCTTCACATCTGAAAACTTCCACTTGGTTTTTCACCAAGTGAAATGGAACACGAAATTCGGGGCCCAAGAAAGTGGCTTGTGTTTTCCTTGGGACACTTGGGCTGTATCTACCCAGGGAAAATTTAGATGTACTGACTGACTGACTCCAGTGCATATGATTAATGTATATATAGGGCAAACCAGGATAATTCAGACCTTTTTTTCTTCCAGAGCAGGTTTTCAGCTGGAATTATCTGGATGGTTGCCTCAACTCTCCACTAGGCTTTGCCAGGATAAGCAGAGCCAGTGTAGTATGCTGGAGAAAGGGACCACTCCCTCTCTCCAAGGCTCCCTTCAATGCTCACAGCCCGTGCAGCTGAGTGTAGTGGGATTCGTCTTGACAGGCATTCCCTCTGAGGGCAAATGCAAATTCTGCCTAATTAATCTCTAAGAAGCCCCTCAAACCCTCAATGTTGCATTCTGCTTAACTGTCAAATAGCAAAGTATAATAGACAAGTAAAGGGGTAGAACCATATTAATGGGGCAAAAATTGTATCTTGTTCCCTCCCCCAATAGAGAAAAAGGATAATAAAGTCAAAGCCTGTGTGTGTGTACGAGTGTGCTCAGTCATTTCTGGGGACATGGGCCATAGCCCCCCAGGCTCCTCTGTCCATGGGATTGTCCAGGCAAGAATACTAGAGTAGGTTGCCGTTTCCTTCTCTAGGGGATCTTCCTGACCAGGGATTGAACCCCCATCTCTTGCGTCTCCTGCATTGACAGGCAGGTTCTTTACCACTAGCCACCTGGGAAGCCCAAAGTCAAAGCCTATGACATCCCAATCAAATTTATTAGTGTGTGTGTGTACTGTTTCTCTTATAACTGTGAACGCTCGAGTTATCATTTTCTTTAAGTAGATAGAAATCTGTATAGCTGTACCTTTTGTTTTTTAAAGTATAGTTAAAAAGTAAATTAAGCTACATCCCAACACATAGAAATAGTGTTGTTCATATAGGTATCATTTCTGTGACAAATGTGCTCATGACAAAGTTTGTACAGATAAAATTTTTAAGAATTAAATGTAAAGCAACAATTAATGAGGGAAGAATACTACTTGGGATAACCCCTCAGTAAATCATTGTGTAAAGAATTCTTCTGTAAAAATAACAATTAACTCATACATAATCTGGTAAAAGTGTGTTTTCATGGACTCCTGAATTTATACCATGATTCTGGCTTGGGTTTTTGTTTTGTTTGGAGGAAAGGTGAAAAGAATAATGGGAAAGATGCATGATAGTTTATTTTACTGTATCTTACAGATTCAACTTCTAATGATGAAGCTTCCCACATAACTTCTTTCTTTTTGGGAGCAGAAAGAAAGGAAGAAAATGAAGAGTCAGAGCTGTTGATACATTGGGATAATATTTTTCCACTCTATTGAAACTTTCTACCTTTCCTTCCATTCTGTTTCACCAGTTCTCTAAATGACAGTGATAAATTCCCCATTGTTATTTGTGTGGTGTTTTTGTCTTCATTTTTACTTTTTGCAGATTTCAATGCTGTTTATTTTAAATGTAATCTCTAAAATAAAATTCTGAAGGGGTTAATTTTAATAAAATTCTTAAAGGGTTCCCTCCCCACTTAGAAGTTGCCTTATCACCTCAGATACAGTCTCTGTAACTAGTGCATGAGAAAGTACTGAAATGCATTAAGTAAAAAGCAAAACAGCAGTTAACAATTTGTTAAATGGGCAATTCTCTGTGTACCTCTCAAAAAGTTGTTTATCTGTAGGGTGTAGAGAGAGTTTGCTCTTTTTCACTTATGAAAGTGTTCTTGCTGCCAAACGGTAGAAATAAAACCCTGGGAAAGAGAAATCATCTGTAAAAATATGCATTTGTAAAATAAGTTTCTCTTTTCAAATGACTTGTACTGAGCTGCTTGGTGGCCCCACACTATGTACTGGACGTGACACCCTGAAAGCAGTCTGTAACCTTGGGCAGATCTGTAGTGACAAATGTTGCTATGCTTCTGTAAGCACTGCTTCTGCTAGAGGGCACTGTACATTAGACAAGGCCTTGTGCTCTGCTTAGTAAAGGCAGCTCACTGTTACAGCACCTGTGTCCAAGTCTCCATTTGTTAACACATGTGTGTGTTTCCCTTTTTGGCGGATAAGGCTTTGGGAAGCCTGGTTGCAAAAGGATTATTCCATGGGATAAACAAACCTAGAGTTAGTTGAGTGCTTTTCTACTAGGAAAAGACCATAACTTATTCACCTTACTTTCAGAATTTTCCCACAAAGTAGAGCAAAGACTTCTCAGTTGATAGACTCCTCCTCTTATACTGTTCATTCCACACCATCCCCCATTCTCCAACTCCACCCCTCAATCCTTCTCTAAACAAAGAGCAGCTGGTTCAAATTAAACTCATGGGCACACGCACACCACTTCCCTATCTCCAGGTTTGAAGAACAAAATAGAGAACCTAAGGTTGCAAATAACAGAAGATATTCTGAGAAACAAGCTATGATTTTAGAAGAGATTTTTCACCATCTCTCTCATAATTATCTTTGAAGTATAATGTAATATATATAAATTATGTACATAGACCCCCCTACTTGTTTAGTAGTTGGAAACTGGAAGAAAAGCAAACCAAACCCATAAATATAGTGACCTTCATTAAAAGGCTCCATTTCTCTCTTCATCAACCCGCTGATTGCTCACTTAGAGTACTAGCCTGAAGGCTTGTCTGGAATTAAATGATTCAGTAAATAAAAATAACTGAAATACACCTAAGCTCTGAAGAAGTCAGTTTATATTAGCTAAAACACTGTAAGTAATGGTGAGGGGAAATAAATGTATTAGAATTTTTTTTTTTTTAAGGCATTGAGCTTTCTGAGTGTACAATACAAGAAAAGAAAAGGTGATGTACCTTAGTGAAAGACTGGGTCTTTGCTATACTAGAATGCAAACCTACTGCTTAAAAGACTAGAAATGTCTTTGTTTTACTCTTTCTCTCTTTCTGTGATTTGTAGCCTACGTTGAAGATCTCACAAGATATGTTGAGCAAAGCAGAAGACTTATTATCGTGCTAACTCCAGACTATATTCTCAGACGAGGATGGAGTATTTTCGAATTGGAAAGCAGACTCCATAACATGCTAGTCAGTGGAGAAATCAAAGTGATTTTGATTGAATGTACAGAATTAAAAGGAAAGGTGAATTGCCAGGAGGTGGAATCACTAAAACGCAGCATCAAATTTCTGTCCCTGATCAAGTGGAAGGGACCCAAGAGCAGCAAATTAAATTCAAAGTTTTGGAAGCACTTAATATATGAAATGCCCACCAAGAAAAAAGAAATGCTTTCTCAGTGCCATGTTCTGGACTCAGCAGAACAAGGACTTTTTGGAGAGCTCCAGCCTATACCCTCTATTGCCATGACCAGTACCTCGGCCTCTCTGGTGTCATCTCAAGCTGATCTCCCAGATTTCCACCATTCAGATTCAATGCAAACGAGGCATTGCTGCAGAGGTTATAAACAGGAGATGCCAAGCACCACCTTGCCAGTGCCTTCCTTAGGCAACCACCACACTTACTGTAACCTGCCTCTGACACTACTCAATGGGCAGCTACCCCTTAACAATGCCCTGAAAGATACTGATCATAGGAACAGTTCCCTGCTACCTTTGTCACCCAAAGAGCTTAGCTTCACCAGTGATATTTGGTAGTGGAAAATCTGAGGTCCTCTGAACAGCTATGTGTGCACACAAAATTTCTCCTATACCAAGCAAAAAGTACACCTAGTAACGTTGAGGTGCTGAAAAAGTGTTCAAAGAAAACCACACAGAAATCACTTTTGTATCTAAATTTTGTTCACATTTCCACAATAGTGGGGGGATAGAAGGACCTGCTTTTGTAGTATAGTTCCTTGTTCCAATGTACAGTTTTTATTTCTTCCTTAAAAGAAAACAATTTTAAATTCTATTGTTTTAGAGTAGATTTTATGATACTACTTAGACTGCAAGTTTGGTAGGTAAGCTATGTTCCCCATATTTATGAATATTTCAGTATTCACATAGTATTTGAAAGAAGGAAAACTTAAAGACTTTAATTGAATTTGAAAATTCTAACTAAGTTTAAGAGGAAACGAGAACTTCTATAGAGTAACTGAAAATCAGGAATTATCAAGAAAGAAGTGTTGAGACATCCCAATTGCAAGATTGTATGTAGAGGAAGATCAGTTAAGAAAAAAATGTGGTTGATACATTTAGAACTTCTTCAACATAATGGACAACTTCTGTATACTAAATCAACAGTGCATGATGACAGCTTTTAGTTTTATTAGGCAAGCACATTTTCTGTAGGCAAACTGGTAGGTAGGTAAACAACGTGCATTTCTTAAGTAAATGTATAGATAAGCTGTTAGCTCTTTTAGGATGATGTTGAACAAACCTTACAGCTTTTTACCCTATTAACAAAGTTTTACAAATTTGAAAACACATTTTAAGTCAAGCATTTTATTGTTTGCTAACAAATTCAGATTTGGACTTTTTCCAAATGATCTCTTGGTTTGCTATAAGTTTTACATGAAGATGCTCACATCTTCCTTTTGGGCAACACCATTGGAGTCTGAATTTAAGTATTGACTGCAAGTGTCAGCAGTAGAAAAGAAGTGACACAACAATATCCACAGATGAAGTGCTAAATGATTCAAGTTTACTAGTGGTAGAGAAGCAATTGCGTGATTCTCACCTGAAATGTAGTTGTGAAACAAACTGTTTTGTACATACACAATATCTACTTGGCCATGTGTGCAAGGCTCCTTCAGAAGTATCTCTATTCTTGGTGCTTCAAAGAGTATATTTTATAGACTAAACTTCTTCACCCTCATATTGTGACTGTACCATATCAGAAAATCCCTGTGAATATTCTAAAATCTTATGAATTTGCTGTAAGGAATGTGCCCCTATTCTAGTATTTATTGTGAATTACTTCTTTGTGCTATTTCCAATGAACTTTGGTGTGCTATCCACAAAGATTACTGTGGGGGTCAATTAATTAAGGTTCATTCTGGCATTTTGCATATGGTTCTAAAATCATGTTTGGGGGCAAATATAAACAAGGACAAGTGTACACAGTGTGTAAAAATTAAGAATTTTCCCAGTCCTGGTAACTGTGAAACACAAATGTTTAAGAGAACATTAGATAATATGTTTTATTTCAACCTCTTTATATGATTGATTCCCTATAATCCATGGGTTTTGTTCAAAGTACTTGTTTTTCTGTTGCTTTTCTATATCCAGATGCTGGGAAAATCCATTATGCACAAACAGTATATGAAACTTTAGCAGTGATTCATGTTCATTTCACACTGGGATAATTAGTTGCTCCTTTAAAAAGTAATGCTCAACACATAGGTGTTTCATAGATACATTTTTTTCCACTGAGAAAGGTGATTTTGCTTCTGTAGAAACTATAGGTATTTCAAAATGGAAATTTATCAATTCTGAACTGTTTGCCAAGTGTTATAAAGTTGTATTTACTCTCATTGTTCTTTAATAATATGTATAGTTACTAAGTTAATAACCTGCATGAAATAGTATATGCTTAAGTGACCAATTGTACTTTTTATTATTTTGTTTTTCACAGAAGTCTAGATTAATTCAAATAGAACGTTCAGTGGTATTTTTAAACTAATAGTTCTGTATTGAGCATGCCAGTTCTGAAAATATAACATGGGTCTCTCTGCTTCCTTTATTTACAATGATTAAACGTGGGTAGCAATTTGAGTTGGCTGGCCACAATGTGTCCTTTCACTACAAGTAGGTACTCAAAAACAGAGCATTCACACTTGTGTTAGGGAACTTGACAAGAAACCTTTTCTACCATTTTCAGGAACCAATGTGTACACTATCTATAAAAATTTATTTCTAGATGGCAATTCAAAATTCAATTTTCATCCGAGAATTTTTAAAAGATATAACCTGTATGAGCATAATACGTATTTAGTCTAGAACATGATGCATTCTTCCAGTTGCTTTCACAGTGGGAAACATTTTCTTCACAGTTTCTCACTGAAATGGATTTTGGAAATTTAGAAAAATACTGCTGAAACTAGTTTCTATACATTCATAACAAATTTATAAAGCTCATCCTTCAACAGTATACATATTTTTAAAACTGAGGCTATTTTAAGGTGAAAATTCTGAAAATGTCACAAATTATTAGACAAATGAGAAATGCATGAAAACAATAGATACATAGGAAATGAAAACTGCATTAATAATAAGCAATGCCCAGGGTGATGGACAACAGGTACATTGTTACAATTTAACAAAGGATGATATTTGGCAGGTTTGGCAATCTATGTTCTCCAATATGACTATGGAGATTCTGAAAGGTAGTTGGATGGTTCTTGAAATTTAAGGTCTCTTTCCTCATCCCCTCTAAACCTTAATTGAATTAGATCCAAATATGTTCTGCATTCAATCACTTTCATTAAAAAATAGGTAAAATGACACTTGGGGCTTCTGGTAAGATACAACCAAGGTAGTATCACATGAAAAGTTGTATTTTGTTGCAGATCTGTGGCCAACATAGAAGGACTTAAAAGTAGGAAGTAGGCTTCAGTGAGAGGAAAAAAAATTCTGTTATGAAAGAAATTTATAGAGGATTTTCAAGAGGACTTGGAAATGAGTAGTATCCTATAACTCTGTAACAATATAGAAAATGGTTTGTGAGAAGGAAGGAAATTATGGCAAGAAAAAGGAGGACATTCCCTAACACACTTGGTGGTTTGAAGGGCTTAGGTGAAAGTCAACTAATTTATTTAAAAATAAAATGCCAAAGAGCAGCTAATGCTTAAAACCAGAGGTTTTTATTTTTAAATAAATTGGTTGGCTTTCACCAAGCATTTTCTAGAAAATTAAATAATGACTGGGGGAAATACCCTGAAAATTGCACGTATAAATCTTTACACTCCTTGTACACATTTCCCAAGGTGAAGTAGTGATCTGATAAAATCAGAGTGAAGTTAAGACAGAAAACAGTTTCATAGTGTTCAGTTAAGTTTGAATACTTGAAATTGTTGCTCTTTTCTGGGAGAGAATCTAATGTTGAAAACTATCTGACTCAAATTGCTTTATTACTCATGCATTTTTGTTCTAAGATGTTTGATAGGAGGTCACAGTGTTGAGCATTAAGGCACTCTTGAATGTATAGTGCTGCTTGATAAGCAGTAATTCACTTAAAACTCTTTCATATCAAATTTGTCTTTTTTAGAACTAAAATTAACCATAGGCAATTTAAGAAGGTTATTCAGCACTCTATTTAATTATTGTGAGATCAGAACTTGTAAAATCACCTGCAACCATCAAAATTTATCTTTCCAAATGCTCACTGCTAGTTAATCAAGCACATTTCTCCAGATATTAGTAAAGTCAATTGTGCCCACCATGTACTGTCCACTACAAAAAGTAAAACAGAATTTTTTTTCTTCTTTTTTAATTGATCAATTTAATTTTATTTTATTTTATTTTTATTTTTTTCCATTTATTTTTATTAGTTGGAGGCTAATTACTTTACATCATTACAGTAGTTTTTGTCATACATTGAAATGTTTTTTTTTTAAATATTGACACTACTTACTTTTTCTGAACATGATTTTCTCCCATATTCTGATAAGGTGGAACGTTATATCACCTTAAATTAAATCAAGTTTGTATTCCTGGGGTGAAAAAATAAATAAATAAAATAAAAAAACTGAAGTCTCTGTTCTCAATTAGTTTACACATCAAATGCAGGAAGAAAAGGGTATTTGCAAAATACAGTCCAAGTAGAAAAATTAATAATATACATGTAGTGCTGATAAGTGAGGTGGGGTGATTCAGTCTTCAACTGTGCAAGAGGTAAATTTGGAATAGAGGGAATAAGAAGTGAAAAAAGGCAATTTCCCAAATGTGCAGGATAGCACATATAAAGACTGAGGGGAAGATAAGTAAATATTATTTAGCTGATAAGCAAATTCAGCTAGCAAGAGCAGAAGTCTGTGTGAGTGCATAATAAAAAAAAAATAAAGCTGGGAGAATCTCTGGAACATATATCTGGTAAGAAGAATTAGATGGAGGGGAAAAGTGGTGTCAGGGAGACCAGCTGAGGGGTTGTTGCCATAGTCCATGTGTGAGGTGATGAGATGAAGGGTGGTATTCTGGATACTCTCCAAAAAAGCAAATCTGAGGATAAAGAGGAATAGGCAGGATGTGGTGATGTGAAAAAATGAAGAAAAAAACACAATCAATAAAGACTCCAAGGATCAAGAAATTTAGTTGTATCAAAGGAGTTATTTTAGAGTATTTAACTTACCTTCTTAACTGAGCATCCTGTAAGGACAAGAATAGAGACCACACAACAATAGGTATATTTGCTACTGGAATAAACTTGAAGTGTTTGTAGGAGAATATTTGTAGAAAAGGCAAAGTACATCAGCAAATCTTATTTAGAAGAACAAATAATTGCGTTCACTCCACTGAGCATAATCACAAAATCTTAAAGAAGGAATTGATGGAATTTGATCATCTCATCTTCTGATCTTACTTAAATTCTTCACCTCACTTTGGAGTAATCTTAAAAATATTGAAGTTATTCAATCAGAAGAAACTAGGAGGCAGAGATTGGGGTTGTTTGCCATGAGTTTTAAAACAGGAAAAAAAACATTATCTTTGAGAAATATAGAAGTAAAAATCCTTAAAAATACATTAGCAAATCAAATCAAATGAGACATAAAAATCATCACACACCACGATCAAGTTGGATTCATTCCAGGGTCACAAGAATGGTTCAACATATGCAAATCAACAAAAGGAAAAAAACCACATAGATGCAGAAAAAGCATTTGATAAAATTCAATAACAGTTCATGATTAAAACTCTTGCTATAGTGGGTGTAGTGGGAACATAAAAGCCATTTATGACAAACCACATTCTGGAATAAGACAAGGATGGGCACTCTCACCAGTTCTATTCAACATTGCATTGGAAGTCCTAAGGCAAATCAGACAAGAAAGAGAAATAAAAGGTATCCAAATAGTAATGGAAGAGGTAAAATTGTCATTATATGCTGATGACATGATACTCTATATAGAAAACCCTAAAGACTCCATTGAAAAGCAGAGACATTACTTTGCCAACAAAGGTCCATCTAGTCAAAGCTATGGTTTTTACAGTAGTCATGTATGGATCTGAGAGCTAAACTATAAAGAAGGCTGAGCACAGAAGAATTGATGCTTTTGAACTATGGTATTGGAGAAGACTCTTGAGAGTCCCTTGGACTGCAAGGAGATCCAACCAGTCCATCCTAAAGGAGATCAGTCCTGGGTGTTCATTGGAAGGGCTGATGTTGAAGCTGAAACTCCAATACTTTGGCCATCTGATGTGAAGAGCTGACTCATTGGAAAAAACCCTGATGCTGGGAAAGATTGAGGGCAGGAGGAGAAGGGATCGACAGAGGATGAGATGGCTGGATGGCATCACCGACTCAATGGACATGAGTTTGAGCAAGCTCCTGGAATTGGTGATAGACAGGGAAGCCTGGTATGCTGCAGTCCATGGGGTTGCAAAGAGTCAGAGATGACTGTGCGACTGAACTGACTGAAAGACTCCATATAAAATCTATTAGAACTGATAAATGGATTCAGCAGGTAGCAGGATATAAGATTCATATAGAGAAATCTATTGTACTTCTTTACACTAACAAATATTAGGAGAAATTAAAATATTAGGAGAATTTATTTCTCCTAATTTATTTCTCTTAAAATATTTATTTCTCCTAAAAATTTATTTCTCCTAAAATATTAGGAGAAAATAAAATAAAAATTGCATTTAAAATCTCAATACAAAAAATTAAATACCTAGGAATAAACCTAACCAAGGAGATGAAAGACATAAGCTGAGAACTATGAAATACTGATAAAAGAAATAGAAGATGACTCAAGAAAATGAAAAGATATCCCATGCTCTTTGATTGGAAAAATTAATATAGTTAAAATGAACATATTACCCAAAGAAAACTACAGATTTATTGCAATCCTTATCAAATTACCCATGACAGTTTTGTACGTATCTAGAAAAATCCTAAAAGGTATATGGAACCACAGAAAACTCAGAATTGCCAAAGCAATCCTGAGGAAAAAGAAAAAAAGCTGGAAGAATAGCCCCTCCAGAGTTCAGACAATACTACAAAGCTACAGTTATCAAAACAGAGTGATAATAGGCACAAAACCCAAAAACAGACATAGAGATCAGTAGAAGAGAATAGAGCCCAGAAATAAACTCAGAATGGCTTTAAGACTTAAATATAGGCATAATAACTTAAAACTCCTATACAAGACCATAGGTGAAACATTCTTTCACATAAATCATAGCAATGTTTTCTTACATCAGTCTCCCTGCTGCTGCTGCTGCTAAGTCGCTTCAGTCGTGTCCTACTCTGTGCGACCCCATAGACGGCAGACCACCAGGCTCCACCGTCCCTGGGATTCTTCAGGCAAGAACACTGGAGTGGGTTGCCATTTCCTTCTCCAATGCATGAAAGTGAAAAGTGAAAGTGAAGTCGCTCAGTCATGTCCGGCTCTTAGCGACCCCATGGACTGCAGCCTACCAGGCTCTTCCGTCCATGGGATTTTCCAGGCAAGAGTATTGGAGTGGGTTGCCATTGACATCAGTCTCCCAAGTCAATATAAATAAAAGCAAAATAAACAAATGGAACCTAATCAAACTTAAAAGCTTTTGCACAGAAAAGGAAACCATAAACAAAAAGACAACATACAGACTAGTAGAAAATAGTTGCAAGCATTGCAACTGACCAGGGTTTAATTTCCAAAATATACAAACAGCTCATACAACTTAACAACAACAACAACAAAACCATCAAAAAATGGGCAGACCTAAATAGACATATCTCCAAAGAATACAAACAGATGAACAACAGGCATACATAAAGATGCTCATCATTGCTATTTATTAGATAAATCCAAATTAAAACTACAGTGAGTTATCACCTCACACCATCACCAAAAAAATCTACAAACAATAAAAGCTGGAGGGGATGTGAAGAAAAGGGAAGCCTCCTACACTGTTAGTGGGAATGTAAATTGGTGCAGCCACTATGGAAAACCAAACAGATGTTCCTTAAAAATCTAAAAATAAAATTACCACCTGATTCAGTAATTCCACTCTTGGGCATATATCCAGAAAACTCAAAACCTATCAAAGATATTCTAAAAGATATATGCACCCCAATGTTCATAGTGGCACTATTTTCAATAGTCAAGACATGGAAACATGGAAGCAATCTAAATGCACATCAACAGATGAATGGATAAAGAAGCTGTAGGGTGTGTGTGTGTGTATAATGGAATATATATATACATATATATATATATATATATAATGGAATATTTCTCAGCCATAACATAATGAAATAATGCTGTTTGCAGCAATATGGATGGATCTACAGATTATCATACTAAACAGTCAGTCAGTCAAAGACAAATATTACATATTATCACTTATATGTGGAATCTGAAAATAATGCAAATGAACTTATTTATAAAACAAATTCACAGAAATATAAAACAAACTTACAGTCACCAAAGGGAAAGGTGGGGAAAGAAAGAAATTGGGAATATGGGATTAACAGGTACATGTACCATATATAAAACAGATAAACAAGAAAGATCTACTGTATAGCATAGGAACTATAGTCAGTTTCCTGTAATAAGCCATAATGGAAAAGAATATATATACATACACATAGATCTATACACACATATATACACACACACATATATATGTATATATGAATCACTGTGCTGTATACCTGAAACTAACACAATATTGTAAATCAACCATACTTCAATTTAAAGAGATAATGAAAGAAAAAACAGAGAAAGTGGACAATGTTCACAAGAGCAAAATGGGACATGTTGAAGTGTGTTGGAATGGTGGGAGGGGGTGCAGACGGTGGATCTGTGACAAACAATAAAGAATTGATAACCATGTAAGTATTGAACACAAGGAACCAAATTTTCACCAAAATTGAAGGCAGAGTGATTTCCATATTTTAAATTATGAAGAAACTTTATAAGGGACATTGTATTAGTAAAAATAGATAACTGTTGTTAAGGATAACAACCCAAATCCTGCATGTAATGTTTCCTCAAATCAGTTCAAGAAGTATTGGATAGACTTATGAACAGAGGCTCTGCTCCATAGTCAAGATAGGGTTTTTCCATTTTGTTTCTCTGATCTCTAGCTCCAAGGCATTCTATTAATATTAAGCTAGTAGATTGGTAAAGAAAGAGGGCACAGAAGTTGGTACCAAATGGCCCATAAAAACTACTCACATATCATGAGGAGGGAAAGGAGGAGAGAGTTTAAGGGGTAGGAAATTTATCCTAGCAATTTGCCCAGAAGGAAAAGGAAATGTAGTTTAATGAACACAGTCTCCATTAGCAGGATGTTGAGCAATTCTTTTCCATAATGCTAGAAAATGAAACAAAAATAGGCAGGAAAGTTATAGGAAGGAGAACTTTCACTTGCTAATGCAGAAAACACCAGACTAGATGAAGAGTTTGTGAAGATCAGTGGTCATGTCTCATTCCTTTTTATAATCCAAGCATATATAACAGTACTGGTCACAAGAGTAGGTGCTCACATCATATTTCTTGATAAGTGGACAAATAAATTTGAGAGCATCTGTGAAATTTCAATTCCTGGAGTCCTTAATAATATAAGAGGAATTTTTTTCATTTGTTTCTTCCAAGAAGTAATTTATTGTTTCCAATTTTAAAAAAAGAAAAGAAAAATAGATGATCTCTTTACGCCCTGTCCAGGTCTAAATTTTAGGATTGTAAGTCAATTTGTGGTTGGAGATCAAAGTTTCCTAAGCATTTTTCCAGTCAAACAAATCATTCTTCCTCAGAGCATTTAGACAACTTAGTTCTATGTGGCCACCCAATGTAGTTCACTGCTTCTAACCACATAGTCCTGTTTCCTAAATATATACTTTATATACTGACTTATTGCCAACAAAAACATTGCCTTTCTTTTTTGCAAAGGGTACTTTTATGCCTATAAATACATTGGGTGGAAGAATAGGAATTAGATTAGCCTCCTTTACTAGGCAAAGGCATGCCACAGTGACAGGTCCACCAAAGAATTCACCATGCAAAAATAGCCAAATTTCTCTCCTTTTTTGATACATTTTCTAAACAGTCAATAATACATTGTGAGTACCCTCTGATCTTCTTGACAGAGGGAATGTGGTAAAATGAACAGAAAAATATGAATGCCATCCATTTTCATCTTGGGCAAACTGTTTAACCTTTTGTGCACCTATTTCCTCACCTATAAAATGAGAATAATAATAATGAACACAGAGTTGTTGTGAACAAACATTGTAATTTAATGCATATAAAGTACTAAGAACAGTGTTTGACAAAAAACAGGCACTGCATAAGTTAATATAATATTCAAATTCTGTTTATACAAAAATGACACCATTGACCCACCATCCATGAAAATGCATTTTCATTTTACTTTCCAATTGGTAGAGACTGGCTATTCAGTTTCATGCATGACTGGCCTGTAGGACCAAGGACACTGTTTTTCCAGACAGCTGGCTGAGGCTTGAGGTGCACTGTGTGGTCATGGAACAAATCAGAGCTAACTGGTCCATACAAGGAACAAACCTACAGTAACTTTGACCTCATTAGTACTGTGTTCTGAGCTAGATGAAAAACAGGACTCTCAGAACATGGATTATTCGGATTTGCTGTCCATGTTAATCAAAGTCCCCAGATGATTGCTTGATATTCTCCTTCACTTTAGCTAGGTTTACATAAGACCAAAACATCTGGATGAGAAGTGAAAAAATGCAGATGTTTAAGCCACATGATGAGAAACATCCAGATGTCTCAAGTTTTGGATTTGTCATTTTGCTATTTGTTTTAAAAGAAAGAAAAGCCAAAAGAAAAAAATCCACCATGATTTGCCTATTTCCTTACCCTCAGTTAAATCAAACTGATTTCTAGTCATAGAAGTTTAAAATGCCCCAAAGCTTATTATGAATCTAGTGATAATATCACTAAAAAAGATGGTTTTGGAGAGGAGTTTTTTTTGTTTTTTTTTAACTGAAAGAAGATACTTGACCCATGGGTAGCATTTGTGAGAAGTGGTTGCTTTTTAGAGTGAGACAATATTTTAGAACAGTTGATCATAATGAATTATCTGGGAAAGTGTAGCTGGGATGATACCAACAGTAAAGGATAATTTGCTAAAGAAACCCGTCAGAAATATTGTTTATTTCCCTAAGAGGAACTGGACTCAACTCAGTAAGGAGTTAAGTCCAAAAGAATATATATAAATCTTTTCTTCTGCTTATGAAATGACTGGATATTTGCTGCCTGAAATCCAACAAAAAAAGTTGACTCTGAACATAAACAAAATAGGTGACCATTTATGGACTGTGATTTTAAGGAGATCAAAAGCCATGAGGAAGTCCCTGAAATGCCTAGCATTAGTATTCTAAAATAATTTTAACTAAGTTAAATCTTAATATTCCCAGGAAGTTACCACAATCTGGCCTTTATGATTTCACCAAACTCCTTTACTCAGGAAGTAAAGCACATTTACCAGGTACCACATTAACAAAGATATTGACTTAAGAAATTTTAGAGCTTAATGGGGGCCTTCGAGGTCATCAAAATTCAACTCCTTTATTTTACTTATGGGAAAACTGAGGCTCAGAAACAAAGTGACTTGCTCAAGGGACATGGAATACAAAAGTCTATACAAAAGCCTATGAGGCAATTGATGGATACATTTTCATAAAGGTGAAAGGAGACAAGAGACAGAAAATAGAAAGGAGTCTGGAATTCATGAGCACACTGGGTACACAGGAAATGCTTGGATTATGCTGAAGATAGGAGTAAGACTTAGATGAACACCAAGCAGAGGATCCAACAAGAGTAACTTCACCTATGAACAATTTTCTCAATATAAACAGCACTACTTAACACAAATAGTAGCCTTTCCTCCATCTTCCACAGTGGTTAAAAACCATTGAACATAATGTTGCCTGGGGCTTAAATCAGTTCATCTGATATATGAAGATCTAAAGGTTTAAGCTTTCTCCCAAAGGCTCAAATAAAGCCTCTAAGGACAAAGGCTCAAGTTTGGGGAGTTCGTTTTGATTATCAGGTAGTGATCAATTGGGTAAACTCATGGCAACAAAACAGACAAAAAGCGCCTTGCTTCAAATCAAAATGTGTCTTTCCAAGGTCTCCAGCACTGTCTGGCAATATGTGTGGAGAAAATGCAGATCAGCTGTTCTCAAGCACTTTTAAATTCACAGATTAAAAAAAAAATTACAAAAATATTCTACACACCTGCGTTTCCCCAAGTAGAAAAAACAAAAAGGAAATTTCTCCTTCAAGTTCTCTGGTCTTCTCAAAAGTTCTCTCATATAATGAAAAAAAAAGCCTAAATTAGGACATAACCTTAAGTATTAGGACCAAAATATATAAAATTGTTCACTGATTATAATTATTACATGATGGCCATTTTGTCTAACACAGTTGAAACCTTCCTGGGAATTAAAATGTATTCATTAAAGAGAAATATAGAATATTAGTATAGAACTCAGAGTTCAACCATTGCACCAAACCTGACCATTTATCATTTCAGTTTAAAAACAGTAATGCTGCCAGTGGAAACAGAAAACAAGTTGTCAGCATTTTTCCTTGAGCATGATGGAACCACAAAGTCATAGACTAGGCAGTGAAATTTGTTTAAGAAGCTCAGTGTTTTAAGACAAGCCAGATTATTATGGGAGATAGACTGTAAACTACTCATCTAATTTGTTTTGCACTGATGCCAATTCACATGAAATTAGCTTTATTAGGTTGGAATATCTGGGTTTTTTTTTCCTTCCTTTCCCTTCCCTTCCCTTTAATGTGAGCAAACCCAGTTCTGAGCCACATTGTGGAAGATGAAGGTCATTGATCTCCTTTGTTTTTCAATTCCAGTTACTACCCAGAATGATTAAAAATGGTGAGGCCAAGGCTAGGTTTGATTTCTTTATTCATGGCAATTATTTAAACTTTTTCCTACTTCTCTACCATTGGCTTCGTTTAATCTTCTAAAACACGGAATGTTAGGATTGGAAGAGTCCTGAGAGATAATCTAATCCTCTTATTTGAAAGATGTGGGGAAACTGAGACTCAGAAAATTTAAGTGACTTACTCAAAGGCAGAGACCTAATTAGTGAGAGAGGCAAAAGTAGAATCCAGTTTTTCTGTCTTAACTCTCTTTCCACCCTTCTAATCATGCTCTCAGCAATTCATAAAATGGATCCTTAAGCTACTTATCTATCCATCTATCTTTTCAGGTGGAGGGCAGTCAGTATCTTGCCAATTCATCCAACTTTAAATCTTTTCAAACATCTTTATGTCACATGGATTCATCTGTTAAAATTTAAAACATTTAATCAAATATACTACATACACAAAGAGACAGGAATCAATTATGAAACTCCCTCTTCCACAACCACCACCACCATTTGCAGGAGAGAAGATAACACTAGCCTGGAGTATAGAAACTTAACATACTTAAATTTGGCCTCTTTAAGTCCAAGCAAGTTGCGGATATTTTCTAGATACTGTAAGTCATTATTCGGATTCTACTGTTCTGATTGAGGGGCTTCCCAGGTGGTGTAGTGGTAAAGAACTTGTTTGCCAATGCAGGAGACGCGAGAGACATGGGTTCAATCCCTGGGTCAGGAAGATCCTATTGAGGAGGGCATGGCAACCCACTCCAGTTGCCTGGTAAATCCCATGGGCAGAGGAGCCTGGCAGGCTATTACTTGTATTTTCTTCTTTGCTGTATAGGCAAAAATGTTGGCTCATCAAATTAATGTCCAACACTGAGCATTACAGGAACTATTTTAAAGAATTTAACCATGAAATGTATAAAAGGTAGGGTACTGTTAATTACCAGTCATGTCTGTTATTCAAAGATGGCTAACACATTCTTTCCTTGAAAATATCAAAGCCATTGTTCCAATTACTATTTTTTATTTCAAATATTGTTCATTTTCACGTTAGAAAATGATTCAGGCTTTTCACTGATTCAACAGTAGATAGATCTTCCAATTACTCTTGAATTACTGTGTTGTAACTGTACCTCAACAGTCCCTTCTCTCCCTGCCAAATGGCAACAATCTTAGACATTTTTAAGAAGTAGTTTCTCAACCTGACTAGTAGCTTGGATTTTTCTACTCACAAGATATCAACAGGTTTGAAAGGCCAAAACAGTAAAGAGGAAGTTCACCAGGTCAACAAGTCATTACATAGTTGTGGCTTTTAGGCAATCAGAAGTTGAAATGAGTCAATAGTGTGATGTAGCTTCTTAGAAAGCAAACTCCGTGTTAGAACAGAGCAATACAAATAGAATGCCCAGTTCAAGGGAGGAACTCGGCACTACTATGACCACATCTGGTAGACTGTTCATTTCTGGGCACTCACATTCTAATAGGAACTTTATCAGTCTGAAGAGATTTCAGAATAAGATAGTCCAGATGGTGAAGTTTCTAAAATCATGCCAGGGAGGGATGATTGAAGAAATTGGAAACATTTTTTTTTTCTCTTTTCTTTTTCCTAAAAAAGGGAAAATTGAGCCAGAATATGACGTAGAAACAAAATTAGACATATTCAGTGTAATCCCAAGGGGAGAACCAAGATAATGAGTAGACGTCATGAGGAGGCAAATTTAGGCTTAGGGTAAGAAAGCTCTAAGGATACAAAATACCCATAAACGGAATGAACTGCCTTGCAGAACAGTAAACTCTGTCATTGCAAACTGTCAGGCTGGGAGAACGCAGAAAGGATTTCTACTTTATGTGTGAGGTTAAATAACTTGATATCTAAGAATATTCTCTACTGGGATCTAAGACTGTAGATCTTATGACTCTATGTTCAAATAGAAATATCCATCTAGCTGATCCATCTTCTAATCCACCCAGAACACTATTATTACTACACTATTGTCAAGCCTAACTTTCAACACAATGTTTATTTACTACTTCCCACTACCCTCTCCTCTCTTCTCTCTCACACACATTCACATAATTGTTTAGACATGGATGGAGTTCACTGTGTGCCAGGCACTGCTCTGACTGCTATATGTACACACATACAAATGCACTTTATGCATGACTGAATTTTACCTCTTGCATTGAGTCCAAGTCTCTTTTCTGACACCTCCTACAACCTGAACTGCTCCTTCTTGGCAACCTTATTCCTCCCTCTTCAAAATACTTTCTCATCTATTGAAAACTTCCTAGCTAAGTCAAACTCATTTTATCCCATGCCTTTGTATGTACTGTGTTTCTTCCTGAAATTCTTTTAATCTTTTCCTCCATAAAATTAAATGATATTCATGTTTCAGAGCCAAGTTCTAGCTCTTCTTTTACCTGACACTTTGTCTGGCTATTACAGTCCCCTGAGTCTCTTGTTTCTCTGAATTTGTAAATACATTATTGTCTTATTTTCAATATCTAATTTTATGTAATCCACAATTTTCCAAATGAGGAAATGATATTGCCCCCAAACAAAGTGACTTGTCCAAGCTAATCCAGCATGTTAGTATCAGAGCCATAAAAAGAACTCAAACATCTGTTTTTGGTCTGGGTGCTTTAGTGTGTCATTGGTTTTATGTCTGTTTATTTAATCTTCTCACATGAACTCTATACTTATGGAGGATAAGGAGTGCTTCATATTTAAATTTTTCTTTGTGCTTCATATTTAAATTTCAGAGGAATTGCCACTTTATTAGGCATATAATTGATGCTCATTAAGCTCTTGTTGATTGACTCTACCAGGAAAGTCTTACTGAGTACTCTGTCTGACAAGCGCTGTTCTAGTCACCAGGTTACTAAAGTAAACAAAACAAATACAAGTGCCTGCCCCCATAGCACATACATTTTAAGTGGATGGCCAATAAACTCCCAGTAAAGGAGGATTTGTTGAAACAATCTGACTTGCCCTTTCATAAAACTTCCTTGCATGCATGCTGTCATTTCTGACTCTTTACAACCCCATGTCATATAGCCTGCCAGGCTCTTCCATCTATGGGATTCTCCAGGCGAGAATACTGGAGTAGGTCACCACACCTTCCGTCAGAGGATCTTCCAAACTGAGGGATTGAACTCCGATCTCCTGCATTTCCTGCACCACAGGTGGATTCTTTACCACTTAGCCGCTGGGGAAGCCCAATAAAACTACACACTGCCAGATGTTGACTTGAACTAAACAACACAGATCTTACCATTTGGAACAATCTTGAAAACTGAATTCTTCTCCCTGTATTTTAATGCACCTATTAGAAGGGCCGTCTGTCATGCTTGTGTGAATGAAAGTAAGTCCTAGAAGCTTCCAGTTTTGTCCTGTATATACTGTATATCCAATAAAACTAGATCCAAAGTAAACTGACCACCACTAAGAAAAGAATGCTTGAATTTGGCTGTCCAAAGTCACATTTGTCCAATGATTTCTGTTTTTTGGTTTTATACCTTTAATTGAAAAGTCCAATCTCTAGGAGTCAGAGATATCATTTTATGTAACTAAAGTTCAGAAATTACTAGTCAACATGAAAATTGAAGTCAATCAGTAGATATTGAGTATTGTATGCTGAACATTGTGCACATAAAGTTTAAATCATGGTCCTTGCTTTTTTCATGCTAGACAAGAAATAAAATGTACCAAGTACGAAATATAAGTACTTCATGTATAACCCTGCCCCACCTCACCAAGGCAAACATATGCATAATGTACAGTATTGGGAAAGGGGATAATTTAAGGGCAGAAATTAGAGATTCAAGGTTACAAAATCTGAAAATGCCCTAATTCTGACATTGTGCATCGATGGATGAAACTATTTCTGAGAGAGTAGCCTAATAAGTTGAAGAAACTCTTTTTCTTCCCACTTTTTACTTCCCCCACAGACCAATGCAGACTATGGAATGCAAGTCCACAAACCGCCACATCTCCACTCTTTACCTTGTGAGGAGGCCAAAAATGTTTAGCTATGTCAGTGGGTCCAATAGCCAAACCTCATATTTTTATGCATAAATAATTGGGAGTATGTGTAACACTCTGTCCTCAGGGTTTTCAGGGACTGGGAGAGTGTAAATCATCTTAGAGTGCTGAATAAATGCAGATTGATAAAGAAATGTACACAGCTTTACACATATAAATTCACAGATATTAATATGCTGGAACATTTTCCTCAGCAACCTACAAATAACAGCTGGACCTCAAATATTTGAAAAAGATTTATAAGTCCAGCAACAGTTCCTTTGCTGTTTCTCCTTTAGGAGCTACAACTGGTGATTTTTATGTGACTTCTAACAGGTCAGCTAGTAGTCTGTAAGTTCCAGCAGCTTGAACAAGGAGACTCAAACTCTAGGTGAAGAATCCCAAAAACAGTTGTTTTACAATCCAGAAAGTTCTAGTGTCATCTCATGAGAACTCCTCAAAGAAAGAGAAAGCTCCTTTTGAGAAGAAACTCCTTTTCAGGCCAGAGATACTTATTTTATTCTCTGAAGAAGTCTCTCAAGGCAGATTTGTCTAGATTTGTATGCACTGATAGTTCTGAACATATTTTTGACTCATAGACCATGTTGAGAATCTGGTGAAATTTATGGATCCTGTTACTCAAAAAAATGTATGATATACAAATATACATAATTTTGCTCAGCTCACAAATCTGAGACGATTGGCCTGTTTCCAGAAGCCCATCTATGTGTGCCATTCAGGGCCAGTGGTCCCCCAAATAAGACTGTCTTCCTCCAGAAGTTGAAAATTAAACATAGGAAGGCTGAGATGCATAATAAGAGAAAAGGTAGGGGGTATAGCATGACACTTTCAAATAAAGCAAAAATGCAAAGAATATAAGTAGTCTAGAGTTAGAGCTATGACAGTCCCATTCCAGGAAGAAAACAAAAAAGAATGCAAGTTGTTGTCACAAAAATTAAACTTTTTTCCTTTATGAAAATAAAAGGAGAATAAGCTTAAAGATATTCTTGCAGAATGTAGAAACTGTGACCCTTGGCTGCTATCATTTTTTTTCTATTTTTCTTGCCAAATAAC
This sequence comes from Odocoileus virginianus, assembly GCF_023699985.2. Lineage (NCBI taxonomy): Eukaryota > Metazoa > Chordata > Mammalia > Artiodactyla > Cervidae > Odocoileus > Odocoileus virginianus. Next base: position 52,773,176 of record NC_069708.1, on the reverse strand, counting down.
TGTTATGAAAGAATATCTCCAGGCATTTGCTCTACCCTGAGGGTTAAAAGCATGTACAGGATGGAAACTGGCAGAGTGCTGAGGTTGGCAGACTCATCTGCCTCACTAAAAAAGCTTCTAGAGACCTTCAAGGGCTCTAGGGATGAGGGAGTTGTCATTTTTTAGAGAAATTCAGGTCACAAAAGACGTTTCCAAGTCTTCAGAACAATTGAGCCATGGCAGCAGATACAAGTAGAAAAAAAAATTCTTAAGTGTAGATCCCATGATCTCAGAACGCTGTATTTTACATTAAGAGCATCTACAGGAAATACTCTTGCCAGTACAAATAATCAGGAACCTTTCTGAACTGGAGAAGCTGGGAAGAAAACAGCAGAGATATTATATCTTGGGGGAAGATAGATGATTGAGGCTTTGAGACAGGATTTCTTGAAGCTAAAATTCTCAAAAAGAATTCTATAGCAGCTGAGATCACTCTCAGATGTTACTAGATTTCCAAGGATCTTTTCATTTTTTTCTTGCCTCCAAGGAAAGCAATATCATAATCTCTTTTGCATAATTAAATGACTTTTAACATATGTTTATTAATTCCTCTTAAAGGTCCTGCAATTTACCAGGTAGAAAGAACATAGAGAGTATAATGGATAAGGTTCCTGTCCTTAAGGAGCTCAGTCTAGTGGGGAAAGTTAGAAACTCAAGCATGTAATTATAATTACCTGTCCTAAGTAGACTAGTAGAAGTATGTACAACATACTAGTTTTCCTTCCTGCTATTCCACTAAGTCTTCTTGAGGAGGTAATACTTTGACATAGGTTTCAAAAGAAAAGTAAAAGTTTGCTAGGTAACCAAGGAGAAGAAGAGCATTCCAAAGAAAATGTACAGAAAATACAAAGAGAAAAACAAATAAAATAACATTCATATCTGGAGAAGTACAAACAAGAATTGTTACTGGAGCACAATATGCAACAAGTTAATTGATTTCCAATGGCCATGATCTATGACACCCAAAAGATATATAATCACGAATTAGGTTGACCCAGATGAGTTTAACAGCCATTTAACTAGACAATGGGACTCTCAACTGGCTAATATTGTTTTATAAAAAAAGATTTATGCTTATCTCAGAGAGGTTTTTTTCTGAATCTTCTACCCTCTAAAACCCAATTCACTTCAGAGTGGAAAATGTGAACCTCACTGCTGTAACACACATTTCCACGAAAGCAACATGAATGTGATGGCTTACTGTCTTCTAAAGAAGCCAGTAAAGTTCTTTCATTAACCCAATAAGATAAAACTTTTTAAAAACATTTTTGTGGTGAAATTCATGCAACATAAAATAAACCACTGCAATGATGTAAAGTAATTAGCCTCCAACTAATAAAAATAAATGGAAAAAAAATAAAAAAGAAATAAAATGTACAATTAAGTGGTATTTAGTACATTTAAAACTCCAGTACTTTGGCCACCTCATGCAAAGAGTTGACTCATTGGAAAAGACCCTGATGCTGGGAAGGATTGGGGGCAGGAGGAGAAGGGGGTGACAGAGGATGAGATGGTTGGATGGCATCACCGACTCGAAGGACATGAGTTTGAGTAAACTCCGGGAGTTGGTGATGGACAGGGAGGCCTGGCCTGCTGCGATTCATGGGGTCGCAAAGAGTTGGACACGACTGAGTGACTGAACTGAATTGAACTGAACAATGTTATATGTGTGACCAATACCTCTATTTAGCTCCAAAACATTTTCATCACACCAAAAGAAAACTCAATACCCATTAAGCAATCACTATTTCCTCCCTCCTCCCCTCAGCCCTTGACAACTACCAATCTACTTCCTGACTCTGTATTTTCCTATTCTGGATATTTAATATAAATGGAACCATTCAATATGTGATCTTTTGTGTCTGGCATAATCTACTTTGCATCACATAGTTGAGGTTCATTGATATTGTACCACATACCAGCACTTCAGTTCTTTTTACAGTTGAATAATATTCCATTATATAGAATACACTGATATATGTTTTGTTTATCTTCGCATAAGCTGATGGACATTTGCTTTGGGTGGTTTCCACATGTTGGTTATTGTGAATAGTATGGCTATGTACATTCAAGTAGTCTTTTCTTTAACATGCATTTTCAATTCCTTCGGGTATATACCTAGGAATGGAATTGCTGGGATATATTTTCTTTCTAAGATTAACTTTTTGAGGAACTTCTAACTGTTTTCCTGAAGCTGCATCACTTTATATTCCTATCAGCAATGTGTGAAGGTTCCATTTTCACCATATCCTCACAAACATTTATTATTTTCAGTTTTTTTTTAAGTTGCTACCATCCAAGTGGGTGTGAATAAGGTAGATTTGCCACAATAAAAACAGGGAGAAAGAAATTGACTTTAAATACACTTAAGCAGGCTATCACATCGACTAGTGGAAAATTAATCAGTCTTTAGACTAGGGCATTAAAACATGTGGACAGTTAGCATCATTGGTTAAAAATCATGACCATAAATAAGCCACATGTATTATGTTCTTTTTTAAAAAAAAAAAATCTCTGTTACTTCATTCTGGAGATAAACAGTTATGCCAAGAGAACACACTGCTCATAGCAAACACCCTCTTGCAACAACACAAGAGAACACTCTACACATGGACATCACCTGATGGTCAATACCGAAATCAGCTTAATTATATTCTTTTCAGCCAGTGATGGAGAAGCTCTATACAGTCACCAAAAATAAGACAAGGAGCTGACTGTGGCTCAGATCATGAACTCCCTATTGCCAAATTCAGACTTAAATTGAAGAAAGTAAGGAAAGCCACTCGATCATTCAGGTATGACCTAAATCAAATCCCTTATGACTATACAGTGGAACTGAGAAGTAGATTTAAGGGACTAGATCTGGTAGAGTGCCTGATGAACTATGGATGGAGGTTCAAGACACTGTACAGGAGACAGGGATCAACACCATCCCCAAGAGAAAGAAATGCAAAAAAGAAAAATGGCTGTCTGAGGAGGCCTTACAAATAGTTTTGAAAGAAGAGAAGTGAAAAACGAAAGAGAAAAGGAAAGATATACCCATTTGAATGCAGAGTTCCAAAGAATAGCAAGGAGAGATGAGAAAGCCTTCCTCAGTGGTCAGTGCAAAGAAACAGAGGAAAGTAATGGAATGGGAAAGACTAGAGATCATTTCAAGAAAATTAGAGATACCAAGGGAACATTTCATGCAAAGAAAGGCTCAATAAATGACAGAAATGGTATGGACCTGACAGAAGCAGATGATATTAAGAAGAGGTGTCAAGAATACACAGAACTGTACAGATCTTCACAAACCAGATAATCACGATGATGTGGTAACTCACCTAGAGCCAGACATCCTGGAATGTGAAGTCAAGTGGGCCTTAGGAAGCATCACAACCAACAAAGCTAGTGGAGGTGATAGCATTCCAGTTGAGCTTTTTCAAATCCTAAAAGGTTATGCTCTGAAAGTGCTGCATTCTATATGCCAGCAAATTTGGAAAACGCAGCAGTGGCCACAGGACTGGAAAAGGTCTGTTTTCATTCCAATACCTAAGAAAGGCAATGCCAAAGAATGCTCAAACTACCACACAATTGCACTCATCTCACACGCTAGTGAAGTAATGCTCAAAATTCTCCAAGCCAGGCTTCAGCAATGCGTGAACCATGAACTTCCAGATGTTCAAGCTGGTTTTAGAAAAGGCAGAGGAACCAGAGATCAAATTGCCAACATCTGCTGGATCATCAAAAAAGCAAGAGAGTTCCAGAAAAACATCTATTTCTGCTTTTTTGACTATGCCAAAGCCTTTGACTGTGTGGATCACAACAAACTGTGGAAAATTCTGAAAGAGATGGGTATACCAGACTACCTGACCTGCCTCTTGAGAAACCTATATGCAGTGGCAGACTTTATTTATTGGGCTCCAAAATCACTGCAAATGGTGACTGCAGCCATGAAATTAAAAGACTCTTGCTCCTTGGAAGAAAATTTATGACCAACCTAGACAGCATATTTAAAAGCAGAGACATTATTTTCTCAACAAAGGTCAGTCTAGTCAAGGTTATGGTTTCTCCAGTAGTCATATCCTATAAAGAAAGCTGAGCACTGAAGAATTGATGCTTTTGAACTGTTGTGAGGGAGAAGACTCTTGAGAGTCCCTTGGACTGAAAGGAGATTCAACTATTCCATCCTAAAGGAAATAAGTCCTGAATGTTCATTGGAAGGACTGATGTTGAAGCTGAAACTCCAATACTTTGACCACCTGATCTGAAGAACTGACTCATTTGAACAGACCCTGATGCTGGGAAAGATTGAAGGTGAGAGGAGAAGGGGACGACAGAGGATGAGATGGTTGGATGGCATCACCGACTCAATGGACATGAGTTTGAGTAAACTCCGGGAGTTGGTAATGGACAGGGAGGCCTGGCGTGCTGCAGTCAATGGGGTCGCAAATAGTCAGACATGACTGAGCGACTAAACTGAACTGGAGATAAAGATACATATATTACATTTGTATATAGGTATACACACTCATTCTTAACCCAAATACTCAAAAGGAGAAGAGATAAATTGTATAGATATATCCAGATACACAACTAGAAAAAGAAAAATAAACACAAAAATCTCATGATGACAAGTTAGAACATCTTTATTCTTTATGAAGAATATACTTCATTAACTTTAAAGCCTATAGATGCTATTTGCTCTATCAAAACCTCGTTTTTATAAAATATCTGAGCCTGTTAAACTCTGGGGCAAACTCAGGATTTCTTTATCATCAATTGGAGCTACAATAATTTTCCAGTGATTTCAATTCTGAGCACACTCCTGAGGGAACTAAGCTACTTGGGTGGGGTGGAGAGCAAAGAGCTTTGTATAAAAATTTTAGTATTGAGGAGTCTCTGGCAAGCCAAACATCTGGATGAGTAGCATAGAGAAATTCACAAGGACCTGGGGCCAGATTCTATGAATATCTCTTACTTCCAGAAAACCAGGCCAGCAACTATTCGCCAAAATTAATTATCCCACAGATAAGCCCCACAGCCAAAAGCACATAAAATTCAGAGAGACCAACATTTGAGCACCATTTTCTCCTTAAACATATACATTGTACAAGTTGTAAATGATACCAAAGGTCAGCTACTGAAGAAACTTCTGGGTATTTAGGTATTTCCATAAGTCCAGGTATACAAATCCATCTAATTAGTCTGCCTTAGTACCTGAGTACTGCCTTAGTACCTGAGTATTTCAACATCTGAGTCATTCTTTCAGGTTTAGGCACTGTCTCCAGAGGACCTAGAGCTGATATATTAATTTAAAAAGGACATGATCAACTCGAAAATTTTGCCCTAGAGAAATGTATTTATAATAACATTTTAAGTAACATACTTGAATTTATATATTATTTATTTGTGTGGAACACTATGATAAATATTTTAGGTGTGTTTTCTCATTTAATTTATACAACGAGGAGGGTAATATAATTATTTCTCTCCCTAATGGGGAGATTGAGCCTCCAAGATTGTAAGGCACTTGGGTAAGTTAATGCATTTTGCCAGTGATAAAATCAAAACTCATTATATATATAAAGATTCTTATTTAAGTAAGAAGAAACATATAGAAATCTTCATTTTTAAAACCAATGGATAGAATTAGGGGTGAATATTGCTATGACAAAATTAATTTTTCCCATTACAAAAAAGATTCAATATTCTTTAGAGAACCCAGTATATTTAAATGTTAAGAGGAAGAGTGCTGGGAATAGAGTTTAGTTGAGGAAAAAATTAGCTAAACAAAAAATATTTAGCTAAACCATTAAAATCTTTTTGAAATTAGACTGTATATTCCTAAAGAACTTCATCACAAGGTATATCATATTCATTCTTCCTTGACACTTGGAGTAGAAACAAAACTAGAATTTATTTCCCTAAATTATTGAGGTATGTAACATTTTATTAGTTTCAGGTGTACTTGATTTGATATTTATATATGTTGTGAAATGATCACCAGAAGTCTAATAAACATCTGTCACTATATGCAATTTCATTATTTTTATTGTGATGAGAACTTTGAGAATCTATTCTGTTAGCAACTTTAAAATATGCAATACCATGTTTTTAATTATAGTCACCCTGTTGTTGTTTAGTTGCTAAGTCATATCCAGCTCTTTTGTGACCCCATGGACTGTAGCCCGCCTGGATTTTCTGTCTATAGGATTTCTCAGGCAAGAATACTGGTGTGGGTTGCCATCTCCTTCTCCAGGGGGTCTTCATGACCCAGGGATCAAACATGCATCCCCTGCTTGGCAGGCGGATTATTTATCACTGTGCCACCAGGTGTACATTAAATCCACAAGACTTGCTTATTTTTAACTTGAAATTTGCACCCTTTGACCCTCTTTATCCATTTAATACATGCCAGGCCTCTGGCAACCACCAATCCGTTTTCTGTATTTTTGAACTTTTTTTTTAAGGTTCCACATATAAATGAGATTATATGGTATTTGTCTTCCTCCATCTGACTTATTTCACTTAGCATAATGGTCTTAAGGTCCATCCATGTGGAGAATCTCAGGGACGGTGGAGCTTGGTGGGCTGCAGTCTATGGGGTCACACAGAGTCGGACACGACTGAAGTGACTTAGCGGCAGTAGCAGCATGTTGATACCAATGGCAACATTTCATTCTTTTTATGGCTTAATAAATTTTTTGTGTGTATGTGTGTAAGATTTTCTTTATCCATTCTTTTATCCATGGACATTTAAGCTATTTCTGTAAATGAGTATGAAAATATCTTTGAGTTAATGTTTTCATTTTCTTCTGATAAATACTCAGATGTGCAATTTCTAGATCATATGGTAGACTACCATATGATACTTTCTGGAATTCACATATGCCACTCACAATTTATCCCTGTCTCAATTACCTATTGCTACACTTTTGGGGAATGTCCATACTGCTCTCCATAATGGCTCCACAAATTTACATTCCCATCTCCAGTGCACCTAGACGTGAAATTGAGCAAACTTCAGGAGATGGAAGGGACAGGGAAGCCTGGCATGCTGCAGTCCGTGGGGTTGTGAAGAGTTGGACAAGTATGGCAAGTAAACAACTTCAGTGCACAAGGGTTGTCCACATCATTGCCAACATGTTATTTGTTGTCTTTTTGTTGATAACCATTGTGACAGATGTAAGGAAATATCTCACTGTGGTTTCAATTTGCATTTCTCTGATGAGTTGTATAGAGCATTTTTTCATGTACCTGTTAGCCATCTGAAAGTATTCTTTGGTAAAATGTTCATTTGGATCCTCTACTCATTTTAAAATCAGTTTGAGTTTTTTTCTATTGAGTTGTGTTCTATTGAGCTTCTATTGAGATGGCATCCAGTCCCATCACTTCATGGCAAGTAGATGGGGAAACAGTGGCTGACTTTACTTTTCTGGGCTCCAAAATCACTGCAGATAGTGATTGCAGCCATGAAATTAAAAGACGCTTACTCCTTGGAAGGAAAGTCATGACCAACCTAGACAGCATATTATTTTCTTTTAATTTTGCATGACTGCATTTTATTATACAGCTCACCAATTTTAAACATTTAGAAAATAAGACAACTTTCTCAAATCACTCATAATCTATTGCCAGAGATAGTTATTGGTAACATTATAGATATATCCTTTTATATCTTTTCATCCATATACATTTTAAAATGGAATAATTTGATATATACTTTAATTATGGTAAGATGCACATAACACAGAGTTTTCCATTTTAACCATTTTTAAGCATACAGTTCTGTGGCACTAAGTACATTCACATTTTTGTGCAACCATCACCTCTAGAAATTTTTCATCTTCCCTAACTGTAACCATGTACACAGGGAATCCTCTGGCAGTTCAGTGGTTAGCATTTTCAATGCCAAGTCCTGGGTTCAACCTCTTGTTGGGGAACTAAGATCTCACATACCACTGACTCAGCCATAAAATCCCACATAAAAAATATGGAACGCTTCACAAATTTGCGTGTCATTCTTTCTCAGGGGCCATGCTAATCTTCTCTGTATGGTTCCAATTTTAGTATATGTGCTGCCAAAGCGAGCACCTAGACAGCATATTAAAAAACAGAGACATTACCTTGTCAACAAAGGTCCATCTAGTCAAGGCTATGGTTTTTCCAGTAGTCATGTATGGATGTGAGAGTTGGACTGTGAAGAAAGCTGAGTGCCAAAGAATTGATGCTTTTGGACTGTGGTGTTGGAGAAGACTCTTGAGAGTCCCTTGAACTGCAAGGAGATCCAACCAGTCCATCCTAAAGGAGATCAGTCCTGGGTGTTCATTGGAAGGACTGATGTTGAAGCTGAAACTCCAATACTTTGGCCACCAGATGCAAAGAGCTGACTCATTGGAAAAGACCCTAATGCTGGGAAAGATTGAGGGCAGGAGGAGAAAGGGACGACAGAGGATGAGACAGTTGGATGGCATCACCAACTCGATGGACATGGGTTTGGCTGGACTCTGGGAGTTGGTGATGGACAGGGAGGCCTGGTGTGCTGTGGTTCACGGGGTCGCAAAGAGTCAGACATGACTGAGCAACTGAACTGAACTGATTTTTTTTCTATTGAGTTGCATGAGTTCTTTGTATATTTTGGATATTAACCCCTTATCAGACTTACAAATTACAAATATTTTCTACTTAGGTTGGCTTTTTGTTGATTATTCCTTTGCTGTTCAAAAGCTTTTTAGTTTGATGTCTTACCCATTTATTTTTACTTTTGTTGCCTTTGCTTTTGTTGTCAGTTTCAGAAAAGAAAACTCGGCACCAAGACTGACGTCAAGGAGTTTACTGCCTATAATTTCTTCTAGGAGTTTAAAAGTGTAAGGTGTTACATTCAAGTCTTTAATCCACTTCAAGTTGAGTTTTATATATGGTACCAGGTAGTGATCTACTTTTATTCTTTTCATGTGGCTCTCCAGTTTTCCCATTCCCACTTATTTAAGAGACTGCCCTTTTCCCACTGTATATTCCTGGATCCTTTATCATAAATTGATCATATATATGTGGGTTTTTGTTTTCTTAGCACTCTGTTCTGTGCCACTAATTTATGTTTGTTTTTATGTCCAACCTATACTACTTTAATTACTATAGCTTGTAGTATAGTTGAAATCAGGGTATGTGTGCCTCTAGCTCTGTTCTTCTTTCCTAAGAGTGCTTTAGATATTTGGGGCCTTCTGTGGTGCCATACAATTTTTAGAATTTTTTTTTCCATTTCTGTGAAAAATGCCACTGGGGTTTAGATAGGAATTGCATTTAATCTGTAGATCCCTATGGGTAGTATAGATATTTTAACAATATTAATTCTTTCAATCCATGGGCATAGAATTTATTTCCATTTATTTGTATCTCCTCAAATTTCCTTCATAAATATCTTATATTTCTAAGTGTACAGGTCTTTTGCCTCAATGGTTATATATTCATAGGTGTTTTATTCTTTTTGATCCAAAGAAAAAACTAATAGTATTTATTTAATATTTATCAGATGTTAAGAGTAGTATCAGGCACCACTGTTAGGACTAGATTTGTCTTCAAGTGACAGAAGACCCAAGAATAAACTCAAAATAAACAGAAAAATATCAATTTTTATTTTCTGTTGTTTAGGTTGATATAGATGATCTAGAGTAGTACTTTATATAATAATCTCAGGAATCCAGGGTCCTATTTACTTGTTACTCTGCTCTGTTCTCACTTCATTGTTTAAAATAGCTTCTGTAGTTCCAGTCATCATATACTTCTTCCAAATATTAAGACAAAGGAACAGAAGAAGGGCACCATCTCCCTCTTTAAAGACACTTTCTGGAATTCACATATTCCACTCACAATTTATCCCTGTCTCAATTGCCTATTGCTGCATTATAAACACATCAAAATCTAGCAAATTAAAATGACTGAGTTCTGCGGATCAATAATCCAGTCAGGGCTTAGTTGCAACTTCTGTCACACATTCTCCCACAAGGATGCAAATAAGGTGTTGGCTAAGGCTGGGTTTCATGTGAAGTCTTGACTGGTGACAAATCTGATTCCAAGCTTACTCAAAGTTAGCAGGATTCAATTCTTTGCTGGCAATTGGCTGGAAGTTGCTCCCTGTTCCTTGCCAGTTCCTTCTTCTCCAACCTGACCCCTTTGGTGAGAACTTAGTCACATGGCCACACCCAGATTCAAAAGAGATTGGAAATGAAGTCTTTATTTGAGGTGGACATGTGGCAAAATTGCCCATTCTGCTATTAAGAAAAAAGGATAATACAGAATCTGGGGAAACAATCCATGGTTTCTACCACAGATACTTTATGTATTTTACCTAATTGAATTTCATAATTATCCTGTAAGGTAAACAATATCACTCCTCACCCCCTGCCCATACAGCTGAGGACTTAAAGGCTCAGTCTCTGTTAAGTGACTTTTGTAGAGTTACAAAACCACTTAGGTTGGGTGGAAAAAAGAAAAAGTGATGGAAAAACCCTGCTCAAAGAGTGTCAATCACCCTAAACTTTCCATCTGTAATGAGGGCCAGTACCTCCTACTTTCTATATATTTCACAATCTCTTAATAAGAATCACACTTCCATGTGGATGAGTGTTAAATCCTGCTCAAATGTGAGCCATTTTTTAAGCATTGTGATCTTGGCATATTATTATGGCTTAACCTAGCCAATAAGAATTGAAATATCAAGGGGATTCCACAAGCTGCTAAACTACTGGGAGAAAACTAGCTGGATTGTAAACTTCTTGAGGATAACATACATTAATTTTTATTTTTATTTCCAAAAGTACAGTGTTGGTAACAACCCCAATTTTTGTTGGATGCAATGGGGCTTATCCTCCTTAAGCTGATAAAGATGTAGTTGACACATTGGTAATTTGCATAGATAAGTATAATACAAAAGGAAATAAATGTTTAACAGTGAAAACTCTGACCTTGATTATGCAAATGATGCTTCAATAAACTCAGTTGAGTGGATACCAGAAATGAGAAAAGAAAATTATTTTAATGGGTGAGTCCAGTCCTATGTAAGGTTGGAGTCAATTTTAGAACCAAAACACAGAAGACTTAAATTTGTTTTTCACAAAGAAAATAGAATTCTAGTTCTTGTATGAGCTCAGATTCCTAGAACCTTCCCTAAGCTAACCAACCCTTTGCCAAATAGACCCTTAAGACCACTCTAGTCTCTTGGAGTTTCTGGTTCCAACTTTCATTTCCTTTTGCTGCCCAAATCACAGTGCAACAGCCTGCTTTATCTTGACATTTTCTCCATTTTTGCCTCTTGATTTCACACATGTTTCCATTACTTTATCTCTCTCTCACTTTTTCCCTCTATGTGACCCTCCTATGAGAGTGGGGAACAAACATCTGTGTGATAGAAGAAAAGGAAAATGGACAAAACCTACTCATTCCTTTTACCCCCATATCAATTCCAGTCTCAACCTGGAACATGTCCATTGTTGTACCCACTGAGCTGGGGCCCAAATAATTCTTTGGGTTTGGTTAAACTTGACAGGATCCTTTTTAGGGATTAAGAGTTTCTGAATTCCTTGGGATATTTAAGGGGAAATATTCAAAAGACCTCATAATCAATCTTTCTGTATACTTCTGCATGTTAAGTTTACTGCCTCCATTTAGTTGCTTTCCAGAAGCCCTTGAATTTATGTTTAAAAGTTGGGTAGACGCGTAAGTCACTAATGTTTATAGGCATCACAGAAAAATGTTTACAACTGGAGCGGCAATGTAGGAAGGCTCAGCTTTGGCTATAACATCTAGGATATATTCTTTACCCTTTGCCCTACATCAGTAATTAAACTGTGCTTGTAATAAAACTTTGACAGTCTCTTAATTCTTCCAGAGCTTCCACAAGTGTCTTAAAAGACGAAATCTACAGCATATGGTATACTGGAATATAATGCCTAGTTTGAAAATCAAGAATATCATTGAGAAATGAAAGCATCATTTTTCAATTATAATGACAGACGAGGTTGATATAAGTAAATTTATGTGCCTGTCAAGCATTCTAAAAGCACGCTTTGGAAGATAATTAATATATTAAGGTTCACATATGGAAAACACCAGGCTCTGTTGTAGCTAAGTCCTACTTTGCTAGGAAATGGCCTATTAATTTTGCCTAAACATATTAAAATATTAAGGACTATTCAAAGGTAACAGAAATGTTCAACACAGAGAGAAAAGGTTATCAAAAGTGCCAGTGCACTTATTTGGAGCCTTTTCCCAGGAGTGCACAACTATTCCTGTAACCTTAACCAAAGAACATATTCCTCTCCCTGTTAAGATTAGCTTCTTCCAATGAGTGTGGGTCTCTCATGGAACTCCACAAAGAGGACTGAGCAAAGCTGTAGACTTATTATTCCATATTTCACTGTGAACCTGCCTTGGTAATCATCATCTTACGATTCTTAACAAAACCACAAATACAAAAGAAGGTATTTAGGGGTTCTTGCCATTTTGAAAATGTAGGATTCAACAAGTAACAGAGGTTCTACTTTGACAAAATTTTCTTCATGATTATAATGTTTACCTACAATGGTACCAGTGGGAAGGGACCTACAATGTATTAAGTACTTACTGTGTTCTAAGCACTGTGCATGTACTTTTCATATCATATTTAATACTCTTAATACTTATATTAAGTGGATATTACCTTTGTTTTATAAAAGAAATCAAGACCCATAGAAATTAAGTGACTGGTACAATGAAAACACAGCTAAAAAGTGACAGAAAATAGAACCAAGATAGCCTGATTCTAGGGCTAATGCTCATTCAGAGATCCTCAGTAAAAGGAAAGAGAACCATAAAGGATTTTTCTGGCTTCTTTTGAGGTGGGTTTGTGAGGGTGAGGGAGACTGGAAGATTCTACTATTGGAATTGTGATTATCTAATAACACAAATCCGTGATTACAAAATGCTTTCAATGTGTATCTTATTTAATTCCCACAATAACCCCATGAGGCAGGTGTTAGTATTCCCAATAATAAACATCCAGTCTAAATGTAAAATCCTTTAGAAGGTATTTCTGGAATATCCATATCTTTGCCTCTTTCTGTTATACTATCTTCTATTCCTTGTGAAAAGTACCCATCCCAATTAACATTCCATGCTTCAACTTGCTTCTCCTTTCTCTTTTGAACATTTATTTTCGTTACTTAATTATCATTAAAAGTGCCACCCTAAAAGCCTTGGTGGCTGAAAGGTGAAAAATTGGAAACTACAATGTAAGCCTGCATTGTGAATTCTATTGGTTGGAGAAAGAAGAGGAAAAGGAGTGGGCAGCTATTATTAGTGGGCAGTTTCCAGGTCAAAGACCAGACATAATGTCATCAAATACAGGAATAATGTTCTTCCTGTTCTACTCTTGTCAACCTATACTCACTACAAACCCTTGAAAGCACTGATTTCCCTATCACTGAAAATATAGCATGAGTTTCTTGTTTAAAAATACAAAAGAGTAAACATGGTGTTTCTTCATAATAGGGCAAGATAATTGAATTAAGGATGAATCAATCAGGGAGCACTGAGAATTAAGGAAACCCTTTTGCCCAAGAGGAGCAGGGTGTTAAACAGAATGTAGCAAATACACAATAACCATTTACATAAAGCTATCACCTTTAAATGGATATTCCCAGTGACATCAATTACAGAGTTAAGCCTCTCATTTCACCTTCTAAGGCCATCCAGCTAAGGACATGCAGGTACCCAGATGATGGGAGTCAGCAGGACCCTTCCTTTCCTCATAAAAATGCAGTCATCACTGCTAACAGACAAATAACCCAACAGTTCATGAAGAAATTGACACTGGCAGCAAAAAACTCAAATAAAATGAAGACGTTAAAAGTCTTTCAATTTAAGTGGAAAATAAAAGCAAAATAGAATGAATGACATTTTTTTCCCATCAGAATTTCTGTAAACAGACACCAGGTTAATGTATTCCAAACACGTTTAGAGAAAAAGAAAGACATAATTAGAAAGCATGTTGCTTTCACTGCAACCTAGTTTATCCTGATCCTATAATACATACATCCTATGATAATACAAACAATTCTATATCAGAGTGAAACTGTATTAAAACCTGAAAGTACTTTTCTGTCCTTTGGAAATCAATATAGTACCTATATTGATGAACTTGAGGATTTCTTCTTAACAAAGTAGTTTGTTTTAAAGATAGTTTAAAAAATAAGTAATATTACTTAAAATTTTAATCTGTAAATTTAAAATATTTAATATTTGAAGAATACTCATCCCAAAAACAAAAAAAAGGCTTTCATTAACTGGGCTCCTCATTTACATAGATGAAATTACATTCCAAGCCAAGGGCATAGACACAAGGAAGCCAAATCCTAGCCCAGTAAGCAAAAAAATAAATAAATAAATGGAATTTGGTAGCCAGACAGGCCTGTGCGAATACTATTGAAAATTTCCCCAGAGGAAAATTCACTGTGTCAGTGTGTGTTGGTAAAAGTAAACAGAAAGCTTCTAAAAACCCGTTACTTGAGAAATAATGTCATTATATTATAGGACAGTTTGAACATAGAAGCCAAAATAGTGAAGAAAAAAATAAAATGTAGGTGTGTATATGTGTGTTCTCAGTCATGTGTGACTTTTTAGTGACCCCATGGACTGTAGCCCACCAGGCTCCTCTGGTCCATGGAATTTTCCAGTCAAGGATGCTGGGGTGGTTTGCCATTTCCTCCTCCAGGGATTCTTCCTAAGCCAAGTACTGAACTCGTGTCTCTTGCATCTTCTGAATTTGCAGATGTATTCTTTACCACTGAACCACCTGGAAAGCCATATATAAAGTATATAATAACATATAATATATAACCATCCTGAGCACCAAAAATTGATGTTTTCAAACTGTGGTGCTGGAGAATACCCTTGAGAGTCCCTTGGACAGCAAAGAGATCAAACCAGTCAATCCTAAAGGAAATCAACCCTGAGTATTCATTGGAAGGACCACTGCTGATGCTCCAACATTTTGGCCACCTGATGCAAAGAACTGACTCATTGATGGAAAGATTGAGGGCAGGAGGAGAAGGGGGTGAAAGGATGAGATGGTTGGGTGGCATCATTGACTCAATGGTCATGAGTTTGGGCTAACTCAGGGAGATAGTGAAGGACAGGGAAGCCTGGCATGCTGTGGTTCTTGGGATCGCAAAGAGTCGGGCACAACTTAGCAACTGAAAAAATACATATATATCCATCCTGAGAAACCAGAAACATTACTGAAAATGCTACTTTGCACAAATTTAATGGGTGGTATTTTTTTAAAATAAAGACCAAGGAGTAGCTTCAAGTGACTAAAGGATGGTAGGAGTGAGACTTGGGGCTCAACTCTGGCTAAGGAGATAATCAACATGATTAATACACTAAGGCCTTCCTCCAACTTGCCTCCTTCAATAGGAAATACTTGGGGGAGGGAGAAACAGAACTTTTGAAACTGGGGAAGGATAGGGAATCAAGTGAAATAAACTCAGAAGTTTGAGAGAAATAAATGTTGTTTAAAATTATCATACACTAAAGTAAGGATACTAAATGGCATGTATATTAGCAACATTTTTCTGTTAGTAGATCCATAAAGATTAAAAACAACAATTGCATTTTTACCTTACTAATAATGCAAGACCAATATAATTTAAGATCCCCAAATCAATGGCTGTACCACCCACTCAGAAGTCAAAATATTCTTCTGGGAACTGAGACTATTTGATTCACCAGTAAACAGATCATGGCACAATGGTTAAACTTGGTAGAACCCACAAGTCAAGAAGAGTAAACTTTAGTACACTTTTGGATTCTGTCATACCAACTGAACATTGTTTATTCATTTCAAAGGGTGCTAACGAATCAAAGGCTAGTATCAAGTCGTATACCAGAGAAGGCAATGGCACCCCACTCCAGTACTCTTGCCTGGAAAATCCCATGGACGGAGGAGCCTGGTAGGCTGCAGTCCATGGGGTCACGAAGAGTCGGACTTGATTGAGCGACTTCACTTTCATTTTTCACTTTTATGCATTGGAGAAGGAAATGGCAACCCACTCCAGTGTTCTTGCCTGGAGAGTCCCAGGGATGGGGTCTCACAGAGTCAGACACGACTGAAGTGACGTAGCAGTAGAAGTATACAGATTTAAATCCCTTGGGACATATGCTAACAATTCTCCGGAGAAAAAATTTATTTTTTCCCAAAGGGTTTGATTTAGTATTAGAACCAGCGTGCATTGTTCATCCATAGGATCAAAAAATAACATTTTCACCCATTCAGTAATGATATAGACTAAGAGACACTGGGCTTAGAAGAGCTGTTCTTCATTATTATGAGTAATGAATAGAATAGACAGCCTAATTCATGGCAAGATTATAAGGGTATCATGAAGACACCTTCTGTTTCCTTCCCTTTTCCTCATTACCCTACAAATACCTCCCTTATGTATTTTGCCGATGTCTAAATTTCACTTACTGCTTTATCTTTTTTATTTAAGGCACTGTAGTATTGGTCAAAAACACAGACTTAAGATTCAATCAGACTTCTATTCCAAGCATATCTATACTATTTATTAGCTGGGTGGCCTTGGGAAAATTATTTAATCTGAGCCCATTTTAGCAAATTTATAAAAGGAGAGTAGTGCTAATAATAACAATACCTACCTTATTGGATTATCATAGATTAAACTTAATTAAATTTATTCAATTTAATATTTAGCACAATGTCAGGAATACAGTAAGTTTGTAATACACATTAAATTATTAAAATTCAACCACTCTCCTTAGAAAGAGAAAATGTTTAGCTTTATCAATCACTTGCTGATTAATATATCAGCTCCTTTCCTCAGAGAGGAGGTAAAACTGCTGAGAGGATACCAGGTTATAGAGGAAGCTATATATGATGGGGGTGGCATCTTCACTCTAGGTGAGGGAAGGAGATGCATGAAAAGCAAAGCAGAACCTGAGATATACTCTCAAATTCACAAGTTGGGTCCAGCCCCTCTCCCTCCACTTCAGGTATTTTCCAGTAGCTTAGCCAAATCAGTTTGTGAGCATTGTTTTGTTTTTTTTTTTTTTTAGTAGAACAAAATGTCTGTTCTCATAATGAAAATGTTCAAACATGTGAAATAGTAGTAATGTACTGAAAACCATATTTAAGGGAACGGATGCTCGCAGGTAAGGATTTCACTTCTGGCAGTAGGCTGAATTCATTCTCTTGCTGAACCTTTCTTGTAACTTCTGGCGTTTATAGATTTACTAATAGAAACAGCATTGTCTTTGGCAAAGGAAAATACCAATAGTATCCTGTTTTATTCCACTGACTTGGCATTTGAAGAGTGATCTTGTTTTACACATCACTTTGGTCCCAGGGAATCTGGACCTGGGCTGAAGAAATGTGAGGACCCAGCTGAATGATTAGCATTACCTTCAAACCGACTTTAAGACAAAGCCCCTCTGGGAACATCAAACCCAGTCCAGTCATATGTCTAAAGCTTGACAAGCAGAGCAACACCTGAAAAATTATGTGGTGATGGTAGTATCTGTAGTTGACTAGCTATGTGACTTGAGCAAACTGCTTAAGCCCCCTATGCTTTGCTTGATTTCTTCATATATAGTACATTAGTAGTTCCTGCAGGAGCTAATCGGGAGTCAAGCGAAACAATGTCTCTAAAGCTGTTAATGCAGTGTGTGCATGCTAAGTCCTTTCAGTCATGTCCGACTCTTTGCAATCCTATGGACTGTAGCCCACCAGGCTCCTCTGTCCATGGGATTCTCCAGGAAAGGATATTGGAGTGGGTTATCATGCCCTCCTCCAGGGGATCTTCCCGACCCAGGGATCAAACTCGCATCTCTCCTCTCCTGCTTTGGTAGGCGGGTTCTTTACCATTAGCACCACCTGGGAAGTCCCCCTCCCCCAGTTGGTAGCATAGTATTATTGGTGAATTAACTCACACTGCTGGGTAGCATGATAGTATAATAACAAGGAACATGGATTTCAGAGGCAAAGAAATCTTAATTTTGAATCTCAGACTCCCAAGTTACTTTGGGCGTTATTTTACCTCGAGTCTCAGTCTGTTCATCCACAAAATGGAAATAATGCAGACTGCATGGATCTCTTTTAGGAAAGAAATGTAATGAAATAATATATGTGAGGAATCTGGTTCAGGGCAAATGCTTGAAAAATGTGTCAGTTCCCTTCCTTTCTGCACAGAATCTAAAAAGTTGCTCTCTAATGTCTATTTTAGTGGGAAAGTTCTCATTAAGAAAATATTCTCAACAGTTCCCTAGCAGCCCAGTGGTTAGAACTCCACTCTTTTTACTACCAAGGGCACAGGTTTGATCCCTGGTCTGGGAACAAAGATCACACCTGCTGTATGGCACAGCAAAAAAAAAAAAGAAAATATTCTCCCCAACCCAACAAAACAGTTAGACTTAAGGAAAAATAAGGCATGAAACATACCTAGCAAAAAAAAAGAAAAACAAACATACCTAGCAGGTGGTATTCTCAGCAAACTGTCATCTCTTCATTGAGGCTTTAGTGTTACTACCTTAGATAAGGACATTCTCCTTATTATTCTTTCTCCTATCCTTTGTATCATTTTCCTAGCAATTGTTAAAAGATAGATATTTGTCTATTTGACACAAAGTACCTCCAAATATTCCTTAAATGAATGAATCCCACTTCTTTCCAATAAAGTCTAGTCAGTGCCTAGAGATACAGCAGATAGTTTCTCTGTTTTTGCACACTAAAATGGTAATCTTCCATCACTCCCCACTTAATTTTATTTCCTTTTGGAAATCTTTTCCAGGGTTATAGACACTTCTGGTCCACCAACACTAGTGAGTCATAAGCTATGAACTCATTTTAAGGTAGTGGAGGGAGGTTTTGTATTGAGCTATTCACATACAAACTGTGCCCATTTCATGATGAAAGCCAGAAGCTACAGCACAAAATTGACAATGGTTAGTGTTGGGGTCTGCAGTTCTGGAACACAACAAAAACTAAAAGGCCCACGTGAAAACTACACCCACAATTTTGGTTTTATTAACACTTTTCCCTCATGTTAGATCACATCAGATAACAGAGAATACAAATCATAAAGCCAAGCCTACAGGCACCAAGAATTAACTTCGCATTTCTCCTTATGTGTGTTAGTCACTCAGTTGTGTTCAACTATTTTGCGACCCCATGGACTGTAGCCCTCCAGGCTCCTCTGTCCTTGGAATTCTCCAGGCAAGAATACTGGAGTAGGTAGCCATTCCTTTCCCCAGGGATCAAATCTGGGTCTTCTGCATTGCAGGCGGACTCTTTACCATCTGAGCCACCAGGGAAGTCCTCACAATTCCCCTTGCCAGGCAGTAATTCTGCCCTAAATGAAGTTCTTCAAGGTGTAGAATAGGGAGCTCCCTGAAGGTTAGGACTCAATGCTTTCACTGCAGTGGCCCCAGTTTCAATCCTTGGTCAGGAAAACTAAGATTCCCACAGGCTGTGTGGTGCAGCTAAAGGGAAAAGAAAAATATAGAATAACTTGGGGGATTCTCCATCCCAATCACTAGAAGTTGTGGAAGAGAAGGCAATACCATTCTGTTTAGTTTTCTGGCCTGCCAAAGAATCCTCTGACCAAAAAAAAAAAAAAAAAAAAGCCTCAAAAACTTCTTCCATCTGCCAGCATTTAGGGCACCAATAAATCCATTTGAAGAGACCCAACTACCTTATGCTGTGTCTCATCAAAATCATCAAGGTGCATGATCTGATTGGTGTGGGAATTTTTCAGTTAACCTGGGATGCTTATTGATTCAGTCATTTAACAAATGAGCATTTACTATGTGACAGGCACTGTGCTAGGCTCTGGTAAGCAAGCCATTTGCAGTCATTATCTCTCAGTATTGAGGGATAAAGTTCAAGACAGTGATGTTTAAAGGAATAAGGAAATAAAAATAGGCATTTCTTGGAATGTACTGCAATGGCTAAGCACTTTTTAGTAAGGCTGCGTTTTGTTGAAATCATTGACAATAGTATAATCCTTCAATCACTCTTAATACTTAAAAGTTACAGATTTGTTATTTTTATGAGAGTCATTACTTGTTGTGTAGAAGATGCCCCGAAGGTGTTGGAGGATGAATATGTTATAGAATAAATGTTGGCACAGTGGACAAACCTTTGGCATGGTATGCAAAATAAAGAAGAGCCAGTTTGAAAAAAAGAAAAAAGAATCCAATAAATACAGGCTTGTTCAGTGAATGCTAAAAGAGTTGAAAAGATCCTTAAAAGAGGATTACTTTGTACCGGATAAAAATCAGTACATATATGGTACTGAATAGACAAACATCTCCAAAAAAGGCTTAGATGTGGGCATGAATGACTGACCCATATTAAGCTATTAAGAGAAAGTTAATGGCTGATGAAGTCTTTCAATTACATGCTCAATAAACTTTGCAACCTCTGAGATGCCATAGATTAGGGATTAGCAAACCTGATTCCACAAGCCAAATCTGGACTGCCACCTGTTTTTAGATGCCCCATGATCTAAGGATGTTTTTTACATTTTAAATGGTTGAAAGAAAAAGGAAAAATGCTATTTCATAACATGTGAAAATTAGATGATATTCAAATTTCAGTGTATGGAAATTATTCAATGGAACACAGCCACGTTTGTTTATTTATATGTTTACATTTTTCTATTGCTGCTTTCACACAACAATGGCAGATTGAATTAATTGCAGAGACTATATTGTCTACAAAGCCAGAAATATTTACTATATGACTACTTATAGAAGAAGTTTGCTGACCCTAGCCATAGATCATAGTAGCTTTAAAGTTTCACAAAACTGGGTTCAAAGTTCTCACTCTGCCTTCAACAAATAACTTCTGTGAGCCTCAATGGTCTTATGCAAAAGTGGAGATATTAATAGCATGCTTATAGAACTATGAGATGACTAATGTAAAACATTAGCACTGTGCTTTTCATGATCTAAGCATTCATTAAATCAAAGGTGTGACATAATTTTCTCTGGGTATAAGACAAAATGCTGGGTTGTATAGACCATAAAAGAGCCCTAGGTGGTGTTTCTCATGTTTTTACTGAGATATCTGACCAAGAAGCTCTAAGTTGCAATCTGGAAAACCAATATTTGCTATTCTTTTTCTTACCCCAAATTAAGCATCAAAACCTTCTTTTCAGAAAGTTGTTCAGGTTCAGGTCATTCACTCAGCCATGTCCAACTCTTTGTGACCCCATGGACTGCAGCACACCAGGCCTTCCTATTCACCACCAACTGCCAGAGCTTGCTCAAACTCATGTCCATTGAGTCGGTGATGCCATCTAACCATCTTATCCTCTGGTCCCCTTCTCCTCCTGCCTTCATTCTTCCTCAGAGTGAGGGTCTCTGCAGCAATTTTGGAGCCCAAGAAAATAAAGTCTCTGTTTCCATTGCTTCCCCATCTATTTGCCATGAAGTGATGGGACCAGATGTCCTGATCTTAGTTTTCTGAATGTCGAACTTTCAGCCAACTTTTTCACTCTCCTCTTTCACTTTCATCAAGAGGCTCTTTAGTTTTCCTTCACTTTCAGTCATAAGGTTGGTGTCATCTGCATATCTGAGGTTATTGATATTTCTCCCGGCAATCTTGATTCCAGCTTGTGCTTCATCCAACCTGGCATTTTGCATGATGTACTCTACATATAAGTTAAATAAGCATGTTTCTTATTGACTTAATTCAATAATCTCCATAAAAATGTACTACTACAATGGTAATTCTTCAGTGAAATGATGATTTTGAGCATAATACTCTTATGGCCAGGAGGCATGCAAAAATATTGACTCTAAATGTTAGTTGGCACATTGTCAGTGTTAGTTGAAAGTCTCCTCATCAATCTACCAGGTAGGCTAAGGTCAGATACCAAATAGCAAGCTGAGAGTTCTGCAGAGTTAGATAAAATGAAATAATGATAGGCCTCAATGTAACAATATTTTATGCTATATGAAGGCAGTTTTCTCCATCTTTATACTCCACTGTCACAAACTCATACCCTGGAAAGAGAAAGATCAATAGATTCAAGGTCTTGTTCTATATGTAAGGCACTTGGAAATCACCACTCTAACAAACAAGTAAAAAGTCAAACAGACCTAAAAAAGAAATCAACAGCCATAAGAGTGGGGAGGACACAGGTCAAAGCACTGCCCCCAAAATTGGAGAGACAGGGAAATACAGAGATTTTTCAGTTTATAGGAATGGAAACTCTTGTGGGAACCAGTGCCTGGGTAGAAAAACCTGAACTATAAATGAGGAATTGCTGGAGGGAGGCTCAGTGTGGACAAGTTTGGGAGTTAAAACTCCAGGGGGACCCAGTCAGAGGGGCCTTCATGATATTGTGAAACTTATCTCTAGGAGTTGAGCAGGTTCTCACAGTAAATACTAGAGAAAAATCCCCTTGTGCTTCCAGCAGGGGAAAAAGTAAAGGATTTTGAAATACATCAGAATACTCTGTTCTTAATGCCCACCCTTATGGGAAACTTGTTGATCTAATCTTACAGATATAATCAGAACTTAATTGACCTGGGGAAGTGAAATGTCCAATTCCAGCCCACTCTAACCATTTTATCCCAACTAACAGGGCAAGAAATCTAAGAAGCCTTCATAATTCACAAAATCCAACATCTGTTTGTGATAAAACTCAGAAAGTAGAAATAAATGGGAATTTTCTCACCCTGATAAAGAATATCTACAACAAACCTACTGCTAACATCACATTTCATAACAGGAAATTAGAAGCTTTCCCACTAAGATCAGAAACAAGACAAGGGTATCTCTCTTACCATTCTGTTGGGCTGCAAGCCTTGTAGTTGCCCAGCATTGAGACTGAGGAGAGAACCCAGAGACAGAGAGATCAATGGCTTACTGGATGTGGCATCTTACACAGTCAAAACAAAAGCCCTGGAGCTACACTCCACCACAGATGACAGACGGCAGCCAGGACATCACAGCCACCTTTACTACTCAGGGGAGAAGGAAGCTAACATTTATAAGGGGAATTGATATCAGGTTGGCTCAGAAACCAGCAGCTGGGGCAAGGGGCAGGTACATAGGCATTACTAATTAAGCTCTATAATTAATAGATTGGATAGTCATGTGAGAGAATAAGGCACTGGTCGAGTACAGGGATGTACTGAGAGCAAGAGAACAGCTATCTTGAGCGGCCTGATCATACACTCCACCCCTAAACACTGTGCATGAGCCTTACAGTCTTGGTCCACCCCTCTTTCCACAATATCCCAAGATCAGGTATGTAGAGGTGCACTGCAAATGAATACCACAAGTGCAATAAAGATAGCACTTAAAGAATATCAAGAGTCCTGGAGGAAGGCAAACTTTGGAGCCAGGCTTTGTTGGGTCACATTTTCACTGAAGTCCAGAGGAGGACAACAATGGCATCTTACTCTAGACCCAACAATAAAACATTTCACAGTGAGGCCCCCGTTTGTGCTCAGTCCATGAACAGATTCCCTCCACTCAGAGTAGGGGCAAAAGTGAGATGTGTAACAGACACAATACAGAGAATATTGTGACCATTAAGCAAAACACAGGCAGCAGCAACAGCATTCTGAGATAACGCCACCCCTGATTTTTGTTTTTTTGTCGTGGCCTGCAGTACCATACTGGAGAAGGCAATGGAACCACACTCAAATACTCTTGCCTGGAAAATCCCATGAACAGAGGAGCCTGGTGGGCTGCAGTCCATGGGGTCACTGAGAGTCGGACACGACTGAGCGACTTCACTTTCACTTTTCACTTTCATGCACTGGAGAAGGAAATGGCACCCCATTCCAGTGTTCTTGCCTGGAGAATCCCAGGGAAGGGAGAGCCTGCTGGGCTACCGTCTGTGGGGTTGGACAGAGTCAGACACAATTGAAGTGACTTAGCAGCAGCAGTACCATATTATCATCCACCCTCAGTCTGCATGCTGCTGCTGCTCCTCCGTCCATGGGATTTTTCAGGCAAGAGTACTGGAGTGGGGTGCCATTGCCTTCTCCCCTCAGTCTGCATAGTCAGTGCCAAATACTGAAGAGGCAGTATAACAGACCACAAAGTTAATATAGTGGTGCCTTTCTTCAGTAGAGGGCTGGGATTTATTACCTTAAAGTAGTCTTAGGTGGGGTCGGGTCAGTCAGTTCAGTTCAGTCACTCAGTCGTGTCCAACTCTTTGCGACCCCATGAATCACAGCATGCTAGGCCTCCCTGTCCATCACCAACTCCCAGAGTTTACTCAAACTCATGTCCATAGAGTCGGTGATGCCATCCAGCCATCTCATCCTCTGTCGTCCCCTTCTCCTCCTGCCCCCAATCCCTCCCAGCATCAGGGTCTTTTCCAATGAGTCAACTCTTCACATGAGGTGGCCATAATACTGGAGTTTCAGCTTCAACATCAGTCCTTCCAATGAACACCCAGGACTGATCTCCTTTAGGATGGACTGGCTGGATCTCCTTGCAATCCAAGGGACTCTCAAACCTTCTCCAACACCACAGTTCAAAAGCGTCAATTCTATGGTGCCCAGCTTTCTTCACAGTCCAACTTTCACATTCATACATGACCACTGGAAAAACCATAGCCTTGACCAGATGGACCTTTGTTGGCAAAGTAATATCTCTGCTTTTTAATATGCTGTCTAGGTTGGTCATAACTTTCTTTCCAAGGAGTAAGTGTCTTTTAATTTCATGGCTGCAATCACCATCTGCAGTGATTTTGGACCCCAAGAAAATAGTCTGACATTGTCTCCACTGTTTCCCCATCTATCTTCCATGAAGTGATGTGACCAGATGCCATGATCTTAGTTTTCTGAATGTTGAGCTTTAAGCCAACTTTTTCACTCTCCTCTTTCACTTTTATCAAGAGGCTCTTTAGTTCTTCACTTTCTGCTATGAGGGTGGTGTCATCTGCATATCTGAGGTTATTGATATTTCTCCCGGCAGTCTTGATTTCAGCTTGTGCTTCTTCCAACCCAGCGTTTCTCATGATGTACTCTGCATATAAGTTAAATAAGCAGGGTGACAATATACAGCCTTGACGTACTCCTTTTCCTATTAGGAACCAGTCTATTGTGCCATGTCCAGTTCTAACTGTTACTTCCTGACCAGCATACAGGTTTCTCAAGTGCTGCACTCAATATGCCAGCAAATTTGGGAAACTCAGCAGTGGCCACAGGACTGGAAAAGGTCAGTTTTCATTCCAATCCCAAAGAAAGGCAATGCCAAAGAATGCTCAAACTACCACACAATTGCACTCATCTCACACGCTAGTTAAGTAATGCTCAAAATTCTCCAAGCCAGGCTTCAGCAATACGTGAACCATGAACTTTCAGATGTTCAAGCTGGTTTTAGAAAAGGCAGAGGATCCAGAGATCAAATTGCCAACATCTGCTGGATCATCCAAAAATCAAGAGAGTTCCAGAAAAACATCTCTTTCTGCTTTATTGACTACGCCAAAGCCTTTGACTGTGTGGATCACAATAAACTGTGGAAAATTCTGAAAGAGGTGGGGCTGGGTAGAACAGATGAAATCTGCAAGTCCCTTTCCTAATCCTATTCCCCATGGGATGCAAACCGAAACCATCTGGACTTACCTACTAGTCCTATGACCATTCGATAATGTGTTCCTCTGGAGGTCCATCCTTTTCAGTTCAGTTTAGTCACTCAGTCATGTCTGACTTTTTGCAACCCCATGGAATGCAGCACACCAGGCTTCCCTGTCCATCACCAACTCCTGGAGCTTTCTCAAACTCATGTCCATCAAGATGGTGATGCCATCCAACCATCTCTTTCTCAGCCGTCCCCTTCTCCTGTAGCATCCTGTAGCAAAGGCAAAAGTAACTTATTGTCCTGATTGATAGTTAGCAAATGTCCTTTGGCGGTCAACAGTTGAACTTGGATGGTGTTGACTAGTTGCTTCTGGGTTAACATAGCATAAGCACTAGGATGATTACTCCTAGGATGGTCACTTATAGTCATAGGGCTTGAGTTAGCCTCTAGTCAACATGTTGAGAGCATGTTTCCAGTCTCAACTGCTGCTCATCTACCTTTCCAGTTAGTGTGCAGCAGAGGTATTATAGGGCAGGTGGAAACACCAGTGGTATGTCATTTTTATTGGCCTAGTTCTGAACTTCATGGCTGGCAAAGTGGATTTCTTGGTCACTATCAATGTACCTGGAGAGTCTCTATGTCATACACAGCTGTTTTAGATCCCCAATAGTAGTTTTTTGCATTGCTAGATGACTTGTGTAGATCTTTTGTAATGTCTGAACCCCCCCACCCCGCCAAGAGACTGACCCAGGCCTGCCTTTGAGTGTTTAAGTGTCTCCTGTGGAGGCACAGGTCAGCAGTGGCCTGTCCCAGGGACAGGGTCTCTGACTACAGCAGACCTGGGAGGTGCAGCGTGTGGCATAAGTCCTCTTGGAGGAGGTCACCATTAGCCCCACTATAGAGCTGCCAAGCAGACAACCCACAAATTGGAGAACATTTACACCAAAGAAGTTCTTGCTCTTTTGCAAAAGTTCTAGGGCGCACAACAGACTTCCCAACCTGAAGATCCAGTAAAGGGACTGAGAAACCCCAGGGAATTTGACTTTAAAGGCCAGTGGGATTTGATTACAGAACTTCCACAGGACTAGGGAAACATACTCTTGGAGGGAACAAACAAAACCTTGTGTGCACCAGGATCCAGGAGAAAGGAGCAGTGACCCCAGAAGAGACTGAGCCAGCCATGCCTGTGAGTGGACAGGAGTCTCTGGTGGAGGCATGGGTCAACAGTCAGGGGCATGGAATACAACAGAGTCCTGGGAGCCATGGCATGCTGGCAGAAATCCTTTTGAAGGAGGTAGCCATCACCACAGTCTGATCTCAGGCCAAAGTACAGGGAGGGAACACAGCCCCAACCATCAACAGAAAATTGGATTAGATTTACTGAGCATAGCCCCGCCCACCAGAGCAAGACCCAGTTTACCCCACAGCCAGTCATTCCCATCAGGAAGTTTCCACAAGCCTCTAATTCTCATCCATTAGAGGGCAGACAGAATGAAAAACACAATCACAGAAAACTAGCCAAATTGATCACATGGATCACAGCCTGTCTAACTCAATGAAAGTATGAGCCATGCCATGTAGGACCACTCAGGATGGATGGATCATGGTGGAGAGTTCTGACAAAACATGGTCCACTGGAGAAGGGAATGGCAAAAAGTTCGAAGGCAGGAGGTGAGGGGGATGAAGAGGACGAGATGGTTGGATGGCATCAATGATTCAATGGACAAGAGTTTGAGCAAGCCTTAGGAGTTGGTGAAGGACATGGAAGCCTGGCATGCTGCAGTATATGGAGTCACAAACAGTTGGACATGGCTGAGCAACTGAACAACAACAAAATGTCTTAACCTGTTGTGATGCGTTGTAGACTACATATAGCTGTCCTATTCACACTATATCATTGCTCTGTCCCCTTCCATATCTGGGACTAGAAGCTAATGGGTACTGTTTTTATCATTTTGCCATTGCCATAGGCCCCAACCAAACCCTTCCAGGTAACTGGCTACATCCAATTCACAAGCCTGTCCCTAAGTTAATATTTCCTAAATCCTGTATCTGTTATGGTTTATAGGTGGTGGGTCAGGGGTATGCTTGGATTTTATAAATAATCCAGGTCCCTGTGTTTCTCTGTATTCCTCAGCCATCCACATGTAGTCAGAGGAACTATAAGCAATGGGCTTCTACATTTAAACTGGAAAATGACTCTGAGATCAACAGGATATCATCAATATAATGGAAGAGAAAGACCTCTCTCATGGTAATCAGCTGCCACAGGGACCCACATGTTAGTTGACAGATACCTCAGGATTTTCCCCAGAACTTTCCATTCCTTGTCTTTAATTCCTGACATCTCAGCACTCACAGGAGATTCCCTGGTCTCCTGGCTGCTTTGTCAATTGTTGGGCTGTACCTTGTGGACCTGTAAACCTTGTAGTTTGCCAGCCTTGAGACTGAAGAAAGAGCCCGAAGACAGTGAGAGAGACATCAAGGACTTATTGGACAGGAGATCTTACCTGTCTGAAACAAAGATCCTGGAGCAACACCCCACTGTGAATGGCAGACGGCAAGCAAAACACAGCAGTCATCTTCACTACTCGGGAAAGAAGGAGGCCACCATTGATAGGAGGGATTGACATTAGGTTGGTTCATCAATTACCAGGGAAACCAGCAGCTAGGGAAGGGGGAAAGTTTGTAAGTAGTTACTAATTAAGCTCTAAAATTGACAGGATTGGACAGTCATGTGAGAGAAGCAGGTACTGGTTGAGTACATGGATGCGTAGACAGCAAGAGAACAACTATCTTGAATGGCCTAACCATCCACACTCCTTTTCAACATCATATTGAAAGTCCTAGCCAATGCAATAAGACAAAAAAGGAAATAAAAGGTATACAGATTGAGAAAGAAAAATTAAAACTGCATTTGCTTGCAGAAGACATAATTGCCTAAGCAGAAAATAAAAAAGGATCAACAGAGGAAGTCCTGGAGCTAATAAGAACACAAAGTTAATATACACAGTCAATCACTTTCCTATATACCAGCAATGAGTGGGTGGAATTTGAAATTTAAAACACAATATCATTTACATTAGGACACACCAAAATGAAATTTGTTGTTGTTGTTCAGTCACTCAGTCATGTCTGACTCTTTGAGACCCCAAAATTAAATACTTAGGTATAAATCTTTTAAAAATATGCATAAGATCCACATGCAGAAAACTTCATGAATCTGATAAATGAAATCAAAGAACTAAATAAATGGAGAAAGATAGGAAGACAATATTGTCAAGCTGTCAGTTCTTCCCAACTTGATCTATAAATTCCATGCAATGCCAGTCAAAACCCCAGCAAATTATTATATGGATATAAATGAAATTGTTCCAATGTATGATGTGCTCTGCTTAATTGCTCAATCGTGTCCAACTCTGTGATCCCATGGACTATAGCCCACCAGGCTCCTCTCTCCATGGGGATTCTCCAGGCAAAAATATTGGAGTGGGCTGCCATGTCCTCCTCCAGGGGATCTTCCCCACCCAGGGATCAAACCCAGGTCTCCCACATTGCAGGCGGATTGTTTACCATCTAGCCATGAGGGAAGTCCAAGAATATTGGAGTAGATAGCCTATCCTTTCTCCAGGGGGTCTTCCTGATTCAGGAATTGAACCGGGATCTCCTGCATTACAGGTGGATTCTCTACCAACTCAGCCCTCCAAAATTTATATGGAGAGGCAAAAAAAAAAAAAAAATACAGAATAACCAACATGACATTGAAGGAGAAGAAGAAATTTGGAAGTCTGACACTACCAGACTTCAAGACTTAATATAAAGCTACACTAATCAAGCAGTATGATACTAGTGGGAAAAAAATAGACAAATAAATCAAGGGAAAAGAATACAAAGCTAAAAAAAATAAACACAGTTAACTGATCTTAGACAGATGAACAAAATTGAAAAAAAAATGGAGCAAAAATAGTATTTTCAACAAATGGTGCTAGAATATCTGGACCTCCATATGTAAAAATAAATAAAACCAAAAAGAATCTAGATAGACATTACACCTGTCACAAAAATTAATCAAAATAACTCAGACCTAATTGTAAAAGACCAAAATTACAAAACTCCTGGACAATAACATAGGAAAATGTCGAGAAAGCCTTGTGTATGTTGATGACTTTATAGATACAACACCAAAGGCATACCCCATGAAAGAAATAATTGATAAGCTAGACATTAAAATTAAGAACTTCTGCTCTATGAAAGGAGAAGGCAATGGCAACCCACTCCAGTGTTCTTGCCTGGAAAATCCCATGGACGGAGGAGCCTGGTAGGCTGCAGTTCATGGTGTTGCTAAGAGTCAGACATGACTGAGTGACTTTACTTTCACTTTTCACTTTCATGCATTGGAGAAGGAAACGGCAACCCACTCCAATATTCTTGCCTAGAGAATCATGTGGACGGAGGAACCTGGTGGGCTGCTGTCCATAGGGTCACACAGAGTCGGACACGACTGAAGCGACTTAGCAACAGCAGCAGCTCTACGAAAGACAATGTCAAGAGAATAAGACAAGTCACAGAATGGAAGAAAATGTTTACGAAAGACACATCTGAGAAAGAACTCTTTATATAAATATACAAAGAACTCTTAAAACTCAGCAACAAGGAAACAAATCCAATTTTAAAATGGACCAAAAATGTTAATGACATATCACCAAAGAAGATATTTGTTGTTGTTGTTTAGTCGCCAAGTCGTGTCCAACTCTTTTGTTACCCCATGGACTGCAGCCTGCCAGGCTCTTCTGTTGATGGGATTTCCCAAGCAAAAATACTGGAGTGGGTTGCCATTTCCTTCTCCAGGGAATCTTCCTGACCCAGGGATCAAATCCATGTCTTCTGCATTGGCAGGCAGATTCTTTACCACTAAGCCACCAGGGAAGCCCAAAGAAGCTATATTGATGGCAAATAAACTTAAGAAAAGATGATTATATGTCATCAGAGAAATGCAAATTAAAACTACAATGAGATACCACCACATATTTATTAGAATGGCCAAAATACAGAAAGCTGGAAGCACAATGCTGGCAGGGATATGGAGCAACAGAAACTTTCATTCATTACTGGAGAGAATGCAAAATGGTATAAACATTTTGGAAGATAGTTTGGTTTCTTAGAAAACTAAACATATTCTTACCAAATAATCCAGAAATCATGCTCCTTGGTATTTTGTTGTTGTTCAGTTACTAAGTCATCTGATTCTTTGCAACCCCATGGACTGCAGCACTCCAGACTCCTCTGTCCTCCACTATCTCTCAGAATTTGCTCAAATTCATGTCATTGAGTCAGTATTTACCTTATGTCTACACAGAAACCTGCACATGCACAAACGTTTATGGCAACTTTATTCATAACTGCTAAAACATGAAAGCAACTGAGATGTCCTTGAGCAGGTGAATGAGCAAATAAACTGTGGTACATCCAGACAATGGAACATTATGCAACACTAATGAGATACCATGCTGTGAAAAGACATAGAGGAAACTTATGTGCATATTACTAAGTGAAAAAACAATCTCAAAAGACTTTATACTGTATCGTTCCAACTATATGACTTTACCTTTACTAGAAAAGGTAAAATTTTGGAATCCTTGATGACTCAGTGGTAAAGAATCCCCCTGCACTGCAGGAGACCACCTGCAATGAAGGAGACACAGGTTCTATCCCTGGGTGAGGAAGATACCCTGGAGAAGGAAATGGCAACTCACTTCAGTATTCTTGCCTGGGAAGTCCCATGGACAGAGGAACCTGGTGGCCTACAGTTCAGGGGGTTGCAAGAGACGGACACGACTTAGCAATTAGATAACCAACTGTGACACCAACAACCAAGATAAGTGTTTTCCAGCAGTTGGGGAGGGAGGAATAAATGGGTGGAGCATAGAGGATTTTCAGGGCACTGAAAATACTCTGCATGATGCCATAATTATACATATGTTATTATACATTTGTAAAAATCCACAGAATTTACAACACCAAGAGTAAACCCTAATAAAAACTATAAACTTTGGCTATTATGATATGTCAGTATAGGTTCATCAGTTGTAACAAGTATACCACTATTATGGGAGATGTTGATAATAGGGGAGACTCTGTACCTTCCCCTCAGTTTTTCCATGAGCCTAAAACTGCTCAAACATATAAAGTTTAAAACTTGAAATTAAATTTCAAAAAAAATCAAAGACCCACAAAATAATCTAGGCACAAAGAGCTGAATAGCATATATGTTTTATTTTATATGAGGTATATGTATATGCATTATATTTT
Source organism: Odocoileus virginianus (assembly GCF_023699985.2). NCBI lineage: Eukaryota > Metazoa > Chordata > Mammalia > Artiodactyla > Cervidae > Odocoileus > Odocoileus virginianus. The sequence continues at coordinate 52,741,240 of NC_069708.1, read as the reverse complement.
TTTAAAAATTAGAATAATTATTGTATGCATGAATATTTGTAGGCTTATATTTTATCATGAATGGAAAAACCATTGCTCTTAATACAAAGAAAAAAAAAATGCTGGAATCATCTATTGGATCATACCTGTAGAAATACAAGAACCCTTATAAACTGCTGGCAGGAAGGAATGTGTTTGCCATCAAACATTTGGAAAATAATGTAACAATATTATTAAAAATTTAAAATGCACATAACCTTTGAGACAGAAATTTCAGTTTTGAAAATCTGTAACAGATAATATAAGCATCAGTACATAAGCTATATCTATAAGGATATTTACTGAAGGATTATTTATAAAGGAATAAAATCTGAAAACTACTTGAAAGTCCACCAGTAGGTTGAATAAATTGTGATAGATCTAACCTATGGAATATTATGTAACTATTTAAAACAATGAGCTGAGTCTTTGCACATTGGCTAGGGAGATGTCCATGGAAATTTTCAAATGAAAAGAACAGGATTCAAGGTAATATACTTAGGAGATCACAATTTTCTTTAAAATGTCTTTTGTTGATCTGGATCAAGAGGGGTAGTAGGAAGGTTCTGAGCTCATCTCCTTCTATGGATACACCAAGACTACAAATACTTATAGAACATCTCCAAGAATGACATGAAGATCACAGAACAGGTTTTCTACAACAAAGGATATAAACAAAAGGCCACATTGAGGTAGGTAGGAGAGGCAGAGATTCATCTCACCAGGATCCACACTCCTGATGCAGCAACCCACGAGCAGGAGGAATATCAAAACTACAAAGTTCTGCTCTAAGTAATAAAGTGTTCTTAGTCCTATGTCAGACTCCCCAGCCCAGAGGACTATAAGGCAAGCCCTCATGATGTGTGGCTTTGAAAGTCAGTCAGAGAAAAAAAAAAAAAAAAAAAAAGCCAGTCAGGTTCATGTCCAGAAGTGCCAGAGGGCTGTGGGAGACAGAAGTTATACTTTTTTTTTAAATTTATTTTTTATTAGTTGGAGGCTAATTACTTTACAATATTGTAATGAGAGAAGTTATACTCTTGATGGTTTCATGTATATAGTCATTTACTCCAATGCCCATTTGCAGAAGAGCAGTGTAAAGAGTCCCTGTGTCATATGAGAAAGAGATAAATTGACCAATTTTAGGGCATGTGATAGAGGGGAAACTGGTGAAATTTTCTCTAAGGATGGAATTGCCAATAGATGACATTAAAACAAAAAATCTTCCACCTAGCTGACTTGACATTTTTGGGTGCCGTTTCTGTCACTCTCCACCAACCTAACTAACACCATGACCCCACCACTTTGGCCCCTCCAAAGCTTCTCTACCCTACCCCACTCAATGGGCCATCTTGGCCAACACCAATGCCACTCCAACAGTGCTCTCACCCCAGAGGGCCAGCATGCCAAAAGCAGTCATAGCCAAGTCTCATAGTCAGCAGGGCCAGGGACAAGCCAAACTCACCAGGTGGGTGTCGGTAGCAGTCATGACCAACCCACATAATCAGCAGTGCCAGGAACCAGCCCTATACATTGGCACACCCACAGAAGTATCAGCCAGGTTTCACAGCCAGCCAGTCTGGGGACCAATCCTGGCCACCAGTGCACCCACAGCAATCAAAGCCAACCACAACATGTCTAGAACACCTGGCTTTGGTGACTAGAGAGATTGCAACACTGGGCCCCACAGGACATCCCACAGAAAGTGAAATAGCTGACATAGTTAACATACAAAAAAACAGAGAGAGTTAAGTAAAATAAGGAGGCAAAGGAATACCTTTCAAACAAAAGTATAAGATAAAAACCTCACAACACAGAAGTAAAGGAAATGCAGATAAGCAGTTTACCATAAAAAGAGTTCAAAGCAATAGTCATCAACATGCTCATCAAACTCAGAAGAATGGATGAACTCAATGAGAGCTTCAACAGAGATTGAAATATAAAAAAAAAGAACCAAGCAGAACTGAAGAATAGACTAACTGGAATGAAAAATACAATAAAAGGAACCAAAAGCACATTAGACTATGCAGAAGAATAGATCAGTGATATGGAAGACAAAATAGTGAAAATCACCCAACTGGAACAGCAAAGAGAAAAAAAGAAAATGCTTAAAAATGAAGATAGTCTCATGCATCCAGCCTGGGCTGGTGATCTGTTTCACCCTAGATAATATACATGTTTCGATGCTGTTCTCTAGAAACATCCCACCCTCGCCTTCTCCCACCGAGTCCAAACTTCTGTTCTGTACATCTGTGTCTCTTTTTCTATTTTGCATATAGGGTTATCATTACCATCTTTTTAAATTCCAAATATATGTATTAGTATACTGTATTGGTCTTTATCTTTCTGGCTTACTTCACTCTGTATAATGGGCTCCAGTTTCATCCACCTCATTAGAACTGATTCAAATGAATTATTTTTAATGGCTGAGTAATATTCCATGGTGTATATGTACCACTGCTTCCTTATCCATTCGTCTGCTGATGGGCATTTAGGTTGCTTCCATGTCCTGGCTATTACAAATAGTGCTGCAATGAACATTGGGGTGCACATGTCTCTTTCAGATCTGGTTTCCTCAGTGTGTATGCCCAGAAGTGGGATTGCTGGGTCATATGGCAGTTCTAATTCCAGTTTTTAAAGAAATCTCCATACTGTTCTCCATAGCGGCTGTACTAGTTTGCATTCCCACCAACAGTGTAAGAGGGTTCCCTTTTCTCCACACCCTCTCCAGCATTTATTGCTTGTAGACTCGGGCCTGGTGCCCTGGGAAGACCCAGAGTAATCAGGTGGAGAGGGAGGTGGGAGGGGGGATCGATGGGGAATACATGTAAATCCATGGCTGATTCATGTCAATGTATGACAAAAACCACCACAATATTGTAATTAGTCTCCAACTAATAAAAACAAATTAAAAAATTCCCAGCCATTCCTATTCTCTAATATAAAATAAAAAGTTTAAATGAATAAATAAAATTCCAGCCATTTTGGTGGATGTGCAAAAAAAAATGAAGATAGAGGCCTCTAGAACAATATTAAGCCTGCTAACATTCACATGGGATTCCATGGTAACTCAGGGGCAAAGAATCTACCTGCCAATGCAGGAAATGCTTGTTCAACCCCTGGGTCAGGAAGATCCCCTGGAGGAGGAAATGGCAACCCAGACACAACTGAGCACACACACACGTATACACAACATTTACTAGTAAGGGTCCAGAAAGAAAAAGAGAGAAAAGGACAAAAACTATTTGAAGAAGTAATGGCTGAGAGCTTCCCTAACATGGTGAGACATCTAAGTCTAGGAAGCACAGAGAGTCCCAAACAAGATTAACTCAAAGAGACCCACATCAAGAAAAATTATAATTAAAATGTCAAAAGTTAAATATAATTATAGAATCTTAAAAACAGCAAGAGAAAAACAACTGGTTATATACAATGGAAGCAATAGAAGGTTGCCAGCTGATTTTTCAGCAGAAACTTTAGAGACAAGAAGGGACTGGCATGGTATATTCAAAGTGCTGAACATATATACAATGGAATATTACTCAGCCATTAAAAAGAATGCATTTGAATCAGTTCTAATGAGGTGGATGAAACTGGAGCCTATTATACAGATTGAAGTAAGTCAGAAAGAAAAACACCAATACAGTATATTAACACATATATATGGAATTTAGAAAGATGGTAATGATGACCCTATATGCAAGACAGCAAGAGAGACACAGATGTAAAGAACAGACTTCTGGACTCTGTGGGGGAAGGAAAGGGTGGGATTATTTGAGAGAATAGCATTGAAACATGTATATTATCATATGTGAAATAGATCACCAGTCCAGGTTCGATGCATGAGGCAGGGTACTCAGGGCTGGTGCACTGGGATGACCCTGAGGGATGGGATGGGGAGGGAGGTGGCAGGGAGGGTCAGGATGGAGAACACATGTACACCTATGGCTGATTCATGTGAATGTATGGAAAAAACCACCACAATATTGTAAAGTAATTAGCCTCCAATTAAAACAAAAAATAAATAAATAAAAATAAAATGAAAATTTACAATAAAAAATACTCTACTCAGCAAAATTGCTCAGAATTGAAGGAGATATCAGGGTTTTCCCAGATAAAGAAAAGCTAAAGGAGTTCATCACCACTAAACCGACCTTACAAAAAAATATTATAGGGACTTCTTTAAACAGAAAAAAAAAGAAAAGTCCATATCTAGAAATAAGAAATTATGAAAGAAAAACACTCACTGGTAAAGACAATATAATAAAAGTAGTGGATCAAATACATATAAAGCTAGCATGAAAGTTGAAACACAAAAAATAGTAAAATCATATATATCTAAAATAATATATAGCATTAAGATATGCAAAGTATAATGTTTAAAACTTAAAACTTGAGGGGAAGAGGAAAAATGTAGTATTTTAAAGTGTTCTAGAATTTAAGCAACCATAAAATTAAATTATACTGCTATGTACATAGGTTTTTATATATAAACCTCATGGCAACCACAAATCAAAAAACTGTGACAGATACACAAACAATAAAAAGAAAGGAATACACATGTAACACTAAAGATAGTCATCAAATCACAGGGGAAAAGATGAAAGAAGAAAAGACAGACCAGATTCACAAGCATAGAGAATGAACTTATGGTTGCCATGGGGGGAAATGGGGGAAAGAGACACTTAAGGAGTTTGGCATGGATATATACACACTGCTGTGTTTGAAATGGATAGCCAACAAGGATTTGCTGTATAGCACAGGGAGCTCTGCTCAAGGTTATATGGCAGCCTGGTTGGGAGGGGAGTTTGGGGAGAATTAATACATGTGTATGTATAGCTGAGTCACTTTGCTGTCCATATAAAACTATCAAAACATTAATAATTGGTTATATTCCAATACAAAATAAAAAGTGTTTAAAAATTGCAAAAAAATAAATAAGAAGAGAAGAACTACTATATATATATATACATATACATATATATATATAAACAATATATATATATATATAAACAAATAGGAAACAGTTAACATAATGGCAATAAGCACCTAGGTATCAATGATCACTTTAAATGTAAGTGGACTAAATTCTCCAATTAAAAGACATAAGGTGGCTTGAATAGATAAAAAAAAATAACACTTATGTATATGCTGCTAACAAGAGACTCACTTCAGAGCTAAACACCATAGACTGAAAATGAGGGGATGGAGAAAGATATTCCATGCAAATCGAAACAAACATAAAAGCTGGAGTAGCAATACTTATATCAGAAACAATAATCTTTGAAACAAAGACTACAACAAGAGACAAAGCCATTACATAATGATAATGGTATTAATGCAACAAGAGGCTATATAACTTGTAAATATCTATAAACTCAACATAGGTGCACTGAAATACATAAGGCATATATATAAAGAGAGAAATAGATAGTGATACAATCAGGCAATTTTAACACCTTACTTAAAAAAAATCAAGTCATGTCCAACTCTTTGGGACCCCATGAACTGTAGCCCACCAGGCTCCTGTGTCCATGGGGATTTTCCAGGCAAGAATACTGGAGTGGGTTTCCATGCCCATCTCCAGGAGATCTTCCCAAACCAGGGATCAAACCCAAATCTCCCACATTGCAGGTGGATTTTTTACCGTTTGAGCCACCAGGGAAGCCCAAGCATACTGGAGTGTGTAGCCTATCTCTTCTCCAGGGGATCTTCTCAACCCAAGAATCAAACCAGTGTCTCCTGCATTGCAGGGGGATTTTTTATCAACTGAGCTACCAGGGAAGCCCATAGGTTGTCCAGACCAAAAACATCAACAAGGAAACATTGGCCTAAATGATATATTAGACTTGATAAACTTAATAGATACATATACAATGTTTCACACAAAAATGGAAGAGTACACATTTTGTTTCATGTGTACATGGAACATTCTTCAGGATAGATCACATGTGAAGCCATAAAACAAGTCTCAACAAGTTTGAGAAGACTGAATTCAAATCAACCATTTTTCTGATCAGAACAGTGTAAGATTAGAAATCAATTACAAGGAAAAAAAACACTGCAAACAAACAAACAAACAAACAAACACTTGGAGTCTAAATAGCATGCTACTAAATGACCATTGTGTCATTGAAAAGATCAAAGAGGAAACCAATAAATATCTACAGACAAATGAAAATGGAAATTTTCCAAAAGCTATGAGACAGAGCAAAAGCAATTCTAAGAGGTAAGTTTCCAGTGATACAGGCCTACCTCAGGAAAAATCTCAAATAAACAATCTAAGTTTACATTTAAAGGAACTAGAAAAAGAAGAACAAACAAAGCCCACAGTTCGTAGAAGGAAGGAAATGACGAAGATCATATTGTAAATAAAATAGTGCATTTAAAAAAGCAATAGAAAATTTAGGGCTGCTTCTTCAAAAAGGTAAGGAAATTTGATAAACCTTTAGCTGGACTTATTAAGAGAAAAAGAGAAACAGCCCAAGTAAATGAAATAAAAAATGAAAAAGGAGAAGTTACTACATATACCACAGAAAAACCAAGTGTCATAAGATAACTGCAAACAACTATGCACCAACAAATTAACAAAGAATAAATGGATAAAGCCCTATAATCATAAAATCTTCCAAGACTGAATCAGGAAGAAGTAGAACATATGAATAGATGGATTACTCATAATGCAATTGAATCAGTAATCAAAAAATTCCTAACAAGCAAAAGTCCAGGGCCAGATGGCATTGCAGGTGAATTCTACCAGATATTTAAAGAGTTAATACCTGTCCTCAAATTATTCCAAAAAAATAAACAGGAATAAATGTTTCCAAACATATTCCATGAGGCTAGGATTACCCTGAAACAAAAGCCAGATAAAGACATTACAAAGAAGAAAATTACAGGCCAGTATCCCTGATGAACATAAATGCAAAAGTTCTCAACAAATTATTAGCAAACCAAATTTAACAATACATTAAAAGGATCACACACCAATGGGATTTATTTTAGGGATACAAGAATGTTTCAACATTTGTAAATCAGTGAACATGATACACTATGTTAACACTGTGTAAAAATCACATGATTTTCTTAATAGATGTAGAAAAAGCATTTGACAAAATTCAACATCCATTTATGTTAAAAACTTCCAACAAAATGAGTATATAGGGAACATCTCTCAGCATAATCAAGGCCATATATGGAAAATCCACAGTTCACATAATTCTCAACCATGAAAAGCTGGAAATTTTTCCTCTAAAATCAGCAACAAGTCAAGGATTCACATTTTTGCCACTTTTATTCAATATTGTATAGGATGCCCTAATCACAGTAATCAGACAAGAAAAAGATATACGGCCATCCAAATTGGAAATGAAGAAGTAAAACTGTCACTACTTGTACAGACAAATACTATATAAGAAAACTCTAAAGACTTCACCAAAAACTATTAGATCCTATAAATAAATTCAGTAAAGTTGTAGTTACCGAGTCAATACACAGAAATCTTTTGCATTTCTATACACTAACAGCAAATTATTAGAAAAAAAGTAATAAAATAATCCCATTTACAATTGAATCAAAAAGAATAAAATACTTAGGAATAAATTTAATCTAGGAAGTGAAAGACCTGTACTCAGGAAACTATAAGGTACTGATGAAAGGAATAGAAGATGATACAAATAAATGGAAATATACACCCTGTATGGGGCTCCTTCCCTGGTGGCTCAGACGGTAAAGCATCTGCCTGCAATGCAGGAGACCTGGGTTCAATCCCTGGGTCAGGAAGATCCCCTGGAGAAGGAAATGACACCCCACTCCAGTACTCTTTCCTGGAAAATCCCATGGTCGGAGGATCCTGGTAGGCTACAGTCCATGGTGTTGCAAAGAGTCAGACACGACTGAGTGACTTCACTTTCTTTCTTTCTATACCCTGTGCTCATGGATTTTAAGAATTAATATTGTTTAAAAATGTTCATACTATGCAAAGCAATCCACAGATTCAATGAAATCTCTATAAAAATCCCAGTGACATTTTTTTACAGAACTAGAACAGACAATCTTAAAATTTGTATGGAGCCATGGGGTGGGGGTGGACAAATAGTGCAATCTTAAGAAGAACAAAGCTGGAGGTTTTACATTCCCTTATTTAAAACTTTACTACAAAGGTATAGTTATCAAAACTGTATGGTACTGGCACGAAAACAAAATCAAGTACACAAATTGATGGAACAGAATAGAGAGCCCAGAAACAAACCTATGCTTACATGGCCAATTAATTTATTATAAAGTGGCTATGAATATATAGTGGGGAAAAGACAGTCTCTTCAATAAATGATGCTAGGAAAACTGGACAGCTACATGCAGAAGAATGAAAATGGACCATTTTTTCAGGGGTGGGGGGACCACTTTCTTATTCCCTAAACAAGCAAGCAAAGAAAAAGCACCCAAAAATGGATTAAAGATAAATATAAGACCTGAAACTGGACACATGTACACCCATGGCTGATTCATGTCAATATATGGCAAAAACCACTACAATATTGTAAAGTAACTAGCCTCCAATTAAAATAAATAAATTTTTTTAAACTCCATAAATAAAACATAGGCAATATGCTCTTTGACATCCATCTTAGCAATAATTTTTTGAATCTGTCTCCTCAGACAAGGGAACAAAAACAAAAATAAAGGAATGGGGTTATATAAAACTAAAAATGAGACTATATAAAACTACTTTGCATGGCAAAGTAAACAATCAACAAAATTTAAAGGCAACTTATGGCATGGGAGAAAATATTTGCAAATCATTTATCTGGTAAGGTGATAATATCCCAAACATATAAAGAACTCATACAACTCAATATAAAAAAATCTGATTGAAAATTGGCAGAAGATCTATATTTTTCCAGAGAAGACATACAAATGGTCACCAGGTACATGAAAAGATGTTAAATATCACAAATCACCAGGAAAACGCAAATCAAAACCACCATGAAATATCTATTACCTCACACCTGTCAGAATGGCTATTATCAAAAAGGCTAGAACTAACAAGTGTTGCTAAGAACGGGGGAATCCATGTGCACTCTTGGTAAGAATGAAAACTGGTGCAACCGCTATGGAAAAGAGTATGAAGCTTCCTTGTAAAATTAAAAATATAACTACCAGCAATTCCACTTCTGGACAATTATCAGAAGAAAATGAAAATGCTAATTAGAAAAAATATATATATATACACCCCATGTTCATTTCAGCATTAATTACAATAGTCAAGATATGGTAGCAACTTAGATGACAATCAACAGATGAAAGGATAAAGAATATCTGATATATATGTGCACATATGTATATATATTATATAGTGAAATATTTTTCAGCCATAAAAAGGTGAAATTGTGCCATTTGCATACAATATGGATAGGACTAGAGAATGTTATGCTAAGTTAAATAAGTCAGTAAGAAAAGGAAAATACTAAAATGCTTCACTTAAATGTGGAATCTAAAAAACAAATCAAATGAACGAACAAACCAGAAATAGATCCATAGAAATAGAGGGAAAAACTGATGGTCTTTGAGGGGTTGGGTGAAATAGATGAAAAGATTAATAAGTACAAACTTCCAGTTATAAAATAAATAAGTCTCTGGGATGTAATGTACAGCATAGGAAATATAGTCAATAATATTGTAATAACTTTGTGTAGTGACAGTTATTAGACATTGTGGTGATCATTTTGTATTGTATATAAATGTCTAATTTCTATGTTGTACACATTAAACTGAAATAATATTTAAGTCAATTATTCAAAAAGTAAGGAAAAATAATGTAAAAGAATATCTTTGTTATAGGTTTGCTTAGGCTTGTAAGAGCATGGTGAATTGTGTCTTAAATATAAATACTCTTAACTCATGGAAAGTGAGACTGCAAAGGTGAAGATGGAACTATTATGCTTTGCTCTTCAGTTCAGTTCAGTCACTCACTCATGTCCTACTCTTTTTGTGACCCCATGGACTGCAGCACGCCAGGCTTCCCTGTCCATCACCAAACCCCAGAGCTTGCTCAAACTCATGTCCATCGAGTTGGTGATGCCATCCAACCACCTCTTCCTCTGTTGTCCGATTCTCCTCCTCCCCTCAATCTTTCCCAGCATCAGGGTCTTTTCAAATGAGTCAGCTCTTCGCATGAGTTGGCCAAAGTATTGGAGTTTCAGCTTCAACATCAGTCCCTCCAATGAACACACAGGACTGATCTCCTTTAGGATGGACTGGTTGGATCTCCTTGCAGTACAAGAGACTCTCAAGAGTCTTCTCCAACACCACAGTTCAAAAGCGTCAATTCTTTGGTGCTCAGCTTTCTTTATAGTCCAACTCTCACATCCATACATGACTACTGGAAAAATAATGGCTTTGACTAAATGGACCATTGTCAGCAAGCTAATGTCTCGGCTTTTTAATATGCTGTCTAGGTTGGTCATAGATTTTCTTCCAAGGAGCAAGCATCTTTTTTAATTTCACAGCTGCAGTCACCATGTGCAGTGATTTTGGAGCCCCCCAAATAAAGTCTCTCACTGTTTCCACTGTTTCCCCATTTATTTGCCATGAAGTGATGAGACCAGATGCCATGATCTTAGTATTCTGAATGTTGAATTTTAAGCCAACTTTTTCACTCTCCTCTTTCAATTTCATCAAGAGGCTCTTTAGTTCTTCCTCACTTTCTGCCATAAGGGTGGTGTCATCTGCATATCAGAGGCCATTGATACTTCTCCTGGCAATCTTGATTCCAGCTTGTGTTTCATCCAGCCCAGCATTTCACATGATGTACTCTGCAATATAAATTAAATAAGCAGGGTGACAATATACAGCCTTGACATATTCCTTTTTCTATTTGGAACCAGTCTGTTGTTCCATATCCAGTTCTAATTGTTGCTTCTTGACCTGCATACAGATTTCTCAGGAGGCAGGTCAGGTGGTCTGGTATTCCCATCTCTTTAAGAATTTTCCAGAGTTTGTTGTGATCCACACAGCCAAAGGCTTTGGCGTAGTTAATAAAGTAGAAATATATGTTTTTCTGGAACTCTCTTGCTTTTTTGATGATCCAATGGATGTTGGCAATGCTTTACTCTGTATAGCACTATTTCATAGTTTTACTGTTACCCTCTTTTCACAATAAAGTTTTTTAGTTTCATAATTTTAAGAAATATGAAATATGTTTTTCCTCTAGATTTACATTTTCCTGACTTCTATGAAGTTGAGCAAGTTTTTATTTTTTTTATTTTTTTTCCTCAAGTTTTAAAATATTTATTGGTTATTTATATTTCTTCTTCTGTGAATTGCCTATTCCTAACTTCTTCCCATTTTTCCATAAGGGAGATTTTTTTCCTCTGTCAATTCTCAGTAGCTTCTTGTCTATTAGTAAAGTTAAGAATTTGTTGGTCATATATATTGCAAACATTTTTCCAGGTCCATTGACTTATTTTAGTTTTTATGTGGTCAAAGCATTAAGTATTTTCCTGAAGCTCTTGAGACGGTAAGTTAGAACTATAAGCTTTGATGTATATAAAATATTAAGTGAAATAAAGCAAGGGGCTGAGTGATATGTACAGTATAATCTTTCCTTCTCATTTAAAAAACAAAGGAAAATATATTATGTTTGCATATATTTTTATGAGCAAAGATGAAAGCATGGAAATATAAAACCCAGACTGTTAATACTGCTTATCTCAGTGGTGTGAGATGGGAGAAGTGATTATTAACTTCTCCTTTACATATCTCTATATGACTTGACTTGTTACAGCAAGTATGTATGGTTATTAAAAAGGAAAAAAAATACTAAAGAATACTATCATTGTGCTTTCAGTATCCTCCTTGGATGAGAATGTATATCATGTAGGTCATGTACACTCTCACAGATTCCTCTTGGAAGCTCTACAAGAGGAATACTTGGTTGGATTTGTTCCCTAAATAATGGTTGGGAAAGGAGCATAGTCACAGATTTCCAGAGGTAACACATTACCCCTCCAAGACACACACACACATGTACACACACACACACATACACACCCTGACCTTAAAGACCCTCCTTGATGTTTGAACACCACAAAGAGAAAAACAGAAGAAATGGAAATAGATATTTGCAGATTGTGATGAGAGTGCACTTGGTGTGGTATCCCCTAGGATCAGAAGGATGCTAAAGGGAAAGGGAAGGAGTGGTGGCAATGTTTGCATTGCTTGGCACTTGTTCCACATATAAAAATAGCTAGTTATGTCTTTGCATTCTAACCAAGTGTAGCATTTGTTCTGAGACTTTATATAAAATGTAGTTTCATGGGTGTGACTTAAGGATAGTACATGTCCCTAAGTTGGAAACAGAATAGCAATGTCTTCTGAGTGAATAGCCAGAGACCACAACATATAGAGGAAAAGAACTGTAGTTGCAGTTTCTCTGAATTGAAAAGGATTTAGAGTTGCTTTAGTTCAATCTATCTTCTAATCCATGAGTTCCTTGTACAAATCCAGGGCAGATGATCATGTAGTCTCCACATAAAATATTTCCAGTTAGAGAGATTACTTTCTTTTATAAAGCAGCTAATTCTTTACAGTGATAACTATTAGAATGTTCTTCTTTAAACTGCTATATGTTTTACCTTTTGGAACATATCCATTAATTCTCCTTTATTATGACTTCCCATTAAAAATATGTAAAGTTAGCTACTCCATCTCCCTGAGTCTTCTCAAAAGGCTGTACATCAACAGTCCCTCAACCTTTCCAAATGTCATAATTTCTAAATTATTTACCATTATTCACTTTCCCTAGCATGGAGACTATTTAATTTGTTTAAATATAATATTCTGAAATAATCAGCCTCCATCAAGTGCATTTACCTGGGTACAGTTAAGAAAACGGTCCTTGATTTGGTTATCTTACTGGTCTTTCTGCTATCACTGCAATACTAGATTAACAATACCTTTTAAAGTTTAGTTGCATTCCTTCTTCTTATGGAATTATTTGCTTTTCAAACCAAGATATAAAAATTCACACTTATATCTGTAAAATGTCATCTGGTTGGTTTAGATTAATTCTAGACTCTTGAACAGTCTGATTCTCTTTAGAATTGATATGATGCTCTAGCCCATGCCCAGAGGGAATGCCATAAGGAAAATCAAGAGAAACAAGAGGCCAAAAGCCTGCAGGAACTGGCCTTCACTTGAGTGTATTCTTCGCTCCACTTCAGTTTACCCCCTGCCTCCCTTTCCTAACTTCCTGCTCATTCATCACTTTAGCTTCTTGGCAGCTCCAGTCTCATCTTTAGTTTTATCTTCTCAGCTTGTCTGCTTCATTGCTTCCCAAACCTATGCCCAGTTTATTGCTTGTCTTCTCTACCCTGTTCTGGCCTTGGAACCCTTTCCTTTGAACTAAACCTAAAGGCTACCTTATGTCTCAGCCCAATCACTGCTTTACTCCACTCCCTCCTTACTCGACCTTGGAGTGGCAGGCCTAAGAAAAATGCTATCAACCTACAGATTAATAATTCTTTACAGTTTGGGTTCATCAACAAAAGTTACAATGCATGTCTTTCATGTTGTCACCTACAGCATTGATAAATGAGTTGAGCACAAAGACAAGGACAGAAAATCTGTATCACATTCTTTTTAGAGTTTCTGTCCTTAAGATTCTATTTATTTTTCCACTAAATTTTACAAACCTTATATCATAGACAGCTGCACTGTCCAGTATAGTGGCCTTTAGCAACTGTATGATTTTAACTTATTCACTGTATAAATTATGCACTGTATAAACAAATTTAAAGTTACCTTAATTAAAACTAAGTAAAATTAAGAATCCTATTCCTAAGTTATAACAGCCACATTTCAAGTAATTGGCCACATGTTTCTAGAGGCTATCATACTTAACAGTGCAAATATAGAACATTTTACCACCACAGAAGTTCTATGGGATAGTGCTACTCTGGAATGTATATTTCATTATGCTCAGCATAACCTTATATCAGTATCACAAGTTATCATTAGTTTGCTGTTGAGTCATCAGTCAACTGTTTTGTTCATCTAATCATGCCTTTCTGTGCCCACATTTGTCTATCTTGTGTAAGAGGATATTATAAGATTCTTTGCTGACTATAAAGGCACACTGACTATAGGAGTAACCTCGTCTACTTTGTGAGCAACTCATTTGATCAGTTACTTACTGCTTTACAACAATTCATCCCCAAATTTAGTGGTGTAAAAATATAACATTTTCTTATCTCTCATGTTTTCTATGGGTCATGAATTTAGGAGTGGCTTAGCTCAGGGTCTGTCATGAATTTGCAATCAGATGTTACCCATTAGTGCTATCATCTTAAGGCTTGAACAGGGCTACAAAATTCACTTCCAAAGTGACTCATCACAGAAGTGGCAAGATGGTATTAAATGTCGTCCTCAGTTTTTCTCCATGTAGGTCTCACCACAGAGCTGCTTCAATGTCTTTAAACCCTGGCAAATGGCTTCCACCAGAGCAAGCAATCTGAGAGATCTAGATAGAAGCTTCAATGTCTTTTATGACCTAGCTTTATAAAGCATATATTATCACCTCATCCATATTCTATTGGCCACACAGGCCAGCCCTCAACTGTGGGAGAACACCATATAAAGTCATGTCATGAATGACAAGATGCCTGGTTCACTGAGGGGTACCTAGAAGGTTGATGTCACAAAATAGAATATGTTCAAATTAGAAAATGAGCTGGTTTGTCACGGAGGCTTATCAACATATCCCTGCTCCTGGGGACTACCTCTTAGGAGCCATCTATATAATATTCTGTGAGAATTCCCCTAGAACCAACATCAAGTTTTCTTGCCTGGGAAATCCCATGGACAGAGGAGCCTGGCAGGCTACAACCCATAAGGTCACAAAGAGTTGGACACAACTTAGCGAATAAACAACAACAATAGTCTCTAAAACCTATTTTTTTGTTCTGTTTTTAAAATTGGAATTTTGCCTGTTTTCAAATTTGCAACACTTCTTTCATATTCCAAAGATCACCACAACCACATATGCAGGGTTTCTAAATTTGTTTTTAGTTTTTCGTTTTTCTGAGCCTAGAGCTTTGTCCCTAAGTGCAACAGGTCAGTGCTCTCCATCAATTTTTTTCTCTTATCCTACACTATTATGTAGTGTATCACAATATTTTTTTGTTGAAGTAATATTCTCTCAGAACATTCTTGATTCTGTGTGTATTTGTACATGTATGTGTTGCTCTATACAAGACAGAACCATGAACAAGAATCCCACTTCTCAAGATATAAATTAAAAAATAAAAGAACAAAAGAATAAGGAGAGAGATCCATGTATGCAAGTGTTTTCTTAAAGCTTATCATTATAGAAAATGGTGTACATCAAATTGTTAACAACTAGAGGGAGGGGATTGTGGTGGTAGAATGTGATGTGATAGAGAAGGTAGAGACTTATCTTTTTCTGCATTCAACTTTGAGTTGTTTGACATTCCAATGTGTTGATATTTTCTAATACAATACTACAAAACATTAAAAATATGCTCACTATCATTATTATTTCTTTCCCTAGTGGCAGTGCTATGATCTAGATTCAGGAAAATAGTGCCCATTTATTTCCAGTCATTAGTTTGCAGCATACTCTCATAATGATACCATTTCCGTTTTCTCTTTTCTTTTAATCTTCAATCAAAAGGATATCCATTCTACTTAAATAATGTATTCCTTTTTATGTAGATGTTTAAATTCTTAAACTTCAGTGTTATTTCTCTTTTCTTTCATTTTTCTCTTTTCAAAACACACACTCTACTTGTGGACTGCTAGTTGCAACAACTCATCTTGTAAGTCTCAGTAATATTATGGAGATTTTCACACACACACACACACACACACACACACGCATGAATATACTTCAATTTTACTGTGCTCTCTATACATTATGCATTCAGGGCCAAATCCAAGTTCTTTTGGATCTGAAGCTTTTATAATTTGGGGCACCCACTTCAAAACAGAATATAAAATTGCCAATACAGAATTACTAGTACCACTCCCAGATCCTTAGAAGTGCAAGTGAGGTGTCTTGAAGCATAAGCCTCACTACCATCACAGTAAATGTGTTCCTCTGTGTTTCTGCTGAGTGAGGCAAGCTGGCTAGCCTGAAGCTGCTGGGTTGGGAATTCCAAGACTAGAATGGTATGGCCTTCAAAGAGCAAAAAGAATGGGTGAAAAGGAAGCCCCATGGCTAACTTCAGAAATTCATCTGACTTTTGGTTTTAATTTCCCTGTTTTAGTTCTCTTTATAAAACAATTGTCTTTTTTTAGAGTAGCATTCCAGTTTTCAATAGCGACAAGACCCATGTTCAGCCAGGATCAGATTTCCAGGGCCCCATTTTAGAAACAAGCATAGCTCAAATCATGCCGAGCTTAAGAGCATTCCACGACAAGTAACAGAAGCTTTGCAAACTATGGTCAGAAGGCACATTTCATGACCTTTAGCCTGAGAAACATCAGGTTTGTGTTGCTTTTTTTTTTTTTTTTTGCTTTGTCCTCAGAGGAGTGAGACATAGGAAAAATCCAAAGAATCAGTGGCAAGATTGTTGACGACTATAGCAGAAATCCTACAGTTTCAAAATTGTCTCCAAAGAAAAGAAAACCATGGTTCCTAAAGGAGGTTTCTCCTTCAGAAAGGAATCCCTTAGAGTCTTAAAAGGTAGTCTGCCCCAGCTGGCTCACAAGTATCCTGGGAAATATTGGACCTTGAGTATTTACAATCACAAATGTACAAAGTATCTTTTCAAGAAGACTGCTATGTAACCTTATTTGTAGGCAGCAAACTTGTCCTAACAGAAGTTTATAAGATATATGTTTCCATACCCAAGGTGTCAAAGTAGAAGAAAAATTATAAATGGCAGACTGTTTTGTGTGCATAAATGCTTAATAAATTTCATTTTTAAACTGTCTATTAAGATATATATTGCCAATTATAAATGTATAAATGAAAAAAAGAAGGAAAAGCAGCCTAGACTCTTTTGGATCTGTAGTTTTCATAACACACACATGCTCGTCAGTGTAATTTCTCCAGCTAATGGTAGTTAACAATTTACATGAAAAAAATGAATATGCAATTCTTTGTATACAAAGATGAAAGCAATGATATTGGAGTTTTCTTTTTTTTTTTTTTTTTTCTAAAAAGGCATCGCTGGCTGACCAGAGGTGAGGTGCTATTAAGGGCTAAAGAGTAGAGAGATGCACACTGGCCCTCTGGAGGATCAAACCCATACGTTTGGCACCATGTCTGCAGTACTCTTACTGAGCTAACTGGCTGTAACCTTGCCATTTAGCATCTCAGGTCAGCTAAGTATGATTGCTCACAAACACAGCCTCCTACAAGTCTCCACTGAATAAGGTTTGTTCTTGGCCAAAAAATCTCTCTGGAAGGAATAAGAATGGATTTTAATATTTTGCAAGCATTGAAAATTGCTGGATTTTTTTCCCTCTGGAAGTTTCTTAAGCTTGAAATCCATGGTTTTTCCCTATGAGGTGATCAACTTGGTAATCTCTGCTCAGGCAGGTCACTTGGGCTATAGCTGGGCTCCATTTCTTTTTATAAAGCCCTTGTTATTTCTGTTAGGAGGGCTTGAAGGCTGAAAAGGGGAAAAGGGGAACTGGATAGCTCAGGGGCCTAACTAATGTCATCTGATCTCACTTACCCTGAAGCTTTTTTGAATTTGGCTCCTCTTCACACAGTCTCAAAATATGCACTGACCCTTCAACAGTCATTGACAAGTGGGTTCTGGAGTCAGACGGCCTGAATTGGAAACCAGGTTCCTCCAATTACTAGCTGTGAGGCTTTAGGAAGTTACTCCATCTCTCTGTGCCTCAACTTCCTTGCCTATGAGACAGAGATCATTTAAAAGCTGGAAGAATTTTTGACAAAATTAAATGAGATAACATACACAAAACACTTATTCCAGAACACTTATTCCAGAACATTCCAGAATACTTATTCCAAAACATTTATTCCAGTATATAACATATACTCAATAAATTTTAGCTATTAAAAAACAACAACCAAAAGTTACAAAATGCACAGGGTTTTAAGAAAACAGAATGGATTGGAGGAGAAAAGGATGGAATATATACAGGAAATAATGTATTGGCAGAGAAATTATTTCTGGGTAGAAGACAATCTGACAAGTTTCTAGACTCTGGATTGACTGAGGTTATTTTTATGCTGTTTGAGGTCAGGAAAGAAAGAGAGGAAAAAAAAAAAACACTTTGGAAGGGGGAAGGGGAAGTGATGGTTGTGGGTGAGGGGAAAAGAAACCCTGAAGGTGGAAAACAAGTGCCCTATTTCAGGGTTTGTCTCAGCCTCATGCTCAGGGGCCATCTATTTGCCTTCTGGTCAGCTAGCCAGGCTGACCTTCCCCAAGCTGGCCACAAAAATCCCCATAATGCCAGCTTACAAGGCAAAGTTTCCAAGGTCTACCATGATTCCTTTTTCCTTGAAAATAATAATAACTTTAAAAAATGTGTAGATTCTCTGTCAATTCTGGTCAAACACCTAGCTTCCCCTCCCCCCACCACAGGGGTCCCACCAGGAGATGTGGCTAATCCCTATGGAGTCATGAAGCCGCTAGCCTCCCACGGAGCCCTGCAACTAGAGAGCCCAATGATCTAGGCTGGATTCTTTTGCCTGGTCTGGACTTGTCCCCATAGACAGGCTAAAACAGTCTCTGCCATCAGGGGCTACAGGGCATTTCCCCACACCCTACCGTCAGCAAACCAGGTTGTTAAAAAAATTTTTAAAAGTCTCAACACTTCTTCCCTTTAGCAAAGATTCTCTTTAGATATCCTTTAAATGTTGTATTTCTTGACTCTGTGTCTTGATTTCTAAAAACTAGGTATGTATTAAAAAGTGTAACTTTCTATTAACTAGCTCACTTGCCCAGCTCTAGTTATGAAAGGTTATATTCAGATTAATATTCAGAGAGATCTAGAAGAGTTTTACCGATCATACAGGAATTCTAAAACTTAAAAAGAGCAAGAGTTTGTGCGGTGGAGTTGTCAAGATTTGAATTCTTGGAAAATATAATTTGCTTGGTTTACATCATATTTGAATTAACACGAAAATTCGATCCAGAACAACCGAATCTCTTTTGGGGGGAAGGCAGTAGTTGGTTTTCCCCATACCCGTTCACAGAGAATTTTCTTTATTTAGCGAGACCGGGTTCCTCAGATAGACTGGCGATTACAGAACTCACTGAGGCTCGAAGGTTAAGGAATGTAAAGGGGTCAAACTTGGAAATTGAAACAGACACGAAATAAACAAAATCCACCAACATATAAAGAAAATAATAACAAAAGTGAAAGGCGTGAGTCAGAAATAGTGAGCTCCAGGTCTATGGGAAAAATCATTCCTTAAATCCTTCTAGAGGAGGTAGAATTTTTTCTTTCTTTCTTTCTTTTTCTTTCTTCTTTTTTTTTTTTTTTTTTTGCTTAAAAAAGAAACAAACCGGAAACAAACCCCCTACATCACGTTCGGAGCGAGGGTGCTCAACGTGGTCGATGAGCTCCAGGGGAAGTAAGCAGCTTCGGGACGTTTTCTAAAGTGTTCTTCGCAGTGCAAGAGCTTAGAATGCAGTTAGTTTTAGACACCGACTCCCTTTTCCCATAAACTCTTCAAGAGGTGTCTTACTTCTCCAAGTTAAAGCGCCTTTGTCAGATTCTCTTAAACCGTGTATTGGACCTCCTGCGCTTTCTGGGGAAACGGAGGCGAACAGCCTGAGCGCCCGGAAATGTTTTGCAAAGAAGGAGCGAATGAATGAAACCCGGTCAGAGAGCTAGAGACAGGGAAGGACGCAGGAACTTTCTCTGAGCTTTGCGAACGCGGCGAACTGCAAACTTAAGACCCGGGTTAACCAAAGCTTCAGAGACTCAGACTCTTTTAACTCCCAGCACCTGTGAACAGGTGCGGTTCCGACTGAGCAGCCCGGGCCTGGTACCAACTAGCCCAGGGCTAAAAGAGATGTAATCCTCCTCGAGGGGACTTCGCAGCGGTCCAGTCCACGCTGCGCTGCCTTCGGCTACTGGCCTCGAAGGCCAAGCTGCGGTAGCCCTGCGGCGCACTTGATGTTCTCTACCGGCCCCGCCCGCACCGGGGACTCGCCTAGGTCGGTCCTTAACCCAGTGGTAAGTTATTTCCTTATCGCTTGATGGGTCTTTGCAACAAATGGAGCAATAGAATCAGAGCAGAAAGAGAAGGCAGACAACTAGAAAAGTCACAAGTGTTTCGTGGAGAGTTGAGGGCGCGGGCTGTTTGGACTGTGGTAGGGCTGTGGGGCCCAGACTGGGAGCGGCGCGGAGCGGGACCAGTTTTCCGGGGCTGGCAGCTGCCTCGAAAAAGTTTCCTGTGGAACACCCGCCGGCGGGGGCGGCGGGCGCAGCGGCGGACCTAGGAGAGAGTGGGAGGGGGCTGCAGGGCAGGGGACGGGCGCCGGGGCCGGCTAGCAAACCGTTAGTCCTTCTGCACCTCCCTCGGTCACTGGCCCCCTCGCCCGCCTCCCCGGCGCTCGGTTGCCCACCTGGCGACGTGACGCTGCACCAATCCCCTTCGAGCTGCTCCCCGGCCCCCCTCCCTTTGCACCGCCCCCCTCCCCACCCTGAAAGAGGAGCACCCTGCCCCGGGCAGACGCTGCGCTCTCGCCCGCGGAGCACCCTTCCCGCTCCGTGGTCTCCGGGACGGACGCTCGGACTCTTCTCTCGCCTTAGCCAGACTCGCTTTCCCGCCTCTCAAACTCTAGCTTCCCTCCACTCCTCGCTCTGTTCCCTCCACTTTCCCCTCCTCTTTCTCCCACGCCGCCAACCCTGATTCCCCGTTCCTTTTCCCGGCCCTCTCCCTTCCCCTCTCCTCGTTGGACTTCTGTACACTTCCACCTCGGACTCCCGTGAGGGTGCCTGACCTAGTCGCCGGCTCTGGTTCCCCTTCGAAGCCATGGCGGGACCTGGCGGTTGGAGGGACAAGGAAGTCACGGATCTAGGCCACTTGCCGGTGAGTAGAGGACGCCCGTCGACCCCCTCCCTGCCAAGGGCTGTCTTCAGAGAGTTCTGAGCATCCAGGGAGGGGACCGATGTCCCGGAGCCTGGCTTGGCGAGAACTTCCAGGAGACCGCGAGTGCGGGAGGGAACCCCCAAGAACGGGCTTTGGGAAGGGCGTCCCTCTGGGCACCCGAGTCGCTCCAAACTCACGGAAAGGCTAAGGACCAGGCTTAGAGGTGGGTGGTGGAGAGAGGTGGCAGTGGGATGGTGCGAACCACAAACAGCGGGACCTTTTCCCAATGTGGCCTCTTTGGTCTAGAGGTGCTCGGGTACTTGTCCTAGCAGGGGCCCAAGGAAAGCGACGACGCGTGGCTTCCTCAGAGCACTCCTCTGTCACCTCGCTGCCCCGTCGTTTGCTGCTGCCTTTGCCAGAAGGGATGCCCACTCTCGGCTTGACCTTTCCTTCTGGGTGACAGCGGGCCAGAAAATCAAACCGTTGCCATCTCGCTTTCGAATAGCACTTTCTAAAACCTTATTCTGCCAGGGCACTAATTCCGTTTTAGTATTGCGGGAGCTAAAGAACTCGACGGCTTGGGGAAGAAGTGAATTCTTCACACCCCAATTTGTGTTTAAATGATATTGCGCTCAGTTTCTAATCACTTGCTAACTTTTTCTCGTGGTTTTCATTTATGGATTCTCCTTTTCCCAAATTGCCCAGCTTTCCTCCGGAGTTGTAATTGATTGGTGAGCTATTATCACTGTCGTTATTAGTAGACTTAATTTTTTTTTAGCAGCGCCGTTTATTTCATTGGCATCTGGTTTCTGGAAGATGTTGGATCCCACCCAAATCCGTTTTTCAAGTTCCTTTTTAGACTGGCATTTCACTCGCACCCTCTCTTGAATGTAAAGTGTCCCTGGACTCTCTGAAAGGGAATAAGCATGCACCCATGTTGAAAAGATGGCCAAGCAACTGTATAGTTCAGGGCAGTGGCCTGCTTGCTTTGGGAAAAGCTAAATATTAACCTTGAGGTGATAGGATTATTCCAAGTATCAGTGCCTTAATCGTATACATATTTACATTTAAATATTGTCTTATTGATGATGGCAGACTCCCCTTCCCCTCAAACACTGGGCATTCACCAAGCCTCACCTATACAATTTGACACAAAAACAATGTGGAGGAGATGATGCACATGGGTAACATTTTAGCAAATTGTTCTTAGCCTTTTTTAAAGGGAACCTCAATATAAATATGTGGAATTACAGATAATCAGCATTGTGGTTATTGATGCAGCTTCATAAAATAAACTCACAGAATTTAAAAAAGTATTCTCCCACTTGGTGTATACATGAGATTTCTGGAATATGGAGGCCTCAATTGGTGGTTTCCTTTCTGAACAGCACTTTCATATTCTGACTAAATTTGCTCCCAAGTGTAAAACCAACAAATGAAACATTACCCTCCTCCAACATTATCTGTGTATTGGGGGGGAAAGTGGGGGGAAAAAAGCAAACTAGGGTAAATAAGGAAACCACTCATAGATAGGCAAGCTGAAATAAACTCTTTTGAAAATTGACTAAAGGCAGGAATGGGAAAGACCTCCTAAAAATGACAGAGCAAGGAATCCCAAAAGCAAGGAGGAAAAGGAGAAGGGGTTTGATTGTCACAAAGAACGGGGGCAAATGGCTCAGACTAACTGACCCAGTTAGGGCCTAGGACATAAGAACTTGGTGAGAGCCAAGATGATAAAGGGAAAGGCTGCAGTTCAGTGAAATATTAGTTTTCTGGGTGTTGATGGAGTGGAGAAAGATAAGGGTAGTTTTTAATGCAGGAGTAGGGAGAAGATACAAAACCTCAGGACATAGATGTTTGGCTCATTTTACAGACTTTATGAAAATCTCATTAAGTCCTCAACTTCTAACAGCTTCTAAATTTCTATTATGTAGGAGCCATTTTATATCATGGAGTTCTTCACCATGTGAGCAAATTATGCCTCAGTCTCCCTCTGAATATCCATCCAGGTCTAAACCCTAAGAAATTAAGTGGAAGAAGAGCACCCCCTTTAGAATTTCTTTTTTTTACATCAAATTTTTAGAGATGTCAGAAGTTCACTGTTGCTGTATAGATTAGTACAGTGCTGTAATCACTGTATAGATTAGTGATTTCTTTGCATTTGATTTATGTCCTAAAGTTGGTGAAGAAATAAGAGTAAATAAAGAGGTCAAGAGCTATCTAAGTTACCTGTTTGGAAGTTTGCGTTTTGGTGCAAAATAGACATGATAAAGCAAGCAAAGAAACCTGCGTACACTGAGATCCCTTGTGATAATTATCCTCAATCGGATGTATATGAGATCAAAAAGTTGGCATTTGTCGACACTAAGTATACCAGCATGGCAAAAGCCAGATAATGAGGGGGGATTCAGACGTTGGAGTTTCATATTGAGCAGAAAAGAATCATGCAGAGTATAGAATATTTAAATACAGGTGTAGTTTAAAATTGATATATTATGTCCATTTCATGGCTGGCCAGCTAAATGACCACAAGACAAGGACCTTTGAGAGAAGTCAAGCTCACTGTGCAAATTGTGATTTAAAGAAAGTGGTAGAAGGTTATTTGACACTTTTGCTATTAGATATTTTTTAAAACCTAAAATAGTAAGCAACAGGGAAAGCTGTGAAAACAGGGAGAGAGGAGGGGAACTGTACATTTTTTGCATAATTCCCTAAAATGAGAGAGTGAACATAATAATCAGAGAACGAGAGGTGGGTAAACTACATCTTCTTTGTTAATTAATGGGTTACTATCATTTTTCCATTTTCGCTGACTAACTATTGAATAAATATTTCCTACAGGTGAAAAACAGAAAAGAAAATACAGAGATTTGTGGTTTATGCTTCATTTTCTGAAAAACGAATTGCAAAAGCCGTATGTTTTATATATATAAAACATTATACATAGATGTGAGTTGTGTGTGTGTGTATATATATATATACACACATATATATATATGTGTAATCTGTGTGTTTCACATTGCCTGCAAACAGCAATACCTGGGTGTATATATATATATATATATGTGTGTGTGTGTGTGTGTATACATATATACATATATATGTGTGTGTGTGTATATACATATATATATGTATATATATATATATATATATATATAAAAGCTTTTTCCATAGTATACATATGTCACTCCATCCTTGGAACTGGAAACTATTTCTTCATCTCCAAATCTGGCATGTCTTTCACTATGATAGTCCCTTTGCCTTCTGTGCCCAGTATGGTAATGACATTCCTCGCGACTGTGGCCTTGGTATTTGACACTACCATGTGTAGTCCTAATCTATATTGGGGTCAGGATTAGACAGGCCTGGAGGACAGTAGTGGCAGAGGTGATCTGAAATAGTACATGATCCAAAAATCTATATTTGAATTACATTAGGTTTATATTTAAATATAAACTGCCACCTCTCCCAGTCTTCCACCACCCTGGGTGGAAGACCAAGCCTACCTTCCACACTCAGTCATGAGAACCTTTCACTTTCTCAAATCCCTTAGCCTCCTATTTGGAATCAGTTTTACCTTCTAGTCCACAAGGATTGAAATATTCAGCTTATCTTCTATTAGGTATTCTAGAGCATTACCTCAACACAGCGTTGTACTTCAGCCAATTTTCTCAGTCCCCTGCCCCAATATCAAGAGCAGTAGGTTTTGTGTTAGTGCACCAGAACAGTTCTCAAGAATGAGCTTGGAGCCCATCCACAGAAACACTGTTTTCATATTTCCATGGTTGGGACAAGGAATCTGTATTTTAAACAAGAATCCCCAGATGAGTCTCATGTTGGGAGAGTGTGCCGTCCACAGTTTGAGAAACACTGGTGTAGAGGAAGAGATTGTCCTTTTTAAATTTCCACATGAATTGTGAAGCCCACTCGTCCAAATATCTCTGAAACTTACTGACACTTATTTTGTTATATCTGCCATTTGAAGTTTCTCTATCCATAAACTATTTTCATAAAGTCACTATTTCTAATATTTGAAACAAAAGAACAATAGCCTCTGCTAATTCCTTCTAGGTACTTGCAATCTCTTTTCTTTCTTTAGCTAACTACTAGAATAATTTCTGTGCTATTCTTTTACTGCCCTAAATCTGAAATGTATTGCTACCTATGTTGAGCGTTTATCATTTCCCCTTTGTTCTTAATTTCTGCTGTATTTGGTTCTGTAGATCTGTCTCTGTGTCTCTCCCATGACCAGCAAACACTGCCTTCTAGTGGTTCTTTTTCTTCCTGTTACCCTTAACCCCAGCCCTTAATAAAAGTATCCATCAATGTGATCATTTTCTTACCTCTTGTTGAATTCAGAAGACAGAAATATCTCCCTAAAATTCTAGAATTCAGGGGGCAAACAGGCTAGCACTTTTAAATTGCAGGAGATTTTTAGACACGTAGAAAAATATAACATAGAGTATTTGCCCAACATTTTACGATTCAAAATGTTTTAAAAATTAGACTTTCAGTACTATCTTTTGAGGAAAACTTTCACAAATTAAGGTTTCTTGTTAACTATTTTTTTAACCAAATGGAACACCGAAGTATGTACTGAACCATCAAATATTCTCTAAATTAATATAACAGTCATAAATATAAAGATCTTTCCTCTTCTGGTTTTCTTATCTGTAAATAGCAGGGCAGAGGAGAGGACCAAGTAATCATAAAGACCCTGCTAGTGAGAATCTTTGAATTTCACAGTCACCAAAAAAAATAAAATAAAATAAAGTTGACTTCTCAGTACTTCCTCCCTTGGGAGCCTGGAATAAACTTTCTCTGACTATAATTCAGTGGAAAATTTGATATAAGAAATTGTGTAATGTTATCCTAGTCATTAGCATAGACCCCTCCTCTTTTTGCCCAGTTTGACAGTCATTTAGTTTTGAAAGATTAATGTGGAGACAGAAATAAAAAATCTTGTATAAAACTAATGAAAAAAATATTCTTAGCATAAGTGAACACTAGATTTAGCTGCCATTAAGAACAGAAGAAAAAGTTTTTAAAACCTTCTTTAATTATGAGCATGAGGAGAATGAATTTAAGATTTTTCAGTCATTTGTGAGCAGGAAGAAATTCCTAAACAATATGAATATAGATAAAATAAGGCCTCCAAGAATTGCACAGGCATTTTATTCTCCCATTTGTTTCCTTGGTGTCTTTTTCGAGTAAATAGGTACGTTTGTTTCCTTGGTGTCTTTTTCGAGTAAATAGGTACTTGAGTTCAAGTATGAGTATGGTACTTACATTATTGAGGGCTAGAAAAGTAATTAAAGGCTGTGTTCAAAGATTTGGAAATAAACATGTTCAGATAATGCAGTAATTCTCTGATATATGGTATCTTTTCATTTTTTTAAGCGAAAATGCAGCCTTAACTATAAAAAGAATGGTTTACCAATAAGAACCAGCTAACATATTTGATTCTTTTGACCAATGACTAGAGGCTATTTCTCCAGAATTAATAATGTCTCATATAAATTCCACAAAGATCTCCTTTAAACAGATATATTAAATTGATAAGCTCTTCAAGCCGAACCTTAGGAAATTCTTTGTTGGCTAACTTTTTCCCATAATTTTTTCAATGAATTATAACAATGATATGGTTATTATCAAAACCCACTATACCTCTCTTTTTACTTTTATTATATTCTCAAAATTTTAATTTAAAAAACTTTGTATTTTCATTGGGAGTATTTCCCAGAACTGTTTTCCTACAATGATATTGTGCATATTGTGGCACTGATTTTAATGAAAATTTTAAGCAAGTAGCCTGCTAGCAATTGTCATATCAGTGCATTGGAAGCATCTGGATTTTCGAACGTCAGAATCTGATTTTTTCCCAAAGAATTTTAGAGCTAGGAAGTCACCTAACACAGTGCCTTTATTTTATATATGTGAAAACTGTGTCCCAGAGAAAGTAAGTAACTTACACAAAATCATATAGTTAATTAAAGGCAGAACTGGGACTAAACTTTCAGTCTCCTGACTCTGTCCAGGTGAATATTTGTTGATTAAAGTAATCCCAGAGCTGTGTCATTTTCCTATGACAGTTTTGCTAGGTTACACACATATCACACCAGTTTAAAGGAGTCTATAATTTCAGTCATATGCATTGCATTTGCTCAGTAGTTTTTCTGTTTAGCTCATATTTGTCACAGTGATAAAAATATTTTCAAACAAGGTTACATGAAGTTTGTGAATATAAAATGTGCTTTCTATAAGGCATGTGAATTTCCAAGAATTTGCTAATGCTCCCATTGCTTTGTGTGTAAACCGACATCTACTCATACCTCATACATGTTTTGCCAAAGTAGCATAATAAGCTGCTAGGATAAAAGTTTAAGTAGTGATAAAATTCAAGAAGCCATGTTTTGTGGTGAACAGGAAATTAATATCAATATTTTAAAGTAAGAAAATAATGTTTAAGGATAAATGTGGAAACCTCAGGAATCTGTTGATAAACATGTTGTATTTTGTCTTCTATGATGTCACATTTAAGGTTAAGACACAGACTGTATCACCAGTGAATTTGTGCCATGAAACCATATTCAGCTGATGTAAAGATTAACTAAAAACAAACAAAAGCAACTCTTCCTTTTTTTTAAATGATACTCTTTTACTGCCATGATCTTGTTTCGTTATTCATATTTAGAAGCAATGTTCTTCTTAAGAATTGTGTGTGTGTGTGTTAGTTGCCCAGTCATGTCCATCTCTTTGCAACCCCATGGACTGTAGCCTGCCAGGCTCCTATGTCCACAGGAGTGGGTTGCCATTTCCTTCTCCAAGGGATCTTCCTGACCCAGGAGTCCAACCCAGGTCTCCTACATTGCAGATAGATTCTTTACTGAGTCACCAAGGAAATTGCTATTATATAAATAAACAATTTAGACTTTATAGCCAATATCTACTTATCATTATATATCTACTCAATATTACCATTACTGTATGGTAAACTTTCTGCCTTTCTGGTTAGCACTCAAAAGATGGATATGAAAAAAGTTTTTCATTGCAAGTAAATGAATTTCTTTCTACTTCTAATAGTGTTTCTAATTAAATTATGAATATGCCTCACCTAGACATGATTGTACCAATTTCACAGTTTTATAATTAATTGTACAATTATTTAATGTTCACACAATTGCTTTTTTTTTTAAAAATAGTACACTCAGTCCAGGGAGATTATGATAACTGTTTTCTTTTGGTAAATAACACTTAGGTTCTTCCCATGGAAATTGTAAGGGAACAAGGCAGACTGAAAATATCATTCTATATAGTTTAATGCTTAGCTGTTTTTCCAAGAAAATTCAGAAATTTTATTTTACATTTTTGTAGGATCCAACTGGAATATTCTCACTGGATAAAACCATTGGCCTTGGTACTTATGGCAGAATCTATTTGGTAAGTGGAGTTATATTGTGTTTTCATTCTGCATTTTCTAATGACAACAATGATTTCAAGTCAAAACCCTACACTGCAAATCAAATAATGCCAAAGCATATTTCACTTTGACAGAACAATCAAATTAAGATAGCTCAGTGACAACTGTGAGAATTATTATGAAAGAAATGGATTAGAAAGCTATAGTGAGCCAACCAACAAAACCTAAGATCTAAACATTATTAGCAGAAAGTTAATAAAATTGCCAAAGGAAAAGGGAACTAATTCAAATAATATGTACCCAAATAAAAATAGCACTTATTTTATACTGTATATCCATACCATTCTAGCTACTCGCACTCAGCTTTTAAGCTGAATGTTGCAAAAGTTTCCATAGCATTCTATATCACCCTGTGTACTTGAATGTGCACATGTATGTGATAGTTTCCCAAATAATCTAACAAGAAAATCTATGCATTTGTTCAATGATTTTTAAATACCACAAAGTATATGACAGACACTGTGATAGACTTTGGAGATAAACTGGTGAACAAAGCAGATAGTTCCTGCTCTTCTAGAGTTTATGGACTAGAAATGTATAAGTGACTAAATGTGTGTATGTGTGTGTCTGGGGTGGGGTTGGAGGAGGCAAATATACAAATGTAAACACATAAATAATTATATAATTGCAATTGTAATATATCTCTGTAAGAAAATTCCTAGTGATATAAAAGTAAAGAACAAGGGGGCTTATTTTAGATTGAAAGGTCAGCCTTCCTGGGGAAATAATTGGTAAACTGACAGCAGGAGAACAAATATAAGGTAACAAAGCAAAGGTATGATTGTAGAGGATGATGCTGATTCATTCCAGGTAGAGCAGGAACAGTGTAAAGGGTTCTGTTGGAGGTAACGGTGCTTTAGTGGCCCTATCATTTATCAGGTGCCCTTCCCCGACTCTCTAATATGGTGAATAGACATTTTCTCAATCCTTTATAATGATATGTACAAATGCAGGATTCCTCTTCCCTAGGCATATCCCTCAGATACCAAATCACTATCCCTGGACTGATCCTTACTGTCAGCTGACCACAGGTCCTCTCCTTATGGGTTGTGTAGAAGTATCCTGAAATGGGTCCAGTGAAAGGGGCTTCCTTCTAATTCAGACAAAGGTGTCCTTTGCTTGCCAGGCCTTGTACCCTTAGGGCTGCATCTGCCCAGGAGTTTGTTTTTAAAATTCATCTACCCAGGTAAGGTGCGGAGACTTTTAAAATTTGTAGAAAGGTACTTATAGCACAGACACTGAGTAATAGAAATAGAATTGTGGAGGAGTCCTAAAAGTAGAAAGAAACTTGGTGAGTATAAGGAACCGAGAATGTCAATATTCACGGTAAAAGTTTTCTTAAGTTATTTTGACCTAACCTATTAACAGAAACAATAAGCTTTAGACAGTGATGTGATACAGATGCAAATGTATTGTTTATGTTAACCCAGTTGCATCCAGACTGAATGGTTAGTTAACATTTGTGTGATCTAAGCAAATTTTGCCACCTTGTGCATAGATTCCTATACCTTATGCATACAAGTTTCTCTTCTTTATGGCACATTTGTCATATCCATGGCTCTACACATATTTTAATTCCTCAGGGGTGTGTATTTAAGTGTGTGTGTATTTGGGTACTTTCTTTCATTTGAAGGTATATAGCTCTCTTCACCATCAGATAATAGGAATAAAACCCTCAGTTTTATAAGGCAAAAAGCAAAGGTAAGCCTAGATAACACAAAAAGATGGTTTTTCATCAGCAGTCATCAGAATTGTAATGCCATAAGAAGAAGAAAAGTCAAGAGGGTTCAAGGTGAGTTGTGCATAATAATTCTTTCTTTTAAACTAGGGTTTATTGAGGTATAGTTTACACTTGGAAAAATTCATCCTTGTAAGTGAACAATTTCATGAGTTTGGACAAATATGTCCAATCATGTAACTACTACCATAGTCAAGATTTTTCAATATCCATCTTAAATTACGCAGTATACCTTCAAGTAATATTCTACCACTTCCCTGTGTGGTATCCCAGCTTGTGTACTATGCTTATGGTTATTATATATTTTGTTCTTATATATGATAGAAACCCATACTACTACTACTCTGTTCCCTCTACTCAATACTACTACTTTTTATTTAGTCAGTTGTCTTTTAGAGCAATTTAAAAGGAAGAAAAATTATATTTATACTCATTTGAGCCATTTCTGGTATCATCATTAATTTGATTAAATCGAAATTTCTGTGTATGATATCCTTAAGCCTGAAGAACTTCCTCTAACAGAGCTTCTGGTAATTAAGTCTCTGCCTTTATGTGAAAAGTCTCTCCATTTTCAAAAGATATTTACATTGGATATAGAATTTGGGGTTTACAGTTACTGTTTTCCCTTTCAGCACTTTAATGATAATACTCTATTGTCTTCTGTTTTGCATGTTTTCTGAAGTCTGCTGTCATTCTTTGTTCCTTTGTGTTTTTCTTCTGGCTGCCTTTAAAATTTTTCTTCTTTGTTTTTCAGCAGTTTAAATATGAAATGTATAGGGGGTTTGTTTTTATTTTTGTTTTGTGTGCACATGCATGTGCCTCTGTGTGTGTATTTTGTGGGAGTATTTACCATCTCAGGGGACTCTGAGTTTCTGGGATATGAGCTTTAGTTTTTCTCTGTGCTCTGTACTTCAAAGATACTCACTCAGTGCTCTCCTGCCTCCCCCAGAGGTATGTATATTGCTATCCCTTCTTACTAGGGTCAGGAAGATCCCCTGGAGAAGGGAATGGCAACCCACTCCAATATTCTTGCCTGGAAAATCCCATGGATTGGCTAGCTACTGTCCATGCGGTAGCAAAAAATCAGACGTGACTGAGCAACTAAGCATCTAGTAGGGCAGGGAAGAGTTCTCTGTTTTCCTGATTCAACCCCTGTCTTAGGCAGATCCTGTGCCTCTAGGTCATGAGAGTGGGACCTTCTTACTTAACCTGCTCTTCTATTACTAGTAAGACACCTCTAAATGACTTGGATCCAGGAATGATTTCTGTGCTTCCCCCAGAAGTAGGGGACTGAATATATTTTTACATTTCCCCCAGCTATATCAGGTCTTCACCTGTACCCTGGAAGGAACAGCATTTGGTGCCCTTCCCCTAAAGCTTAGGGCTTTTACTGAATGGGTGAGAGGGAGAGAAATTGGATATGGTTTCACATTTTTCCTACTGCAAGGGCTTCTCTATACCAGGTCAGGACCATAAATATGTGGAGAAAAGCTTTTGACTCTGTTTTAAGAGTACTGCTCTCCAAGGCTAGCCCATACTTGGCATTTAGCAGTTCATTAAAAATCTTTTTTTAAAATTTTTATTTTGTATTGGAGCACAGTTGATCAACATTGTTGTGTTTCAGATGTACAACAAAATGACTCAGTTATACATGTATTTATTATTTTTCAAATTCTTTCCCATTTTGGTTGTTACATAATACTGAGCATAGTTCCCTGTGCTATACAGTAGGTCCTTGTTGTTTATCCATTTTAAATATAACAGCGTGTACATGTCAATCTCAAATTCTCAATCTATCTCCCCCACCCTTTGTTGACCATTTATCATTTCCCCTTTGTAAATTATCTTAACTTAGTTAATATCTCATTGCTCTGAAAAGCAATGTTTATGAAGCTATCTGGCAGCACAGAACTATGTTTACAATGTTACATATTGCACATTATTTTTATATTCTGATTACAGTTATGTTAAAAATTTGTACATTAAAATAGTGAATTAAATGTTATTAATAGAGTAGTGAGATAGTGGATGTACTTTTCTATATTTTAAATTGCATATTTCTAATGATTGTAATGTTATTTGTTTTTTACCTAAATAATATATATGTGCATATGTATATATATATAATATATATATATGTATATAAAATGATGTATAAATACCTTGTATAAAAAATGGAAGCATGATAACATTTGAAATTAATGTTGGAGTGACTCATAGAGTCCTTTGCTTTTTCAGCTCTGCCAACCACATCCCCTGCTGGTGTTTGTTTTGGTTAAAGTCTCTCCAATGTCTTCCAGCTTGTTTCCAAGGCCTCGTTCTCTGGCAGGTTTCCAGCTGTCTGCTGAGGTCTGTGCATGTTGAAATGAAGGCTGAGTTGCACACTCCACATTGTAACCCTTTTCCTTTCCTTTTTCTTCTAATTAAATACCTGTCTTTCTACCCTCTCCTGCCGCCTGCCAGTATAAACCTCATTTAAAATCGTGGGTTTTACTTTTCTCTCTCTTTTTAGGAGACAATGCAGTTCTTTCTTTCTTTTACTCTGCTAGAGTTATAAAATGTAGTTTCCTTTTCACCTTTAGATTCTGGTCTCATAGCTTAAGAATTGTCATTCAAATTGGAAGAATACTTAGAATTTGCCCATGTGAGACCATATTAACAAAAATTAATTACTTTGAAACTTTTTTTAATGGTACTATTAAAAAATGAAGTTTCCCAAAGATCAGTATACCCAGAGAGGCTGTAGTTATTCTATGGAATATGGAATATTAAGAGAGAGACCAAGGCCTTTTAGGATAGTTCAGTGGGTGGCAACCTGACCCTGCTGTTAACTGAAACAATACTTGTAGATTGATTTCCTGGGCCTATTTCCTCAAGTATAAAATAAATCTATTTGACTAGATAACCTCCAGCAGGTTTTTTTTTTTTTTTTTTTTTTTTGGCTCTTCAACAATACACCTAGCACAGTGCCTGGGACTCAATAAAATGTAAACTTATTCTTAGTGTTATGAGCATAGTAAAAACTATCCTATAGTTCTTTCACCACCTTGCAAAACAGAAGCTGATTATTGGCTGTTAGGTGGAGAAGTTACTCATCGCACCAAATAAAATGATTATCATCATGTACTTCCATTGTTTCCTCCACTTTACTACCTGATAGCAAGACCTAATATTTAGCTCAGTAACTACGATGATACCCAATGTGTTCAGTCAGTTCAGTCACTCAGTTGTGTCTGACTCTTTGCAAACCCATGGACTGTAGCATGCCAGGTTTCCCTGTTCATCATCAACTCCTGGAGCTTACTCAAACTCATATCCATCGAGTTGGTGATGCCATCCAACTATCTCATCCTCTGTCGTCCCTTTCTCCTCCCACTTTCAACTTTCCCAGCATCAGGGTCTTTTCCAGTGAGTCAGTTATTCACATCAGGTGGCCAAAGTATTGGAATTTCAGCTTCAACATCAGTCCTTCCAATGAACACCCAGGACTGATCTCCTTTAGGATGAACTGGTTGGATCTCCTTGCAGTCCAAGGGACTCTCAAGAGTCTGCTCCAACACCACAGTTCAAAAGCATCAATCCTTTAGTGCTCAGCTTTCTTTATAGTCCAACTCTCACTCCATACATGACTACTGGAAAAACCATAGCTTTGACTAGATGGACCTTTGTCAGCAAAGTAATGTCTCTGCTTTTTAATATACTGTCTAGGTTGGTCATAACTTTTCTTCCAAGAAGCAAGTGTCTTTTAATTTTATAGCTGCAGTCACCATCTGCAATGATTTTGGAGCCCCCCCCCAAATAAAGTCTGTCACTGTTTCCATTTTTCCCCATCTATTTGCCATGAAGTGATGGGACTGGATGCCGCGTTCTTCGTTTTTTGAATGTTGAGTTTTAAGCCAACTTTTTCACTCTCTTCTTTCACTTTCATCAGGAGGCTTTTTAGTTCTGTGTTACTGTTACCTAACAGCATTTTGTTACACAGAATACAGTTGGGGTAAGACAATGAACTGAATCACCATAGTGAACCAGTTTGCCTTGATCTTCATGAAGTCTTGACTATACTTCTAACCTTAATCATCTGTTCCCACATTGCCATTTGCAGGTGATGAGGGCAGGAAAAGGAGTGGGAATAGGTTTAAGGTAGTTGTTTCAGGCAAAGGAATAATTCACCTGAGATAGGGTGAAACTTTACAGTTCGTTCTAGAGCTTAATTTTCACTTGTCCCTGATGCCTAGTTAGAACTCAATTACTGTTGGTGGAAGGAATAGACTGTATCAAATATCTTATTGTTCTAAAACTTAAAAACATAATGGGCATAAGTAAGCATCCATCCTTGAGAGATCTTACAGCAGTCACCTGTCCCTTGGTACTCAGTGGATTAAGTCAGATATAGAAGGTGTGGGTGGCATTACAATGATGAGCAAATTCCCAAATCGCTTGCTCTCTGGAAGTGCACTGTTGAATATGGCAATTTCTTTTTAAAACACTGTCCAGGACATCCCTATCAAATTTGATTTTTTAAAATCACTGCTTGACACAATGCTTTTACTTGGAAATATCACCAGACAGGTAATATTTAGGTTTACTAGTTACATTTTCTGGATGTGAAGTTGGGACAGGGAGTGGGAACAGAAAGGCAGGAAAGAAATGTCCTCAAAGTGGATGACATACAGTTTATCATATTTTAAATTAAGTTTCAGAAACATGGTGCTGACATTTGGGTTGCCTTGCCACTAGACCTATTGGATAGGGGATTGAGTATTTTTCCTTTTAGGCTGAAATTATACTGTTTATTTGCCTACCAAATGTCTAGCACTGTGAATGCTTTCTTTTTAGGTAGGAAAGTTTTCTCACATCCTTGCCATTTTGCAAATATAGCTCAATTAAGTCAGCCAACAAATATTGCTTGAGCGGCCATAAAGTGCATAACACTGTGCATTTCATTATACATTGCAAGACTCACAAGCAGAAGCTGAAGCTGAAGCTGAGTTGAGGCTACAGGCTTATTAGACTGTTGTGCCTTCCTGGTGCAGTATCTTAAGTCCAGAGCCTTCTCTTTGTTCCTCCTTCTTCCTATGACATTGCCCCCTGGTGATTATACGCCTCAAAAGTAGGGATTGGTCTTTAAGTAACCCTCAGGCTTCTCTCACATAGGAAATATAAATTTATCCATTAAATAAATACATTGTTTTGAATGTTTAATTTTCCAGAATACAATTAAAAATACTTATCGAATGTTCACTGTGTCCCAAGCACTGTGTTAGGTACTAGGTGCTGGATAAATCACAGTAGAATTATCAGAAGAAAAAAAATTATCAGAAGACAT
The DNA here is from genome assembly GCF_023699985.2 of Odocoileus virginianus. NCBI lineage: Eukaryota > Metazoa > Chordata > Mammalia > Artiodactyla > Cervidae > Odocoileus > Odocoileus virginianus. The sequence continues at coordinate 52,705,632 of NC_069708.1, read as the reverse complement.
TTGGTGGGGAGAGATGGTCACTTTTATTGATTTAGTTTTAGTGGACCTAAAGAAGGAGGTTATTTTCCCTATGATTGTAGCTCTATATTAAGGAGGGAGTCATGAAAGAAAATAAGGAAAGGGAGTGCAAGTATGAAAGTGGGCAAAAGGAGGAAGAAAATAGGGATCTCCATTTTTTTTTCCTGGATGTGCAAAGTCTAATGAACCTTCTAACTCAGACTCCGGGACTATGTTTTTCCTCAATAAGAGAACTGAGGTTGAGTCTTTGCAATGAGGGTGAATGAACCAACATACACTAAATAAATGGAGACTCAGGGGACCAAATTAGTGGTAAGTGCTGAGGCCTAAAGGCCTTGGAAAACATGGAGTATTTCTGTGTTGGCCATGACATCTCTTCAACTGTGGAATATAACTCAGTCCCTGAGTTTTAAGTTTGTCTTTTTTCCTTTTGTGTTATACCTAAATTTACTTCCGCCTCCTGATAAAATTTGAGGGAGGAAAAAGCAATAGCATGAAAGGTGATAATAAAAGTCATATGTAGAATTTGTGCCCTAAAGAGACCACAATTAAAAATTTTCACAACTACTCTTAACTATTTAATGAGTTCATAGATATGTATGGAGAGAAAATGAAATTCTATGTTTGGTGTGTTGGGGTAATGCCAAAAAGCATGGTCTCATGTCTTCATATACTTAATTCAGTTGATTTTCTAAATGATTTCTACAAGCAGAGAAGGCAAGTTTAAATGAATGGAGACAAATGTATATTTTTAAACAAAAGCTGAGACTAATAAACTATAGCATAGTGATTTTGTTCAATCAGATAAAAACATCCCAATTATAAAATATAAATAAAATATAAATCTCTGTGTGCAGGGGGAAAATAGTACAGTTACTTAGAAACTGATGTACAAAATTTCATGACTGGTGGGAGTACTGCTAAAAACATTAATGTACTCTTTGTCGAATATATTGACAATCAAGTTTATTTTCCATATGTATGCATATATATTTATATATACTATAAATATACATATATTTATAGGACTATACATTTAAACATATACATTTGTATATACATACATATATGAAATGCATATATATATGAATATACATAGCATATGTTTATATATAATTATATATATAGGGGCTTCCCTTGTGGCTCAGCTGGTAGAGAATCTGCCTGCAATGCTGGAGACCTGGGTTCAGTCCCTGAGTTGGGAAGATCCCTTGGAGAAGGGAAAGGCTACCCACTCCAGTATTCTGGCCTAGAGAATTCCAGGGACTGTATAGTCCATGGGATTGCAAAGAGTTGGACACGACTGAGTGACTTTTACACACACACATACTATATAGAATATTTTATATATATATGACACAGTAGTCAGATTCTCAGTAAATTCAGTGAAGGTGATTGAAGTATCAACAGTTCTTTCTTTTGTCATTGATCCTCTAACAGTTGACCACTAGAAACTAGTTAACCAGGTCCTCACCACACTTCATGAAACAGATACTTTGGAAGATAGCATTTAGGCAGTTCTAACTCTTGAAAATATCAATGAACCCTAACTTGATTTTAGGGCTTTTCAACATCATGCCACATTTGTGTATCTGTAGTTAAGGTAGTTTTGTGGGTGATGCAAAAGTAGCATTTAGAAATTAATGTGCCACTGTAGCTCTCTGGAGGTGACAAAACAAAAGCCATTTAGTGACTCAGTTGTGTCCGACTCTTTAGTGATCCTATGGGGTCTACGGTCTATGGACTGTAGTCCGCCAGGGTCCTCTGTGCATGGGATTTCCCAGGCAGAAATACTGGAATGAGTTGCTATTTCCTTCTCCAGATGATCTTCCTGACCCAGGGATTGAACCCACATTGCTTGCATTGCAGGAGGATGCTGAGCCACCAGCAAAGCCCTCAAACTAAAAGTGGAAGCTCTCAAACTTTTACATTCCTGGGGCTACATTAAAGGCAGTCTCTTATAAAGAGGCCTGTGAGTAAAATAATACTAAAATATCAAAGAATGTCAGAATATTAAGTAGTTATTTAACCTGTACTCTTTATTTTCTCTGCTCAGCTACACTCAGGAATTTGTATTCCTCCTCTACCAGAGCATGGAGAAAGAGAGGAACAATGAGGCAAAAATTGTGTCTTTTCAGTTGGAGAAATAATAACATGGAGGTGGTTTATGTGTAATTCATGCTGAAAAAATAATAAAGCTCCTTTTAAGTATGTTATTTGTAGACAGAGTTGCATTATCACTAGGAAAAGGAGTTTGGATTATTCGGGTTCCCCTAAGGGAAAAGAAGATTGATTATATTCTAAGCACTGCCACTAACGTTTTATATAAATCATTAACTCTGAAAAGAAACAAAATAAAAACACCACCTCAATCAAAAAGGGCACATCTGAGAGTCCTTATAGAAGGACAGCCTTTCCTAACCCTGAAAAAAATAAAATTAAAAAAAAATATTTGGTACACAAATTGAGTGAGTAAAAAACATGGAGAATAAAATGTTAAGTCAATTTAGAGATAGTGAGCTTGGTGTCCTAAAAATTGGTACCATTAAAAAAAGGTTACATTCACTGTGTTACATTGTGCCTAGTGTTTAATTTACACTGTATTATTTATATCTCATAAGAGTGCTTTGAAGTAGGTACAATTGTTATCTTTAACCTCCCCCATCTCATAAAGAAGAAATTAAGGATCCAAAATTTGAGTTACTGAGCAAAGCTAGTAAGTTCAAAGCCAGCAGTCAACCCCAAATTTGCCTGGCCACTAAATCTGTGTTCTTTACTATATTCTGTTCAGCTCAACAGGTACAAGCCAGAGTAAAAAGTAAAGTAGATCAGCCGATTGAAAAAAATATCTGCCCAAATATAAAAGTTTACAGGAAATTCGTGAGCTGAGGTCAGTAATGAAGATTATTTATGATACGTCCCTCCAGCATACCTGTTTGCATCATGATGGGCACTAAGGCATACTCTAGTCTGAGTGACTTAGTAGAATTCTGGAAGTAGACTGGGACAAGCAGATGGGATTTATAGGACACTTGAAGCTCATGACTAAATCCCTACTCAAACCCTTAGAAGCCCTAGGAAGGCAAATAAGTGCTTGCTAATGCTTTACTCTCATCCAGTGAGCAAGGCCAGAGGTATTTTGCTTCAGTTACTGCTCCTACTGGGAGCCTCAAGGAAGAGGGAGGTAGCAAATGACATTTAAAATTAGTGTCTCCCAAAGATGAAACAGAACCTCAGGATCTCCTTTGTGGATGATTGGTTTCTGATTGGTGGGGATTTTTAAAATAAAATAAATAAATAAATAAATTTATATATTTTCTAATATATTAATTTCTAGGAATATTGATGAAATTATATATATGTGTGTGTGTGTGTGTGTGTGTGTATGCTTCTCTGGTGGCTTAGTGATAAAGAATCCACCTGCAACGCAGGAGCTGCAGGAAATAGGAGGGCATGGCAACCCACTCAAGTATTCTTGCCTGGAGAAACCCATGGACAGAGGAGCTTGGCAGGCTATAGTCCATAGGGTTTAAAAGTCAGACACAACTGAAGCAACTTAGCATATATATATATAATTTGTTTCCTGCTCAAGAACACAACTTCTACCAATCTGGCCTGGAATAAATTTCATGTAGTGGCTAAGTGGCTACAGCTTGGAAGGTTAGAGGCTGGCAGAGGAAGACAGTTGAACAGGTAGATGGGGTCAGATTTGGCATTGAGATGAGGTGAATACCAAGTGTATTGCTTAAGCAAAATTCTTATAATATCCCTTCAGATGGAGATGTGGGTTTCAATAGAACTTACAACTTGAGGCTTTCCTGGTGGTTGATTTCTACAAGAATTGTGCAGGCAGCCAATTCCTCCTTGTTCCTCCAAGTTCCACCTTGTCACAAAATAATGTGTTGTAATGACAGTGGAAAACCAGCTACGAAAGCTTGGAGTGGATGCCTAGGAATTCATTAGTCTTTAAAACTAGTTCACAGATTTCTTCAGGGGCAGAGATCAGGACATTTTCATTTTGGCTATACTTCCAGAGCACCTCGTAAAGTGCCTTGCAGATATTAGGCACAAAGAGCATCAGGGATATACGCCAAGCAAAAAATTCAATGTAAATGTCTTAGTATGTTTTCTATTGCCTACATTCATTTTCTCCTTTTATTATCATTGTTGTCATTCTACAGGTAGGTACTATAAGACAATTAGGTGTGTCCAGAAAATCTTTTTGAATCACCTTTATAATCTCTTTGCTAGCAGAATGCCTTCTATACGTGGGTACTTGCCATGATTTTTTTGTGGGACTAAAAAGATGCGTACAAAGTGACCCATTTTCAAATAACATGTTTTAATGGGGGCTCTCTGCAGATGTGCCTTGATGGAAAGGATTGTCTAATGACACCCTGTTAAGCCAGTGCTGGAGACAGGTTGGCCTTTAAAAATTATGCCACCTAAGTAACTTTCTACTCTGACTATATATATATATATATTAAAAAAAAAGGTGACACTGTGTAGAGATAAATATTTCCAAAGGATGGAAATATTAACCTTACTTATTTTTTATTACTCTAGGCTGAATGAGTCATTTAGGAAGCCTGAAAGAGTATTTTTTTCTTGGGGTACTGTAGTTTGCTGTAGTGTTTTTGGCACAGCCAAGTGTAAGGATGGTTTCAAGAGAGCCTCATACCTTCAGGAAGATGTCTAGAACATGTGCAAATATTTCCTGACTTGGAAGATTGGCAGCCATTAGAAAGAAAAATACATAAATAAGAGCTTACAAATGTCTTTGCTTCTCTCAGTCTTCTACCCATGCTTGCCAGTTGCTGTAATGGGGTTTTAAACTACCTTAAATTTTAGTGAGTTTTAAAAAATTACATGCCCCCAAAATATTAAACTCTAAAAATTTTAGTAATGTGGATTTTGCAAGGCCCTACACTGATATATGGGCTTTCCTGGTGGCTCAGTGGTAAAGAATCTGGCTTCCAATGCAGGAGACGCAAGTTCAATCCCTGGATGGGGAAGATCTCCTGGAGTAGGAAATACAACCCACTCCAGTAGTCATGCCTGGGAAATACCATGAACAGAGGAGCTTGGTGTGCTACAGTCCATAGGCTCACAAAAGAGTCGGACACAACTGAGTGAGCACACACACGCACACTGATATATGTGTATATGTACATATACACACATATACCTTTGTTGTTGGGTTATATTTCTAGTCCCTAGTCCCATGCCTTGGGAAACTCCCATAAGTCAGGGACACCATACATATATGCTGGATTTATTCCTTTTTAACTTGAGCAACATATGGTACCGAATAAGAGGTAGTTGTATCCTCCCCTCAGTTGTACTCAGGGCAGAACTAACAAATGGGAGTAGAAAGGTGCAAAGTAGTTTCAAAGAAGTGAAAAACAGAGTGGTGATATTTTTAGGGAGCAAAGTCTATGTTTACCCCAGCCAGCACAATGTGAAAATTGGTTTGACTGATTTCTTCACCACCACCACCATTCCCCTCCAAAAATACACTGACAGAATTAGTTGACTGATTATTTAACAGAAATTACCAAAATGCTGTTGGCATCTAGTATGCATAACCTTACTAAAATTGAAAATAAATGTTTTACATTTTTCCCAAAATGGTGTTTAGAAGGGATTTCTCAGACAGATCTTGATGCTTGGACATCAAGGGACGTAGGTTGGAGAAGCATAACTTACTGTCAACCTACCTCCCTGAGGTCCTTCAGATAAGATGCTCCCATATGAGACCAGAACTTTCCGAATGAACCTCTCCCTGTTTCCTTTACCTTCTTTGATCTGGCAGTGGCATGAAAGGTGAGTTGGGTTGGGACAGGGTTTACATAAATAAATTAGAATATGACCAATTTATTTATAAAGGATAATTCATTTAAAGAAATAAATATCAAAGTAACCATTTACATGATTCCATTGAAATTGAATTGTAAAGCCTTCCTCACTCTCTACAAATCAAGAGAGTTTGTATTTTTTAAAAAAAGCAAATGATCCGCCTTTCAACAATATTGGTAAATATAGTAATGTGCTCTCAACTCCTTTATACTTATTTCTTCTTTATTTTCTGGTTTTCTTTATTCAAATGTTATATTCCAGTGCCCTGATGATCAGATAGGGACTGCGGGAAATGGAGAATAAAAATTAACATATACACACTACTATATATAAAATATATAAAATCAACAGGGACCTGCTGTATAGCACAGGGAACTCAACTCAATACTCTGTAATAACCTACATGGGAAAAGAATCTGAAAAAGAATAGAAATATGTAGATGTATAACTAAATCACTTTGTTGTACACCTGAAATAATATAGTAAATCAACTATACTCCAATATAAAATTTTTAAACGTTATTAAAAATAGAAGGGTAAGACAGAACTTAGAATAAGGGCTGCCAGATTTTATGAATAAAAATATAGGATGCCCAGTTAAATTTGAATTTTGATAAGGAACAATTTTGTGTGTGTGTCAATGTATCCCAAAAGTATATACTTATGCTAAAAATATTTATTTATTTGAAGGTCAAATTTTACTGGGCCTAACCTATAGTTTATCTGCTAACCCTATCTAGAACAGCTTTTCCCTGGGTCACAGATTTACCACCCACCAACCTTGTGTTAAGAAATAAGAGAGAGATTGTCTTGCCCACCTGCTGTAGTATGGCAAAGAATGCCAGTTCAGCCTACCTAAGAAGCTGCCAAAGGTTGGATAGGAGTGGTCTTCTGGTCCCAAAACAGCTGCTACTTCTCACTGCTTCTAGCAAATGTTGTTTGGTGCTGCCTTCAAGCTCCATAGCAAAGCTGCTTTGCTGGTTGCTGTAGGGGCTACAGAGTGCCAGTGTGTAATTTTCTCTTAACTGAGGGTCTGAGTAGAGGAAAGAAGAGATTTCTCTTTGACGTGCCAAGGAGAACATTTTGCCTGCTCAGTCCCCTGAGCTGGAAAAGAGAATCAATATAACTTTTTTTTTCCTTACTCTAAAAGTGGAAGGGCACCGGGCTGGTAACTTGATCAGTCACTCTCGAGTTTTATTGTGCCTCATATGGACCCAAGCACCTAGTGTTATTGCAGCCAATATCGGTCAGTGTTTGTTTGTTTTGTTTTTAGGTGAACAATCTTATGTTATTCTGTTTCACAGGCCAAGGTATTGCTGGCTCCAATTCAGAGTTGTTTCTTCATAGAAGGACCATTTGTGTTGTTTAGAGCCGCATTGTATGTGGTCCATTTCTTTTTAGAGTTGTGAGTTAAATCATTTTGCCTGTGTAGTGAGAGGTTGACCTGAAAGAAGGATACATAGGGCATGACTGATTTACAGTGCAAAATAGAGAGAGATTGCCAGCAGAACTGTTTAAATCCAACCATCATATCTTGCTGTCCCTAATTCCCTCAGGTGGCCCAGAGAATGTTCTCAAGGACAACTGATACTTGCAAAGGAAGAATCTTTCTGTAGATCTTTTAAGATTCCAGAAGGGGCAGTGATATATGGAAAGTCTCTAGTTCATGTGGCATTGTTAGTGATGCCCTCTCTGGATTTGCTAAGAGTTCACAGTAGACAGAGAAATAGAGCCTGAAGCAATGTTATCATCTCCCAGCTCTCTTAGTGACTTCATTTGTTGGAACTTCTGCTATCATCAACTTTTTCTAGTGCTTCAGGAAGATGTAGTTCCTAGATAGTAAGTGGGGAGTGCCATGCAGTGTAATGTATAGATATAAAGTAAAATCCATTTTGAACCCTAGCCCCAAACAGTTCAAGTTACCATTAAGTGCATAATGTATACTAGACACCATCCTATATTTCTTATAGGCATTAACTGATTTGAGCCTTAGAGAAATCACATGAGGTAGATTTTATGAATCTTATTTTGCATGTGAAACTGAGGCATAGAGAAGTTAAATAAACTATCTAAAGTCATACAGTAAGTAGACAAGTCAGGTTTGAAACCAGATCACTCTGGCCTGCAAAGCCCTCACTTTTAACCTATGCTGTTGAAAACTACAAAAGAATTGGTAAGTACAAAAGTAACACCTTTCTACATGATATAGTTGGATCAATGAGAACTTGGAAGATGGTTCTACCAAGCCCTGAAGGAGTGTATAAGATGAGGTTCCAGTGACTCTAGTGTATACCGTTCTCTGTTTCAGGCATTATTGTTTTCCTCCACTCAATCGCAGAGAGACTTTCTAATAAAAACAGAGTCAGAGAATTATCTTTTCAGTCAATTGACAAAGTCAAATTGCATGGTGTATTTTATGGGGAACATTAGAAGCTACATGAGAAATTAATTAGCCATTCATGAAGTGCCTGTTCTGAATAGTAAATATTTAAGAAGGATTCAATTAAATTTTATCACTGAGAACTGGCTTTTATTTTTAAGAATAAATTTTATGTAAAATCTTTCAATAGCAAAGTATCTGGTGCACAATATAGATTTTGGAATCAACCAGAACAGAGACATGCTATCAATATTGTGCTATACCATTTCAAGAGGAAAAGCTCTTCGCTCAAAAAAAAAAAAAAATCTAGACAGTAGACACATATTCCTTAAAAGGAGTACTCCTTAATAGGAGTACAAATACTCCTTTGATGAGAGCCCTGGTCAGGAAGGTTTCAGTATAGGTTCATAGAATAGATTCTAAGTAGTCAGCTAAAAATTCATGTAGGGACTTATTCTGACACAAGCTTGAAGTATGCAGCTTCTATCCTTGGATAATCAAGTCTGTCTACTCCCCTGCCATGCCACAGGGGGAGCATGTGTTTTCATGTCACACAGATCTGAATTTAACTCCATGAGATGAGTGACCAGGAGGTGGGTCACTTATCATCTCTAAGCTGCAGTTTCACAAAAATAACGGGGATAATAAACCCATTATGCAGTGCATCTGCTATTATCCCCAGGAAAGAATAGGCAAAAAGCCTTTCATCAAGACTGAAAGCTTTATAAAAATGGTATCACCACTGAGAATGCAGAAGTTGATGGAGGAATGCCTTTCTCATATAAAAGTTATTTTAATATTCTCTGGTTAGAAAGCAGAGGCAAGTGGGGAAGAATCAAACCTAACTGCAGGGACAGAGCTGGAAGGACTCCCTAGAGATCAGATTATTTACAGATGACAAAACTCAAGCCCTGAGAGGAGATGTGACTTGCTTAAGGTCAAATATCTAATGTGTAAAGCCTTGCTTTATTTTAGAAATACCATGTTCTATCCCTTGCTAACTTGTACTCAGTTGTTCAAGGCTTCTCAAATATTAGTTAATGCTCTAAGTCCCAGATGGTCATCCCCTGAGTATGCTACTTCTTCATAGGAAGCTGAGATGAAATGCCTCATTTTCTCTCATATCAGATTATGACTAAAACTGTGATAATTCCACATTTTTAGTTATAACTCTTGTCCTATTATACCAGTGAAACTATAGTTTTTGAAATCAGAATGATGATTCAAATGTTCAAATGTATTCCTTCATACTCTTCTGAGTGACAGCTAGGAGGAAAGAATATTATTCAATTTACATTAAGGAGGCCCTTCAGTGTTTATCAAAATGCAAGGATAAAAAAATATTTTTTAAATCAGGCTTTGGTTACTTCAGCCTTTGAAAAATGAGTCCTCTACTCGCATTAGCCCCACATTACATTTCTTTGTCTTGATGGGTTCTTTTATTTTTTTTTATATCCCCTCTTATTTTTTCTTTAGTTACTGACAATTCAAAGTGTGGTAAATAACCTTGACTGCTATAAGTCTCTTTAATTTTTATGGACAGAATCTGGAGGAATATAAAAGTAACTTATTAGTTGACTTTCCAGAGTCAATTTGCACCATGTTTATCTCCATATGGTTTGTATTATTATGTAAAATTTTGAGTGGTTTGTCCCAGATACATTTGATGGCAGTGAACACTTGAAAGCAGTGAATTCAAGTGAAGTCCTGGCCTGCCTCATCTTTAAAATGTCTCTGTGCTATTCCTTATGGCCCTGTAGCCAGTTGAATAACCACTGATAATAGATAATAAATAATAGGGGTGAGAGGCACTGAGAGAAAGAGAATAAATGATTTCATGGATTTGTGTTGCATTATTTCAAGAGCAATCCATAATTTGACATGAATTGAGAAATTCTGTTTAAGCAGCATTGTGAGCAAAGACAATATCAGGCCTGGGTTTGATGCCTTCTGATGGAGCAGAATTCCCTGACTTCTGTATTTCCATGGTTCTTAAGCAGTAGTGCATATTAAAATCCTTGGGAGGAATCACTTAAAAATGTGAATGTTCAAGACCCACTCTAAGAGATTCTGATTGGGAACCACTGCCTAGAGGAACTTGAGATTCTATGTGTAAACTAGAAATCTCAAGAAAGGGTTTATTATTTTTTTTCATAAGTAGAAAAAATTAAGCATATGTGCTAGGAGGGCAAAGATTTACCTCAGTATGGTATGAGTTTCAGGAAAGCTATCCCAAACCAAATAATACATCCCAAAGACAAACCTACCACATTCCTTGAAATCCCAACTATTAAAAAGTCATTTCTTTAGACATCTTACCAGAAATGACCTGTGTACACACATATTCTAAATTAAGTAATGCATTAAACTACTAATTAACACTTTAGCACTGATGAGATTAGCGCTCACCCTAATCCCAAGGGAAATGAGGCACAAGGCAGGTAAATTATTTCTGATGTCTGTGAGAGAGGGGAGAGGGAAAGTTTTGTAACATGGGGAGTTGTTCCCAAGGAAAGCAAAGCCAGATGTAGCACCTATATAAGAGAAAGCCTTAGAGCCACATGGGAGGAGTCAGTGAATGGAGGGGGCTGGGGATGTTGGCAAAATACACTTGGCCAGAGGTTATCCATTTGCCCTTAATGGAGGGAGCCTGTTTCTCTCACTCTCACAAGCTCAAGTCTTCTTTGCTTAGAATGACCCTCCGCTGACCCTTATTTAATGCAAAGGGTTCATTTAAATGCAAAGCAAGGAAAGGAGAAAGACTGGAGGGACTTAACCCTACCATTTAGGTTACATAGTATTTAACAGCTGGCTGATTTGGCTGTTCAGTGAAGAGAAACACACACACACAGAGGCATGCATGCACACAGGCACACGCAGATGCATATTTGAAGCAACTTTAAGTTTGTCAGTTCAGGGAAATTAGTTAAACTACGTTAGATCAATGGAAAAACAACTTTCTCAATCATTTTGAAATGTCATTTTCTTCTTGCTCATATGAACCTCAGTCAGAGTTGTGGGTCCTACTACGTCCTCTGGCATAGAGGAGAACTGACTTGGGTGAAAGAAACCTTTCAGAAGACCTGTCAGAACCTTTCAGTATGCTAAAAATGCAAGCACAGGGGTCCTGGCTGAAGGCTAGATAGAAGGGATGGGGAAAATGGTCATGCAGATTTGACTGTTCTAAGTTAAATGAAAAAATAGTGAATTGGTGAAAGTTCTGGCTTGGTTAAAAAGCAGTTCAGGCACTTTGGTAATCTTGAATTCTACTATGATTTTATCTTTCTTTCCAGATACCAGTAAAGCCCATTTGTCTAGATGTCCTGAGCAGCATATAGTTAAAAGACTATGTTCCCTTAAAAATGTGGTTTTGATTCATCTGCTCTTGGATCATCCCTTTGCTCTTTGGTCAGATGACTTGAGACTTGGACTTTTTATTATTTTTTTTTCTTTTTAATATTTGGCCATGTAAAAGAGGGATTAAAGCACATATCAAATCTAAGCAGCAGGATTTAAACCAAGCCAAACACATGAACTCTTTTTTTTACTTTCCCTGCTCCCAAGTTAGTATCTATTCCCTAAAGCAGCACCAATGTTTTTAATTAAGGAAGCCAGCTGAAGTGGCATGATTGGGGACCACTTTCTAAAGAGGAGCCCAGAATCTGGTCCTAAAGTCTTGGCAGATCATATAGTGGAATTAAAATCTAGTCAATATGGATTTACTGGAAATATGCTCAACTGCTCCAAACCCTCAAGACCTTAAAAGTCTTAGTAGCAAAGGAAGGTGGGATATAGTGTTTAAAATAATTTTTTGAATACCATGTTACACCCTGATGAACTTCACATCTATCAGTTGAGTAATGAATTTTTTTTTATTTTCCTCCTCTGGTTTACCAATTTCTTCCTGTAAGGTTCAGTGCAGTGTCTGAATGGTCCTTGGAATGACTCTTTAGGTGTTTTTTTATTTTATTTTTATGACATTTTAGAGCAATTGATGCACTGATTCTACCCTTATACATGTTACATGTATACACATGTTAATACCCTTATACAGTGGTTCCTAAAGTTTGGCATCTGGACTGGAAGCATTAGTATCACTCAGGAATTTGTTAGAGGTACAAATTCTTGGTTGCCACAGTCTATGAAGGTGCTCTTTTGTCCCTCTATGGCACATGCTATGATATATATCCCCATGTCAGGCACATGCATATATATAGGTTATCCTTCAGATTAGGCTCTCAGAGGATATAGGCTTGAGAAAGGTAATTTCAGATTAGGTTCTCAGAGGATATAGGCTTGGGAAAGGTAATTAAGACTCTCTTCCACAGTAAAAATAAACTATAAACTATGAAAGCATGTCCTTGGGCATTGATACAAGGAAATCTCCTGACTCCTCTACTCCCACACCACAAATCCCTAAAAGTTTAGAAATACATGTAGCCCTGGTTTTGATTATAGAATTAGTTACTTTTCCTTGCTTTGCATATGTATCCTGTTAGTGAATTGGAAACTTAAGCAATTTGTTCCTTACATCTTAATACACAGTCGAGTAGCATTTGGGGGCTGTCTTCGCAAAGTTCTTTCTTGGCAAGTCAGGTGTGGCAGCTTAGTGCCATGGTTTGGAGTACTATAACAGCATACTGCAGTAAATTTTCCTGTGATGATGGGCTAGAATTCACTAAATGTTTCTGCAGAACTTTCAGATCTGGAAACCTGGGCAAGATTCCTCAGAAAGGGCAGAAGTTAAGGATGGTAATGGAGAGAGCTGTATGATCCCCTCTCCTGGTAAGATTTACAGAATGAGCTACTTTGAAGGTGATTTTAGGACTTTTTTTTTGTTTTGCCACCAAAAGATTGTTCTATCCCAGCCTACTTAGTCAATCAGTTTAATAATAAAAAAGAAACATTATCAAACCAGTTGTTTGATCAAATTAATTCCTGAATAACTGTATGGCTGGCTATTTCATTCAAGACACAATAACCTCAAGACACAGCCTAAGTTTGGTACATTCCCAGAAATAAACTGAGGAAACACTAACATCTGTAAACTACATGAATATAATTTTATATTTCATTAATGGGCTTCCCATAAAACTTAATCATTTGAGTCACAGGAAGCACCAAACCTTTTATGGTCAAGTACACTTCACCTGTGTTTCTTTTAACCTGCACCCAAGTTTACTAAACCCGGGTTCACTATGGTCTTGTACATAACATCCTAAGTGCACATGTCAGATGATAAATGTTCTTCTGCTCTCTCTGAGGTTGTGTTTCAGTATGCACAAGGGAATTCTCAGTTGTATCAGCTGTCTTCAGTCTTATTTTAAATAAATAAAACGTGGATTGCCTTCGGGAGCTGCTTAAGGTATTACAGAAAGCATGTACTTTGAAGTCACTCGGACCTGGGTTTTAACCATAACTCTGCCACTTTCTGTGTGATCTTAGGAAAATTCCTTAACCTATCTGAGCCTCCTCATCTGTAAAATTAAGGATTATTATGCTTACTTCACAGGATACGGTACCTGATACTTAAAAAGTACTCAGTAAAGTTTAGTTACCACCATTCAGGACAAACGAGTCTGCAAAACTAATCTTAATTAAGAGATATACACTGAGATGTCCTAGTGACCTGAAGGGAATATACTGTTTGTTTTCCTGACAGAATCATTCATGAACTGTGCACATTTTAATATATAAACGATTGCACAGAGGGGAAAAGAAGAAGAAAGGGATTTAGGTTGGCACTGCTGTGCTTTGATTCAGTAACAAGGGTAAAAAATGAGTTTTGATTCAGTGGAAGAAGCAATATCAAATGGTAAAAATGGAAGCACAGAATTCTCTGGAAAGAAGGAAAACCTAGAATTAGGGGAAGGGGGAAAGTAATATCTTCATAATTGAATTAGGAGAAAATTCAGAAATAATTGTAATACAGTGCTTATTGTAGTAAGTACTATAAAGGGAGCTATGAATGAGTGGGGGGTTGTGGGAGAGAAGGAAAAGACACTGAAAGTATTCTCATTGAGACTATTGAAAGTAGGTCGAGTTTCTGGAAGCTTTCTCCTGAAGCCCCCTCACCTCCTTTAACTGAAAGACAAGTCTGCATTTGCAGCATACATAATTATCTCCTCAGGTGACTGTCTCCTAAATTATGATCTTTATCTTATAAAACAAAAGAATGAAAGGAAAATTATTGGCAGTAGAGACCTTCAGATATTCATGCCTCACTTTTTATTGAGACAGTAATATTTCTTAATTGTGTTCTGATTCTGACAGAAGATAATATGAAATCCTGCTAAACCATGTTTTTTTTGTGGAAGATAAAATGTATAATTAAGTTATTAACTCAGGTCTCACATCTTTTTCTTCATGCCTCACTTTTTAACACCTCTGTAATGTACCTAACACTAAGGGAACAATCTAAATTTAATAAATAAACTAAAGCATATTAGTATGAATAGTCATTCTATAACTATTAGTCAATCAGCAGTCATTATAGCTTTCCTCTGAGCCATTTGATTCATGAAAATAATTACTGGGTTTTTTTTTTTTACCATTTTTCTTCAAGTTTCATGTTTATCAACCACACTCAAAAGGATAATTTGGGATAGTAACTTTTTTGTTGCTTCTATTGATCTATCTCCTGTAATCATTCCACCTTTAAAAAGGACTCTCTAGGGACAGCCTTGAATTTATACCTTAGGAAACATAGCTAGTTATTTTATGTTGATAGATTAATAGTTGCTTACAAAATATTGAAAATCAATAAATTTATGAGGAAACTTTGCTGAGAAGATAACCTATGTATCTAACAACTCTGCTCGAATTCTAGTTCTTAAAGGAATTCCAAATTCTGTGACTCTGTTTATTTTCCATTTTTGCCATTTGATCTTCGTTGGTATGTAAACAATCTGTAATAAAGTAACACTAATGCTCCTGGAATGCCATGAGAAATCCCATTGTAGTCCACTGTGTTACAGGGTTAGTGCTCATGTACATAAGATGCTAAACATCTGGATGTTTGATTACAGCATCACATCAATATTGCCTATCTGCGTGCTCCTTATTTAAGACTCTTCATGGATGCAACAACAGTAGAAGACAACATCAGTGCTTATTATGCTTGTAGGCAATTGCAAGTAGAGAAAAATGATATAACAAACTAAGGATACTACCACCACAGGGTCACTGATTATTTAGGGACAGAAATATGTACCTCAGGATAAAAGGGCCAGGTTTTCTTAGCTACATGTGTGCATGCTAATTAGCTTCAGTTGTGTGCAACTCTTTGCAACCCTATGGACTGTAGCCTGCCAGGGTCCTCTGTCCATGGGGATTTTCCAGGCAAGAATACTGGAGTGAGTTGCCATGCCATCCTCCAGGGGAATCTTTCAGACCCAGGATCGAACCCAGGTCTCATGTCTCCTGCATTGGTGGCTGGTTTCTTTACCACTAGCTCTACCTGGGAAGCCCTTCTTAGCTACAGCAGTATCTAAACTATCCCTGCATGTGAAGCTGTTTCAAATAGATGCTGAATCAAGTAAGTTTGATCAGTAAGTGGGTTGTTGGGTTCAGTTAAGAAAATTATATGACTCAACAAATAGTGAAAGCAGTAGTGTACAATCATTCAAAACATAGGATCTGGATTTTTGAATTTGTATCTTGGCTCTGCCACTTAAGTACCTATGTGATTTTGGGCATGTGACCTCTTAATTTTCTCATCTGCACAGTGGGTATAATACTACTACTTATCCCATAAGGTAGTAGTAAATTAATTGAATTTATGTATGTAACAATTGTTAGAACAGAACCTGGTACATAGAAAGCCATCTAAAATTTTATCATTGTCATTAGTTATTTGAGTCTAATGGTTCTTTGTCCTGCAGTAGTAGTGAAACAATAACCATCATACTGAAGGAATTGAGATTGACTTATTTCCTTTTAAAGCAATCCTTATTTTTTATTGCTCTAATCTACTATTAAGAAAATAGTACTGCTTTGTAATCTTTGATAGAATCACACTCTTCATAAAATATGGGCTATCAGTTAAGAAGCAAAAGGTTGGTACTGATTCAGATTCCTAATTACTCTTTTTAGCCAGCTACCAAGCAACTAGATGTAAATAATTTATAAATTAAACCTTGACTTTTTCAGATAATTTGAGGTAATATATAATATTAATATGCATTTGTTAAGATCAAGGTGAGAGATCAGAAACCAACTTGGAAAAAAAATAAAGATAATTATCCTGGTAATCTAACATAAGATAATGCATACATATGAATAATAAAGATCTAAATTTCTGGACATATGAGGCACAAAGAGGGGAAAAATCCTTATGGCATTTATATCAATTTGTTGGAAAACTCTATTTTTTAAAAGAAATAAAACTAACTTTTCTTAAAGTCCTTTGTTGATTGGTTGAACCCAACCTAAGGGAGCATTAATTTATTGGGGGTTTGTTACGTAAATAACTTGTAGGACAAGGAGGAAAATAACAAAGCAAGCATAAAAAGCTATTTCCAGGCATTTGCTGGCAAGCGAGCACAAATTCCCCAGAGTTTTACAAATCTTCTGTCCATATCAACCTTCAAGACTGACTGTCTGCAAAATATATTAAGCAAAATTTCCTTTGCCATCTCACCTTCCTCTTTTGTTGTTCCTTCCTTCCCTCTTGCCTTCCTTCCTTCCTCCCTCCCTCCCATTTGGTAGAATTCCTCCCAGGCTTGTCACCTGAGGAACCCTACTTGATCAAGTAAACTGGTCTATATCTCCTGCCTTTCTCTTTTTACTTAATAAGGCAGCAAATTGACCCTGGCATTTTAGAAAGCTTTTCAGCAAAAGTGGAACCAGACATGTTTTTGATTACCTCACAGTTAAGCTAAACATTTAGTCAAACAGAACTTTCCAGTACTGCTAAGTTCATTACCAGCACTGTCAATATATTAATAGTGAGAATAAAGTGCTCCCCACAAGGGAATTTTCCAGGATAGTGAGACTATTCTATATCTTGATTGTGATGATAGCTACATGACTGTGTTTGTCAAAACACATAGAAATATACTCCAAAACAGGTAAAGTTTACTAATATAAATTATACCTTAATAAACCCAACCTCCCAAAATGTGCTGCATCTCTAATTTTGTTTTGCTTCTTGAAATTTGAAAGGGAGGGATTTAAAAGATATGTGGCTGGACGAATGGATAGATTTCCAAAATGCTATAGAGATAAAATTATGTAGCTATAGAAGAGCATTGAGACTGAAACGCCAGAGGCATTATTTCAGGCTGAGTCTCACCACTGGCTACACCCCTCCTCCAAGTGACACCACTGTTTACTTACACTTTCTGAAGGTTGTTTATGCCTCTTATAAGTTTGAGAGGTTGGACTAGAACCTCATTAAGTTCAGGCAGTTCTCTGTTGAGGTGACCTGATTTGGGGGGGATGGTGGGAGGAGTTAGGAGATTTGTTTAAGTGTCAGAAAGTAAATCATCTGTCACAGAAACAGGTGGAATGGATAATGTCACGTGAAATTTGAGAAACATCTGTTAGCCTATAGCAGTGTCTGGGTCAAGATGCAGCCACCTGGGTCGAAGTGATGTATTAATATCGGGTTGCTGAAATCAGAATCTGGTTGACTCAAGACATTTTGGTCAGTGTGAAAAAAAGACTATTATCAGTTTAATAGTTTTTAGGATTGTTTTCACTTTCATTAGAAATTGTTTTGTGTTTTTTTTTTTGAGCTAGTGGCAGAAGAGGGGAAAGTGAATTAATGAACAGTTATTTTCAGTGTAAGAGAATTATACTCATCTTAGAAGAGTAAAGATTGCCTTTAAGAGGAGTGGGTATTATTTTAAGAATGTTTTACTGTCTTGCTTTCCTGTGATTGCTCGCTCAAAAAGATCTCTTTCAGTTAGAGAAATGAGAAAGACCTTATCATTGATTGTATCCATATTAAATGTGAAAGAGAAATACATTGAGCAGTATTGATATATGCTTTTAATATAACCTGATTATGTTTAGGAAACATGATTTCTATTTACAGGCACAAATAGATCCGTTAAAATAATAAACTTGATAAGATGATAATTTTGAAAAAGGCCAGGGCAAACTATGTTCTCTGGTTGAACTTGGTTATCTTCAACCTATAAAGAGCATCTGTAAATGAAACCTGCTGGATAAGATTCTCTAGTGATAAATTAGAGTATTTTTATGTCAGTGACTTGTCAAACAATTATATATAGCCAGCATCAGCATGATTTTAGCTACTCATAACCCAGCAAGGGTGTGGTTAAGATAAAATGTGGCTTGAACTTAGAGAACAGCAGCAACTGAGAAGTCTTTATATATCCCAGAAACACACTGGAATGTGTTCCTCAACAGAGTGCGTGGAAGTCAGGCTTCAATTAATTGTAAAATACTTAAAAACATGTAATATAGATATCCCCAGTGAGAAGTAACTGCTTTATAGTGTTCACTTAATAACAACATGCACAAGGAGAATTCTTCACACTAGCTTACTTGATGTTTCCATAATCATATGTGTAATAGTGCAAGGGTACAGAAATCTTCTGAGGGGATAAATGGGTAGCTGAGTCGCCCTTGCTACACAGAAAGCTTGGAAAGAATAACAAACCTGGTTAATGGTCATTTTTAATAGCCTAGTTGACCCTGAACTTCTTGAAGGTGAAGTCCTTGACTTAATTTGTTTTTAAAGCTCAAGCCCAGCACCTTGCATTGAATGAATTCATTCTCTTTGGTTTCTTTCTTTCTTTCTTTTGGTGCTTACTTTGTGTCAGGAACTGTGCTACTTCTATGTATGTTATTTCTTTTGATCTCCAAAACATTCCTGTGGGAAAGATATCATCATTCCAGCTTTACAGATGAGGAAACTGAGATTCAGAGTGGTCAAGTAGCTTGCCTAATAATTGGTCACATAATTATGTTATGGTAAACATCTGAGATTCAAAGACCAGCATACTCTATCATACCAGAGCTTGCTTCACTGTCCAACGAGATTAAACGTATGTGTGTGTACTCTAATATATTAGTGATTACTATTATTAAGCTGTTTCTTTTGACAAATTATTCTGTTAAGACTAGAGGAGATTCAAGGGACTTCCCTGGTGGTCCAGTGGCTAAGGCTCCACGCTCCCAATGCAGGGGGCCTGGGTTCAATCCCTCATCAGGGAACTAGATCCCACATACTACAACTAGGGAGTTCATATGCCACAATTAAAAGATCACACAGGCTGCAACTAAGACCTAGCACAGCCAAATAAAGAGTAGAGGAGATTCATGCTTAATGTTCCCACTGTCATTATTTAACTTTCATTTTTAAATAACAGCTTTATTGAGGTAAAGTTAACATAATTTTCACCTCTTAAAAGTATGTAATTCAGTGTTTTTTTTTTTTAGTATATTCACCAATTGGTACAACCATGACTTTTATCTGATTTCACAATCTTTTCATCACCCACAAAAGAAACCCTGTACCCATTATGCAATCATTCCTTATTCCCTGTTTTCTCAGCCACTGGCAGTCACTAATATACTGTCTCAAAATATTTGTATATTCTAGAAATTTTACATAAGTAGAATCCTACAATATGTGACCCTTTGTGACCAGATAACTTTCACTTAGCATACTATTTTCAGGGTTCATTATGTTATAGTGTGAATTAGTGCATCATTCTTTTTAAATAGCTGAATAATATTTTATTGTATGAATATAGCACACTTTCCATTCTTCAGTTTTTATGGAGACTTGGGATGTTTCAACGTTTTTGGCTATTATGATAATGTTGCTATGATGATTCATGTACAAGTTTTTGCATGGTTGTATGCCTTCTATCCTATTGGGTATACACCTTGGGATGGAATTGCTGAATGACATGATAAGAATGTGACTTTTTGAAGACCCATAAGAGTTTTCCACAATGCCTGGACCATTTTACATTCTCACTGAAAGTATATGAAATTTCTGACTTTTTCCATCCTCACCAACACTCTTTTTCATTAAAAAAATTATAACCATCCTTGTGGCTATAATATTGAGTGCTATATGGAGTGGTATCTCATTGTGGCTTTGATTTGCATTACCATAATAACTATTGGACTTCCCTGGTAGCTCAGATGGTAAAGTGTCTGTCTATAATGCAGAAGACCTGGGTTCAGTCCCTGGGTCGGGAAGATCCTCTGGAGAAGGAAATGGCAACCCACTTCAGTATTCTTGCCTGGAAAATCCCATGGACAGAGAAACGTGGTAGGCTACAGTCCACGGGGTCACAAATAGTCAGATACAACTGAGCAACATCACAATGACTATTGGTGTTGAGTATATTTTAATGTACTTATTGACCGTTTGTGCTTCTTCCTTGGGTAAATGTCTACTCAAATCTTTTGCTAATGTAAGTCCCTAATCAGGTATATGATTTGCAAATATTTTCTCCCATTCTGTGGGTTTTCTTTTCATTCAATTTTCATGAAATCCAATTTATTTGTATTTTCTTTAGTTATTCTATGAAACCATTACCAGATTCATTGTCCCAAAGATTTACTCCCATGTTTTCTTCTAAGGTTTTTTTAGTTTTGACTCTTATATGTAGGTAACTGATCTATTTCAAGTTAATTTTTGTGTATGGTATAAGGGAAGGGCACAGCTCTATTCATTTGCAGGTTATCCAAATACCATTTGTTGAAGAAAACTTATTCTCCACAAATGTCTTAACACTCTTGTCAACATCCATTTGATCATAAATATAGATGTGAGTTTATTTAATTTGTTTTAATATTAATATATTATCAATTTTATGATGTCTGATATGAATTTAATTTAGGTATTTGAGCTTCACACAAAAAGAAAGTCATAAGATACAAACTTACTTGCTTTAAAGTAGTTATTAAAAGAACTTTGTCATCAAGGAAGAAAAGTAAATGATTTCTAATTTTGAAAATTGGGTCTTTGTTATAGTAAATTATTGTCTACTGTAGTTTCACCTTAACTGTGAAATGGATTACCTAAGAGCTAGTTTTGAATACAGTAATATAAAAATGTCATTATTGACTGCCTTCTATTAAATACAAAGAGAACATTTACTGGTTAGCCACTAAAATTACAAAGGTGATAAAAAAAAAAACAGCCAGATAATTATCCTATACAAATGAAATACAATCACAAGACACTAAATATGTCAGAATAAAAGGAAACTTGTTATACATCTCCAAAATGAAGAAATATATTTTATAGTTTCCAAATTGCTTTCCTTAGAACTTTCTTTGGCTGAGATTATTCACAGATTTATTTTAGAGAATAACAATGGATGACAGAATATTTTGGTATTATGATATGGATCATTTGCTGTACAAGCAAACTATACAGAGAAAAAGTTAGTTTTTTAAAAATGAGTGTGTTTCTGGCTATAACTTTCCTAAGTCAGCATTTATGATGGATACAGTTAGTGGCAGATGCTAAAACCAGGGTAGAGGAGCTTGTGCTTTTTGTGCTCATAATGTATTGCAGCAAATTGATTAAATTTGTTTCCAGTGGCAATACATTTGTGTGGGAGAGTCCCTACATAGTACTAAACAAATTCATACTTTACCTGTCCTTAAACCTTCTAAATAGTTAGTGACTGATTTGAGAATTAAGACTTTTAATCACTAAAAAATTAGAAAGTAGCAGGAGAGTTTATATTCCATTTTTCCTACATGATAGACCTGTAAAAAACAAAAGCAATAATGTATAAATGGAAGACAAGAAATAATAGTTAAGCTATGGGATGGTATGATACATGATTTTTATGAAACCTTAGTCCATTCTTGTGTGCTACATTGATGATGTTTCCTGAAAGGCAAGAAGGAAGGTCACTATGAAAACACTAGGAATAACTCAAAGGATCCTGAAGTCGCAAAAGGTAAGAAAGCAGTGTATTATTGAATACT
The DNA here is from genome assembly GCF_023699985.2 of Odocoileus virginianus. Taxonomy (NCBI): domain Eukaryota; kingdom Metazoa; phylum Chordata; class Mammalia; order Artiodactyla; family Cervidae; genus Odocoileus; species Odocoileus virginianus. The sequence goes on along the minus strand of NC_069708.1, from coordinate 52,683,434 downwards.
ATTAATATCAGGGAATAGTAAGTTTTGTTCCAACACTAACACTCTCCGTTTAGACTGGCCATACTTCAAACTTTCAAGATAGTTATACACACACAGTTTTTAAAAGGCTCTGTGAGAAACAAGTAACCCATTCCCATTTATTATCCTTATAATTGTCAAAGAATTCTTGCTGCTGTTTAGTCAAAATCTTTCCTGCTTTAATTAAAGCCTATTTCCTTTTTATCACTTTTCTGTAGTCACAGGATATGTGTGTATGTGTGTGTGTGTGTGTGTGTGTCTGTATTTGAAGACAGTCTTCCAGCTTACCATTGAAACTTTTCTGTCAGCTTTACAACCTTAATACCTCTAAACTTTCCTGGAAAGATTCAGTTACCTTCACATCGGTGATTTCTGTTATTCTTTCTAAAAGAGTATCCTCCTTAAAAAATGATAATGCTCAAATTGGCTTAAGTAGAGTCTCTTTGTGGAAGTGGGGGGGGGGGTCTATACTTTTTGTACCTTTTCAAATGAAAAAGGGAGCCTAATAATCTAAGAATTCTATTTAGAAGAGTTTCATTTCTCATCTTGACATTTCTCAAGCTGTTGTTTCTCACCAAAACATCTCTCAAAAGCTTCTGCTGCCGTTGGAGTCAATTTGGTCATTAATGCAAGAAAAATGTGTTTAAACCAAATTGACTCATTTTTTTGCAAAAAGGATGATCTTCTAAGCTTTCCTTTATCTATGGTCATTCAGTGTCATGCATAGCAATATAAAGTGGTAATTTGAATGGAAATTCTAAAAAGGGGTTTTGAAAGTTTTTCTCTGTTATTATAACTATATTTAGAAGGTATACTGCAAGGACATGCTTAGTTTATATATCTAAAGTTGCAGTGCATAGAGTTATAAATCCCTATAGGAAAGATCCCATAGTTCTCAGCTCTGCTTAATTTCAAAAATCAAATTGGGACACAGACAAAAGACAGATATTTAGTCTGTAATGTTATATAGTACATCTCATTACCTTGTAAGTATAGGGGAGATCCTAAAATATCTATGGGCCACTGCCCAGTTATGCCTATTCAATGTTGCAAATTTATTCACCCTATTTATTTAAAAAATCTCTCCATATTGTTTGAGCTGAAAGTTTCTAAAAACCTTTAAAGTTAAAAGGAATGAAATAAGTATTAGTTGAAAAACTCTGAAACCATCAAATGTCCCAGGTAGAGGAATATATCTGATCTTTATAGAAAATTATCATTTATTTTAGCTGGTGGCAAATGTACCAAACCATCCAAATTTTAATGAATATATATCTATTAAGTGAAACACATATGCACATGCACCCATATATATGTGTTCTCAATACCTAAATAATCTTATTGATATAATTTGGTAGTTAAACTTATCAGGATAGGAAAAGTAGTTTCCATTTGACTTTCTATAAGGTTGAAAGTGAAAGTTGCTCAGTTGTGTCTGACTCTTTGTGACCCCATGGGCTATACAGTCCATGGAATTCTCTAGGCCAAAATGCTAAGGTGGGTAGCCTTTCCCTGCTCCAGGGGATCTTCCCAACCCAGGGATCAAACCCAGGTCTCCTGTATTGCAGGCAGATTCTTTACCAACTGAACTATCAGGGAAGACTTGGTTAGGGCAGAGTTAATTTGGGAGAATAAACCTAGCTCATTTAGAGTGTCTGAATTTTGTTGTGAGACTAGTAAACTTTGCAGACACTAAGCAGAAAGGACTAGTAAAATGAATTGCTTTGGGTGCACACTTTGCCCACTCTCATAGAGTCAGTCTTTCTCATCCTCTTCCCTCTTTTCCTTACCCTCCCCTCCTCTTCCTCCTGCTTCACCTCCTCTTTCTCCTTCTGCACCTCTTTCTCTTCCTTCTTCATCTTCTTCCTCCCCCTTCCTCCTCCTCCCCCTCTCCTTCCCCTTTTCCTCCTCCTGCTGCTGCTGCTTCTCTCTCTCCTTCCTTCCTTCCTTCCCTTCCTCCCCTTCCTTGCTTCTCCCAGTCTACAACTTCACCTAGTCAAAGTAGATTGGTCTACTCCATTCCACTACACAGCTCTTCTTCAGGGTCATTTTCAGGAATGTTTTCCCCCTTCATGATTGCCTCTGATGTTTGTTTTAATTTGTGAATGTCCCCTGAACTTCAGTGTTGTTGCACTCCTTAACAGCTGCTGAAGCATATTACAAGGATTCCTTTTCAGCCAGACAATTATAAAACAAACTCACTATTTTTCTAAGCTTATGCCTAGACTGATAGGTTGGGGAGGATAGGAGGAGAGGTAGTGGAAGATAGCAATTTATTCCTTGGAGGGAACTTTCAGTTTTCACAAGTACAGTATCCTCCCTGAGGGGGCCCCTGAGTTCACATTCTTTCAGGTACTGCCCCACAAAGATAAGGAATTTTCTGACTTCTCATAGTTCACAGTTGAATAAAGTTGTAGTATAAGATAAATAAGAACAATAACTTCTGTATTACCTCCTGACAGTGACTCATGACCATACCACTATCAAAGACCCTTGAAACCAGAATACTTTGGCTTTGTGAAATCCTATTTGTGGACATAGAGAGATAGTGGAATCTTTTGTTAAATAATTGTCTTGTGGAAACCCTGCAATGTTTCAGCCTCTGTTGTGAGGTACAGCAAGCATTTAAACCCACACAAGTGGTGAAGGCTATCGAGCTACTAGTTATGTAAATACTGTAATTTGGACCTGAAAGGAATTGGATTTGTGTAATCATAAAATTGGAATAAAGAAAAAAATCTGCCTTTGCTCCCTTTCTTTGCACGGATCTAATTCTATTTCTGTATCTGTTAAACACTTGTTTAGGAAAAAGATATTTATTCATCTTACAGCTTTTTAGGCATTGCTATGGCTAGATAATCTTTTCTTCTTTTAGATTCTGTCAACAGAGCCATTTGTATGTCAATTCAGGGGAAAACCAGTCAGTCAGTTATTTTGCTTTCAAAGTTTGGCCCAAGGAACACTGCTTAACCTGGGGAGTACTCTAGGTGGCATAGCTCTCAAAAAGTGTAAGTCAAGTGCTTAAAACAAAACAAAAAGTAATAAAGAGAAGTTCATTCATGATAGGTTTTAATATGTGTTATGAACTCTAATAAATTTTTTTCCTGGCTTATGTGTATTTTTATTAAAAGCTTATTGTATAATTATGAAATTTTAAATATATTGGTAAAATATTAAAGTATCAGAAGTGAAGAAAAACTGATAGAATAACAAGGATAAATTGGTCTGTTCCCAATTACAATGGAAGACTTTGACATAATTAGCATTTCTTAAAAATGAGTAGAATTCTGCAACCAACTATTATTAGGGAACAAACATTGTTTCCCAGCACATTAGTGACATTTTGAAAAATTGGTTATATTTGGCTATGAAGAAAATCTTAAAATATATCTTACAGAACATAGTCTCTGACCAAAATTCAGTACAATTTAGAAAGCAACAACAAAACGGTAACAAAACATCATATATTTAAAAATAAAAAACTTACATATATAAACATACATATATATACATGTTACATATATATACATGTATATGTATACATATATAAAAGAAATTAGTATTTTAAAATACATTCAAAAATATTTGTGCACTCAGATATTTATCCAATCCAGCAATAATTTTGATTAAATAGGAAAGGGCTGTTTTGAACTTTCCATGCATATCAAATAATAGTAGTAAACACATAGCATAATAATTCTTTATACTTGGTTGATTGGGGAAGAGTGTTAAGCAAATTATAGATACTTACAAGATTATTTAATCTGTTTAGAATAACAATTTTTTCAAATCCTTTGATAGCACTAGATTTTCACATACTTCCTAGAAAAATGCTTCGGAAATAGGCAGTCTGATCATTTTTGTTGGATTGTATGCAGTAAAAAATAGTGAAAAACTATCCTTGGTATAGTCTTTATGAGCTAATTGAAAATCATTCTTACCCAGTCATTAAAGTAGATTCACTAAGGTTGTCTATTTGACAACCTGGATCAATATAATGAAGTTAGATTTTGGAATAATTCAGATGGGCTTTTCTGAAAATTCTAAATTAATGAATCATAATATACATGTTTAATCTCTTGAAAAGGCAAGATGACAACCAGAGCTACAACATACAGATGGATGCTCTTTTGCCCAAGACAGGTATGAGTGAAGCGTCTTCTCTGGAATCCATACTCTGATCGTAAGCCAGGTGTGATATATACTTTTGAAAGAGCTGATGATTAGCCAAACTGAGCTTGCTATGGTTATAGATAGACCAGCTAAACATAGTGGCCTAATTCCAGAATTAGGCCACAGTCCCTGAGTTACACAAGCCCACCCTGAAAATAAATTTCATCAAATGTATTTCTGTTACTTAATAAGTCTCAGCATTGTCAGAGAAACACTCAGCTGGTTAAAATAATATTTAAGCAGCACATTTGTGCCTGCATTTGGATTCACAGAGCTGTTTACGTATGAAACCCTTTCTTCCATTATAAATAAAAATGGAAACATTAAAAGTCAAATAGTCTGTGATATTGGCTGTTTTCCTTATATGCTCTAAATATTAGCAGTTTACCTCATTGGATTTTATAATGAATCCATCCTGAAGCTTATAACAAAAATATGCGGCATTGCCATCAATATGAGACCACATAGAACCTATGGCCTAAGAAAATGTAACTGTTATGTAGGATTTCAGTTATATTCTAGGAATTTGAAAGAAGTCAGACACATAAGGTCTAACAGATTTAGAGGAATGCTGGTCTGGATTTGTGAAATATTTTCAATAGGAAAATCTTAAATATAATTCTGATAGTATCAATGACTCATTTGCACCCTTATAATAGTTGCCACCTTTTCTCCTGCATTTTGGTAGTTTATGTACCTTTATTGCTATTTATAAAATTCCTTAAAAGTAGAAACTGTAACTTATTTTTATGTCATGCCTGGTGTCCAGGATATAGGTAAGATTTAATAAATACTTCTTAAATATGGAGGTTGTGTGAAAGAGTGAAAGAAGCACTAGATTGGGAAGGGAATCTCAGGCTTAATTGTGGCTCTGCTGCTAGTGCTAGTGGTAGAGAAAACAGCAGGGAAAAAGTGGCAAAAGTATTTCAAGGAGAAAAGAAAAAAGTTGAAAATGTGAAGAAGGCAAAGTTGATTTCCACATACCCCCATGGTCCTTTGGATTTCACTTGTTTTTTCCTCCAAATCTGGAAACTATCATTGACACACACACACACATGCTAATGCCCACTAATGCTCCTCCCTCATATGTATGTGTGTGAACAAACACAGATTTTATTGAAATAGCAAGGTATTTGATATAAATCTATGTTTTTAGCCTTATTTTTGCCTTAGTCTCTTAGTTTTCCATTGCTTCCTTGCTAGATTTGACTTGCCTCAGTGACTTCCCTCTTTTGATTAGCTGTAACTAAGATCTTCCTGTACTTTTATTTCCTTTAGTACTAGCATCATTCTCCTTTTATCATGTTACAATTTTCAACTTAGCAGTTTGGGGAGGCTATATCCCACTATCATTTCTCCCTACCCACTTCTGTCTGCTATGCAACTGTGAGGGATACACTGAGGGGTTTAACTTTGAGCCTTTTAGTTAATTTCACACTCTTCATTTCTGCAGACTTGATGTAAAACAGCATGTTATTGGCAAATCCAGCACTATAGTGGCCAAGATGTGCTGAAATTCCCTTTACCTAGATAATTCCTTAGAGTTTAAAAAAAAGAAAAGTCCTTCAGTAAGCAGACAGCTCTAGTTAAAATGCACAGTGTAGTTCCTTGATGAGAAAGAAGTTCACTAAACAAGACCTTCCCAATACATCAGTAAAAGATTAGCTATTGCTTTGACTTTGAAAACGCCAGAGTAGGATCATGAAGGAATGCGGTAGCAGAGTGGAGTGTTAAGGGAGTAAACATTTAGGGCATGGAGCATTGCCCACAAAGGTCAATTCAAGGTCAGTTTAAGGGTTTAAGTCATCTTAGTCATTCTTAAGAATGAAGACTCCCAAAATTTTAAGGTTGGCAGAGACTGGGAGTTAGTGGTAAATTACCAAATTAATATTGGTAGAAAATATCTTTTAATTTCTTCATACTTATACTTTGGAGCATTGATTAGACCCTGAAGGTTATTGGTGTTTCTTGGCCTCTTTTCTGTGGAAGCCAGTTTTTTCTCTCTTCATCTCTTTTCTCAATCTTTCCTATGCCCTGCCTGTCCTCTCACTTCCCCCATTACTCCTTCTTTTTCCACTTTCCCTTCTCCTTGGCATTTCCCTAAGTATTAGTGCCCATCCCGGTCAAATAGAGGTGCCTCAAAGGTGCCTTTGAGAACTGCTAATCACTGCTGTATACCATGGAGACAATTTAGTTGTTTGTTTGTTTGTTTGTTTGTTTGTAAATCCATGGCTGATTCATGTCAATGTATGACAAAGACCACTACAATATTGTAAAGTAATTAGCCTCCAACTAATAAAAATAAATGGGAAAAAAAAAGAAAAAGACAATTTAGTTTTTAAGGACTTTTCTCTTTAAGCCATCAACATCCTCTCCACCTTAGCTTCATACTGAAGGTATTGTGTTTGTACCTCTGCCGACAGACCTGGGAAAGTTGAGGATTCTGTTTTGATTGGGTAGATTTTGAGCCAAAGCTGCTGTTTTTGGTTGAGTCTCTTTCCTTACCCATCTGTCTTTTTCTTTCAACTAGTTGTGCTATTTGATAGAATTGAAAACACTGCAGCTTACATCTGTCTGGGCAGATGGAATGCATTTTGCATGAGTGTTAACTTATTCATGCGTTGCATAAAGAAAGCAGTCTGTGTGTATGCTGAAGACTATTGGCTTATAGAGGGTTTGATTCTTTGCCTTTGCCCATGCCCTCACCAACTACCCCATGCTCAAGCCCAGACAAACCTTAAAGAGAAAGAAAAAAAAGGATACTATCAATGACAATGGAAGAAAGTGGGAACTTAGAGGGAAAAAAGTCTGAACACAAAAGTGTCTTTTGGTAGCTGAGTTCCTTTCTTATTTTTCTAGTGTATGGACCTTCAGAGGGGGAAAACTCATTGTGGAGAAGCTTCACACATGAAGAAGTAATTCATCATCTCTCACTTGATCATTATTTCACCATATAGTATAGACAAAGCTGTTTGGAAATGTTTTCAGAGCATTTGGCATAGTGTGGTCCCTAGTCCCACAGAGTTCCTACACAGTTTCCTCAGCATGAACATAGTTACAGACTGTGACTTTAAACCTGAGTTTGTGATCAGCATCAGTTTTTGTGATGCCACCCATTTGTAGCACAAATACTCAATGGCTTTGTACTTCTTTGTCACATAGCAGTGTGATGAAATCTCCCCTTAGTTGACTACTAGTAGCTATCCATGTATTTCCAGCAAATGTTGTGTGTATCCTGAAGCCAAGAACATTGAACTTTACTGTCCATTTTGTGCAGTTTGCTCTTTGAGTGCTGTAGCGTGATAGAGAGCAGCTTCATTTGCAAATGATGTTACTACATATTTTGACCTAATTTTCCCGGCAGGAGTAATAACAAGGGTAATAAAACTCAGTTGAAGCTGCTGTATAAGCACACATAACTGCCTCAAATTACAGGGCAGTTTCTAAGCTACATAGCCACTGAAACCACGAAGGCCCTCTTCCGACTCTTTTCACAGTTCTAATAAGCATGACCATGACTGTCCCAAATTTCTGGATGAGGAAAAACATTATTCTGTTGGATTATGCTGGTGGTTAGAAGGTTTTTAGCTACAAAATTTGTGTTTCAGTATATATTCTTTGGCTCCATCTAGCCAGGGTTTGGGTAATTTGGGGGTTTGCTAGGAAAAAAAAAAGAGGTGAGGAACTTGGAGTGCTCATCATCTCTTGTACTTGTAGTAGATATAACCACAAGAGGTGTAAATAGCATATCTTTAATGAAGAAACTTTGGAAGTAGTAGCCATGGGTTAAGGAAAGCAAGGCTAAGAATTAGGCAAATCAAATGTACCAACTGGGCAAGAGCCTTGGCACTTCCATGCCCTCTGAGTAGCAAGTATTGTCTCCTGGATGGTCTCTGACTGAAGAGGATTTTGAGGAACTTCGAGTGGCTTCATAATGGAACCCAAAAATGATTATAGAGTCAAAAATGAAATTCACCTATGGACAAATAATGATCTTTGAGTTCCTGGAGTACCGTGGTGCAGTGTAGCATTTCAGTCTTTGTCAGAAAGCTCCAGTATATCATAGGCACATTGGACACTGAACTCCCTCCAAATCTTCCCACACATAACTTAGCATAAAAATTATCTTTGTACACCACCCTTCCACCATTACATACACACCTTTGCCCATGCATGTCCTCCCTTATTTAGAGCTCCGTATGGAGATTGACTTGGTTTAGTTTAATGCATACTTGCAGAGTGATGGTGACATGCCAGGCTTTGTGCTAGACTATAAAGATATACAGAGAGGAAATCTGCCTTTAAAGAACTGCCAGTCTAATAGCAGAGATGGACAAGTAAATAGATTAATTAAGTAAAAGGAATTTATGAAACCTCAGGAATATAAAGTACCAACTTAAAATATATTTCATTTATGTTGCTGAAATAACATGAATGCCACTTATATCTCCTTATAATATATTTATAAAGATATGATACTTCTTCAAAGGGACCTAAATGTGACAACTGTGTCATTAAAAAATATAAATCCAAGCAACAATCTCTTTGTTACTGTTCTTGAAGGAAGTGTAGCTCCTGTTTCTGTCCAATTGCAATTTCTGAAAGTTGTATCAACTTGATTGTAGAAGCCTGCAATCCTAAGGCGTCAAGGTTAAAATAGTATTTATTCAACTCCAAGCTCCATCTTCTCAAAGCCAGAAATACCTGATTCTGCTTATTCTGAATTCACTCCAAAAGGAGAAAGTCACACCCAAAAAGAATTTTTCAACTTTGGTACATTTGGTTGTATCAAGACTTTTGTGGTGATGGGATGCTCATATAAATATAAAATTAGAGACTCTCATTAGTGCCTCTTGTCAGTTATTCCCCTCAATAAATTTAATGAACACAATTTTTGTGGCCCTGTACTGTACATACTAGACTTTGAAGGAGTTATAAAAATTGTGTCTTAATAATCTTAATTATCAAATAACACTTATCAAACGTACACATCTGTGAGTTCCTTACAGCATTTAAAAGCAAATCTAAAGTCTATGGAATTCCTTTAAGGAGCTCCCCAAACAGGCTGAATCTCTTCCTTGGGCAATTTTTAGAATAAATAAATCTTCCTGATGGATAACTGGTGGGGTATAGGGTGATTGGCACGTTCCCTTATACGTTCCCCAACTCGGCCCATTCATCATCTGTGCTAGATCCTCTCCAGTCTTGGCCACACCTCTAAACTCTGACTGCTCCAAATTCATCTGTCCCTTTGGGGTTCTTGAGCTTGTTGGTAGTGATGAAGACTAAAAGGGGAAGCAAAGGAAAAGACTTTCAAATAACCAAACCACCATTACTTCCCATCTCAAACACTGGTTAAGGAAAGTCCCTGCATGTAAGCAAGATTATGGGCGTGCTAACCTTTGAAAGTTTTCTTGAACCCCATGTCCTTGTTTTTCTGCATAGACACAATCATGATGAAAATTATCTTGTTAGCCACGTTATCCAGAGCACAGCATGAAGTACGTGGTCGATGCCATTTAGGGCTGCACTCTTGGTGACCTTGAAGCATCACTTGGTTTGTTTGCTAGAAGAAAGCTGGAATACAAACAAATGACTAGAAGGACAAAACTGTGTGAATGAAAAGCAAGGTTACCAAATGGATATGAGTGCAGTGAGTACCTTGTGGCCTTCTGCCACCACAAAACCAAATGAAAAGAAAGAAAGAATGCCCTGGGGATTATGTGGTTTAGATTTGCCAACAGAAAGCAAAGCAAATAACTAGAAGGACTATGTAGGAGTTGCTGAATATTTGGCAGTCTTTCCACAGCAGTTTCCTTTAACTGCATTATTAAAAATAAAGTTTTAAGCCTAATCAAAATTACAAGGCCATCAAGGACTGTCTTGTGTTCTTTCTGGGGAAAAAACATGGTAATTAACTGCTGCAAGATGATGGATTTTTCCAACACAGCTGTCACAACTGCTATTTTAAATCATTTGTTATGGTTTAAAATGTGTAATCCCCAAGAAATTGATCATTACTGCAATTCAGTGCTGGTGTTTCAGTGCCTTAACCACCCTGAGCTTTACATTAGACCATTAACTAACAAAAGCCAGTCATGAAGTGCTAACTACTAATGACTGATTTCTCAATGATTACTTCTGTCTTCTTTTAAACAAGATTTTATTTTTTAAAAAAATTTACACCGAAATTTCTGGCAAGACAAAAACAGGTGCACTCTCATATTCTCTTTTTCTTTCTTCTCTGTATGGCCACTGCCACTTTTTTCTTTTCTTCTCTGGCTGTGCCTTCCTAATCAGCATTACTCCATAGCCTTTGTTCATGGTGTGTCACTCACTGGGTCCACCCTGCCCTTCAGAATCTGTTCAAATGCTGTGACATCTTCATGGTGCGATTGCTATTGTACCTCTTCCAGGAAGCCTTCCCAGTTACTGTATTCATCATTCCCTCAATTAGTATTCATTAAAAGGGTACCAGCTATTCTACTAGGTATTAGAGATACCAAAATGAAAGACATATATTCCCAAATTTCAAGAACTTTTTATGTTTTCATTCAAGTTTATTGTTGGAGTGACTAAATCCTTGATCTGATTATATGCTTGAGACCTAGACTTTATTGCCTTTATTTTTCCATTGTAATTGTCTGCATGTAATGAATTTACCCATATATCTTGCTTATCATCATCAAGACTCTTTGTGACACCATGGACGGTAGCCCACCAGTCTCCTCTGTCCATGAAATTTTCCAGGTAAGAATACTGGAGTGGGTAGCCATTCCCTTCTCCATGGGATCTTCCCAACCCAGAAATTGAATCCGGGTTTCTTGCATTGCAGGCAGATCCTTTACTGTCTCTGCTACCAGGGGAGCCCCAATGTGGTTCTGTATACTTATAAAGGATTTGAGAATATTGGGCCCTGCCTGGGGACATCACCTGTTCCCTGTTCTACTGCTATCCTTCTCCCTACACTTCCTTCCACTTCTATATTAATATACTAGATTTCCTAAGAGAAATCACAATGAGTAACTGGAATAGCTATTTATCTCCATCTGAATAGGTCCAAAGGCAGAGGACAGTCTATCAAACAAAAATGGAAATCTTGAGATGCTGTGACCAAAAGGAAATATGATGGACTAGCTGAAAAAAAAAGCCCAATGGACTGGCTGGTCCAGTCCATTAGAAATAAGTAAGGCTAAGTTTCAAGTGACCAGGATACTGACAATTTGTAATTTGTTGTTGTTTAGTTGCTCAGTCATTCCCAGCTCTTTGTGACTCCATGGACTGTAGCCCACCAGGCTCCTCTGTCCATGGGATTTCCAAGGCAAGAATACTGGAGTGGGTTGCCATTCCCTTCTCCAGGGATCTTCCCGACCCAGGGTTCAAACCCAGGTCTCTTGCATTGCAGATGGATTCTTAACCATCTGAGCCACAAGTGAAGCCACCAATTTTCTTTTGTAATCATTGGCTAATCTGTAGTTTGATTCTGGATTACCAATCTGCAAGTTGACCTTGCTTTATTACTCCTGATATATTTCCTCAAATTGGGAGTAATCTGAAATGTGGTAATTCCACTTTCCGAAAATAAATTTGAAGAGTTTGGTGTTTAATGAAAGCTAGTGTAAGTCCATTTGTAAACCAGAGTTCTTTCATGGTCATCCCTTCATTAAGATTGTCCTGCAATTTTTGTTTGTTTGATCAGCTTGGAGCCATTGACGAGCAATTACACAGTAGTAAAGTTTTGTTTCTCCTGTGAAGAAGACTAACACTGCTTATTTGATTATCTAAATTAATTAATAAGAACATGAATCATTGCCAAATTGAAATCAACACATTGAGGAATTTATGTTCTTTCCTGGATAATTTCAAATGGTCCTGGAAAAAGAATACATTTGTCCTAATTACTATATTTAGAGTACAATCCTAGAAAATAGTTGTGAGATCATAAATTAGAGAAATTTCTTAGGACTTTATTTAAGACCTTCACGGGGTATCATATGTTTATTCTCTCAAACTCTTTAAACTGTATTTAGACTATATTTGGGACCCAAGAATTCATCTTATTAAGTAGTCTTTGTATTTGATTTCATTCTGTAATTGTTTCAGATATATACATCTTAAACACTGTAAATTCCTCCAGTAAAATTGTGACTTGGCACATTTTGTCTCTTTACCTCTCCACTCCACCCCCTCTTTTTTTTCTCCCTCCATACTTTTAGAGTCTCTTCTCAGACACATTTACCTTGCTCCCCATTCTAGACACTTGCTACCTTCATTATGGTTGAGGAGCAGTCTCTCCTGGAACTCCTCAGACTCTAGCACTTTCCTTCCTCCATCAACACTTAACTGTTTATTACCATTCCTGCAGTTATCTAAACGGATCCTCTAACTCATGCTAAAGTGTTAATGACAAATGAAGAATGATAAATCAGTTTTTTCAGCTAACATGTGAATAGTATGAGAGTTTCATTTCTTTAATAAAATTGAGGCCATAATACTGATTTTTATACTTTGAAGTGAATTGTAGGGTGGAGTGGAAGGGAGATTTTTTGAGTAGTTGACCTTCTTTTGCCCCTAAAATTTGTATCATATGAGCTGCATCTATAAATAATGAAATTTAAGTTAAATGATCTTGGTTACAAAACAGACAGTTGCCTAAGGTGAAAATATAGGTGTTTTGACTCCAGATGTTAATAGGCCTGAGCTTAGAGTCGGGAAATTGCTACAAAACATTGTTACTACATATCTTCTATTACTCAAATATGAGAGGGCCTGTGAATGTATGCAAAAGATTTAAGCAGAAATTTCTTTTTTTATGGTAGGAATTAAAGCTAGTGGAATTTTCTTCTTCTTGCACTGTGATGCTTGAGAATTAAAAATTCTTAGTTTGCAAACCCTATTTAAGGGAGCATTGTACTGTAATGCAGTTAGTAGCTCCTATATGATAGTATTGAAATTACTGATGATAGGAAACTCAGACCAAAAAACCCCACATTTATAATTTAAGGTTTTCTTTGTGATTTTCCTGTGTAATATTCACTAAGACCAGTGGGAAATGTGAGATTATATAACGTTCAATCTAGAATTAAAAAACAAACTCCTTTCTTAGCATTCTCTATGTGTGTTTTCAAAAAATGGTGTTTTAAATTAATTTTTCTTAAAGCATATATTGTAACTGAAAAAAGGCACATCCTAGAAATAGAATTTGCTGGTCCTAGTTCAACATCTTATTTGATAGGCAATCTGCTTATGACAACATGACCTTCAGCTAAAATCAAGATCATATAACAACTTCAATGAACCACAAGATGCCACCACTAAACAAATAGTTTATCTCAAGATGACATCTAAGTTCTCTAGATAAATGCTCAAGAATAGTGTTATCCCTCTTCGAAACCAACATCAATCACTTCTGATTGATAGAATGAGTAGAATATGAGAGGGGGAAATAGGGAAAAAAGAAACCTAGCAGATATCACTTAAACCAAGTGATCTAGGTTAATATCACCAATGATCAGTTATGGTCATACCATGTACTTGTGACATGATGTGATGAGAAGGGCACTTCACTCCCATGGTGTTCTTTCCTCAAACCCATGATCTCAGTCTAGTCATGAGAAAACATCAGACAAACCCAAAGTGAGGGACGTTCTATAGAATACTTGACCAGTACTTCTGAAAAGTGTCAAGCTCATGAAAAACAGAAAAGACTGAGCACTATCACAGATTACAAAAGCCTAAGGAGACATGACAACTAAATAGAAGGCAGGATCCCATTTTGGGTCTGACAAAAAGGACATTAGTGGGGAGACTGAGGAAATCCTAATAAGGATTATAATGTCGTTAAGAGTATTAGACCAATATTAATTTCTTAGTTTTGACAGTTGTGCCATGGTCATTAAGATGTTAACATTTAAAAGAAACAGTGTAAAGGATATAGAGAAGCACTCTGTACTATCTTTAAAACTTTACTCTAAGTCTGAAATTACTATTTAAAATAAAAAATATTTTAAAAGTCAAGATACAGAAAGTAGCCTCTGATATACTAAGTTAACAGGCAGCAATTTTCCATTTATTGCCTGGATATTCTAGACTTCTATGAAAACTTGCATAATGGTTAGGCATGTTAACCCTGTGCTTGGTTCCACAATCTGGGGTTTAATTCCTCTATAGACATAGTGAGCATGGTTTTTTAAGACTCCTCATTAGCATACCTTGTCTAATCAGAAAAATAATTGTAGTTTTCAGTTGAGAGAATAAAACCCAGATAATAAAGATGGAGCCAAGTTGATTTTCTCTGTTCTATGGCAATTGGTGGCATCTTTTAAAGATGTTATCTCACTAATATATGTCATGAATATGATGGCTGTGTGTTCCATATGTTTAAAAATTTTGTGGTTTAGTCACTGTAGATCTTGTCACATGCCAGGATTCCCTGTCCTTAACTTTGCTAACATGCCAAATATTTGTGTTGCACAGGATAGTAGTTTGGCTCACAAAAACCTCTTAGAATCAAGGGGTAAACATTTTAACTCCTCTAAAGGCTGCGTGAGAACCAGTTTCCAGCATGTTATATTTGTGCATACAGATGTGAGTAAACTTTGACTAGAAAGTGTTTATGTGAATAATTAGAAAAACAGTACTTTCTATGTCATGATAAGGGCTGCATAGATAAAAGTTTTAATATATATTTTCCCAGATCTATAAATTAATGTGGGAGTTTCCAACATATTTAAATTTCCACATGCAAGAGATTAAAATTGGACCCTTATCTTACCCCAGTTTGAAAGTTAACACAAAATGGATTAAAGACTTAACCTGAAGTTGTAAAGCTCCTGAGAAGAGAACATAGTGGGAAAAACTTCTTGACATCGGTCTTCAAAAGGATTTTTTGGATATGACACCAAAAGCACAAGCAGCAAAAGCAAAAATAATAAAGTGGGACTACATCAAGCAAAAAACTTTCTGCATAGTGAAAGAAACCATCAGCACAATGAAAAGGCAACCTACAGAATGGGGGAACATATTTGCAAATCATCTATCTGATAAGGCATTAATATTTAAAATATTAATTACTTTTCTCTGATCAATCAATAACTTACAACATTTTCATTTCCTTTAAAAATTCTAGTCTTTGGTAGCTGTCATGTTCCACCCAAAACTGCTCACCTGATCCTAGATATTTCCTTATACTTTGATCATTAATTTCTGAACACTATCACAAATCCAGCCCCATTCCCTTGCTTAGTTTCCATCAGGCTAGCCTTGTGTACTAGTTTTCAAGGTCTACTATAACAAATTAACCACAAACTTGATGGCTTAAAAGAAAGGGAATTTATTCCCTCGCAATTCTAGAGGCTAGAATTCCAGAATCAAAGTGACTATAGGGCCATTCTCCCTCTGGAGGGACTAGGAAGGAAGATTCCTTGCCTCTTCTAGCTTTGGGTGATTGCCAACAATCCTTGTAGACATACCAGTCGAATTTCTGCCTCTGTCATCGTATGGCGTTCTCCCTGGGTATCTGTGTCCAAAATTTCCCCTTATTATAAGGTCACTAGTTATTGGTTTTAGGGCCATCCCTAAAGTTATGACCAACCTAGATAGCATATTACAAACCAGAGACATTACTTTGCCAACAAAGGTCCGTCTGGTCAAGGCTATGGTTTTTCCAGTGGTCATGTATGGATGTGAGAGTTGGACTGTGAAGAAAGCTGAGCACCGAAAAATTGATGCTTTTAAACTGTGGTGCTGGAGAAGACTCTTTTTTATTTTTCATTTATTTTTATTAGTTGAAAGCTAATTACCTTATAATACTGTAGTGGTTTTTGCCATACATTAATATGTATGGCTGATTCATGTCAATGGAGAAGACTCTTGAGAGTCCCTTGGACTGCAAGGAGATCCAACCAGTCCATCCTAAAGGAGATCAGTCCTGGGTGTTCATTGGAAGGACTGATGTTCAAGCTGAAACTCCAGTACTATGGCCACCTCACGTGAAGAGTTGACTCATTGGAAAAGACCCTGATACTGGGAGGGATTGGGGGCAGGAGGAGAAGGGGACAACAGAGGATGAGATGGCCGGATGGCATCATTGACTCAAATGGGCATGAGTTTAAGTAATCTCTGGGAGTTGGTGATGGACAGGGAGGCCTGGCGTGCTGCGATTCATGGGGTCGCAAACGACTGAGTGACTGAACTGAACTGAACTGAACTAATTCAGTATGACATTATCTTAAGTTGCTTATATCTGCAAAGGCCCTGTTTCCAAAAAAAAAAAGGTCATATTCAGAGGTACCAATAGTTAGTAACTTTAGCATTTTTTTTTGAGAACACAGTTGAATAAAAACCACCTTGACACAACTCACAGGCCTGACTCCATAAACTGAAACCAATAATCCATGCCACTTCTCATCAGTGCTTCAACCATTTAACCAGTATAGCTGCTTAATGCCTAGTTCAATTCAAAGTGCTGGTATTTCTAGTTACTTTATTTCTTTGAAAGCCTACTGATCTGTTTATGACACATGTCTTCATTTACAAACCTTCATTTACAAACAGTGGCTTGTTTAATAGAACTGAAGTAACCTTGAATGTACAGGATTAAATCCTATCAATCATATCATGGAAAAAACAGTTTTGACACTCATGTAACATTGGTGGTAATGGTAGAGTGGGCTTCTTTTCTTTCAAGCTTCTTTGATCAGTTGGCTTTATTTTGATGAGAATACTTGTAGGAGTCATCTAAAATATATGAAAACTTCTACTTTGTTTTCATATACTTCAAAGCACATATTTTTATTAGAGAGGTATGACAACAGATAAGCAATATATTTAAGGATCACTGTCCTGAATTCAAGGAATCTTGATCTCTTGCATAGCTACTCACTTGGCACGTTACCCAAGATATTAAAAATACTGTCCAGAAACACCACACCCCCTCATCTGATCATTCTATTACATTTAAAAATGTGGCTGTATTTCACCTGAGATCTGTGACTACTAACAGTTCTTTGTTTTGCCCCCATATTATTTTACTACACTTGCAGTGACAAATCCACAAATTAGGTGGCTTTAAACTTCAGAAATTTATTCTCTCATAGTTCTTGAGGCTGTAAGTCTGCAGAGCCATTCTCCCTTTAAAGGTTCTAGGGAAGAATACTTCCTTCCCTCTTCCTAGCTTCTAGTGGTTGCCAGCAATCCTTGGCATCCTTTGGCTTATAGCTGCATCACTCCACTTTCTTCCTGTCTTCATATGGCCATGTTCTGTTTCTGTGTGTGTCCAAATATCCCTCACCTTTCTCTTATAAACATACCAGTCATTGACCATGGTAATCTAATACAACCTCATTTAACTTGATTACATCTGCAAAGACCCTATTTTTGAGAAAAGTCACAATCTGAAGTTATGGGTGAACCTCAGTTCTGGGGAAATATTGTCTAACCCAGTCCAGCCAAAGAATGCAGTCTCCTAGGGGAAAAAAATCTGTTTCAAGTTCAAGCCTTACTCATATCAATATCAGACTGATTTTTCTCTATGATTTCAGCTTGAAATATTTTAAAAGGCATTAGTTACAAAATAAGAAGTCTTATTCCCAACCTCTGTGCTAATTTTTGAAAATTATAAATCTGTAACTTGTACTTGCATTTTGTATAAATGCAAGTTCTTAGAACTCAGAGGACTTTCAATAAGAAAAGAATCTTTCAGAACTTCTGTTCATAAATATCTATGGTTCATATGATTGAGACACACTGAATGGTTTATAGGCCACTGAATTAATTATGTGTCACTCTTATCTGTGATAATTATGGAAAAAACTTTTTTAAGTATATGAAGAGGAGTTCGATAGAAATATCTGTCTGCATAGTACCACATAATCAGTTGAAAAATGTTCAGTAAAACATTTCCTTTTTCCCTATCTCCAGCCTGAAATTTTTACTTTTCATCAGGATGCTTTGGTTTATATAATACATTATAGTTCATCTCTCTATAATACTTTATATTTCATAATAGACTACAGTATTTAACCTTATTTAATTTTAATATTTTTTTTACTTTGCTTCTTGATTGCTGGATTATATAGCCAGTATTCAATGTTTATTACTATCTTATGTTTCAGGGACTCCATGAAAAGACTGGTGCATTTACAGCTGTGAAAGTGATGAATGCTCGTAAGGTAATATTACATCCTGTCTGTATTCTGTTGCTTAGTGGACTGTGGTCTTGGGATAAACCGCTCAGAAAATATTGTATTTGTTTTCTGCATCATTGTTATATATAATTATCTTAATTTGCATTTATTTGTAATTTAATATTATTTCTATCACTGTTATTTTTATTATTGATTTATTACATTTACACAAAAATTGTAATCACAGCAAAAGTCCTATATATTCTTGTATTTTATAAAAATGAAAAAAATCCATATTCCTGTCTATTTCTAGTTGCTTATCTATTCCCAGGCACAGTAAACAGTAAATTTCCTCTAATATTTTGTTACTCCTCTTTTTTATCATATTTCTTTCCCTCCCCAACAATTCCTTTTGAAAACTCAGTCCATTAGGTTTTCAGTGACAGGTAGAAGGAAAAGAACTTGTCTGAGATACACTTTTTTTTCATGTATTTTTTAACAGATGCACAGGAGAGAGTTTAATTGGCAGTGTTCTGACTAACGTTCATAAAGCTGTGTCATGGGTCATAATATATTGTCATAGATTATGCTAAGCCCTGATTTCTGTCCTCTTTCTTTAGCATGAGTACCTCACTTTCTCAGGATAATATTAGCACGGGCATAACAAAGGTCAAAATATTTTCACTTCACTATAACCTAAAAGAAGATTCTAAAATATCATCTTTGAAAAAGTGTACATAGTCACTGAATTGTTATCAACGCCATAAACCGTTCTTTTCCAATTTGTGCAGGAAGTGAATTGCTGAAGCTATTTAAAGAGTTGCTTGTTTTTTGTTTCATCAGTAAATGTCAAATGAATTTTGAGGTGTTGTGGATTTATTTTACCCTGTAAACCACGACTTCCAAATAATCAGCTTGGTATTCTTTGAGTGAGACCCTCTAAAATACATATTCCCTTTTTTTCAACTTAATAGACTTTGACCTACATTTAATCTACGTTTTAGATACTCTGACTTGAAACAGTTAACATGTTCAGCCCATAGATAGTGTCAATTACCTTGTTTGTTAGAAGAAATAGCACTTTACAATCATCAAATTGTACTATTCCATAAATGGCAGTTAAATCTGTTACTATGAATTTTTTGCCAAGTTTCTGTGTATATAAGAATCTGATTTTTTTAATTAAAACTATTAGTGAAAATTGAGAAAGGAATTATGTTACTCTTTCATTTAGTACTTAAGCACAAAGTACTCAAGAATAAATCATTTTCAGAGTGTACCAATGCATTTAATAAAGTTCTGTTCTTGGCTTTGCAGACCCCTTTACCTGAAATAGGAAGGCGAGTGAGAGTGAATAAATATCAAAAGTCTGTCGGCTGGAGATACAGTGTGAGTACTGAAAGTCTTCATTAGCATCCAAAGCCATCTTTCCTTTAATTTTCAACTTTAAACTAATCCCTTTGTATTATATCATTATCTGTAGAAGGCCACCACTAAACTCTTCTTGCCTGAAAGTGATATTTATGTTTTTAATGTACTGACATAGATTCATTCATCATATTTGAACACTAGCATCTTTTCGAAAGTAAGGCCTAGAAGAAATGGTACACTGAACACGTAAGTGTTGACTGCAGGTGAATGACTAAGTAAATTCACAGCACATATAGCCCACTAGCTGAAGAATAAACAAAAGAGATGATGGGAACAAGAGTGAATTTTGTCTAAAATTGGCCTTATGTGCTTAGTCACTCCGTCGTGTCCAACTCCTTGCAACCCCATGGACTGTAGCCCACCAGGTTCCTCTGTCCATGAGATTCTCCAGACAAGTATACTGGAGTGGGTTGCCATGCCATTCTCCAGGGGTTCTTCCTGACCGGGGGACCAAACCCAGGTCTCCCACATTATAGGCAGATTCCTTACCTACTGAGCCACCAGGGAAGTCTAAAATTGGCCTTGGCAAGATTCTTGTCATACCTTTTACATGATATTCTGGACTGACTGGCTTGTCCCCCATCAAGACTCTTAGAGACATTGCCATCATGTATGAGCCCAATGAAGACTACTCTCTTCATGTGTGAGAGAACAGTCATAGACAGAAAACCAACAGGCTACCCAGCCTGAATGTTCAGACATCTGACACAGTACTTGAATACATGAAGGAATGGGAAGGTGATTTCTACCTGAAGCTTTTTAACTGCCTTACAAAGCAGTCTCTATTACTCTGATAATTTGCTGGCTCTAGAATAAGCTCTGGCAAAGGATATTCTTTTTCAGTAGATCTTGATAATCTAGATGTTAGTAATCTATCAAATATTCTGGGGGCCTAAATATAGAATTTTGTTCTAACAATATAACTGACATTTTTTCTTGATTTTCTCCCCTGCAGTTAGCTATCTAGTATTCAAATATTTTCAACCTTTTGTATCTTAATAAATATGCTTCCAGACTCATTTAAAAATAAGCTTTTCCATTAATAATCAGATCCAGAAGAACTTTCTAGTTATATTAAGACAGTATCGGTAAACAGTTTCATGATTAGTTTAAAAGTACTGGGCTCCTGTTTTGTTTACAGTGTTTCTTGGGAGACAAAGCATATCTAAATGTAAGAGGTAATGCTTATGTTAATCAAATAGCTTTAAAAGGTAAGGTATGAAAATTATAATTTTTTCACTAATTCTGGTTTTATCAAATATTTGGGTTAATTCATTTGAAGATCATCTCCAAACTCTCTCTGAAGTCTTTCTATAGGGTAAAATACTTAGATTTTAGAATTGGGTGAAATTGCAATTCAAGTTTTGGCATCCTTGAGCTGCCTCTTCTTGACAAAAAGCAGGATATTCAGGCCACTTGGGATCAACTGGCCTTGAGCCAGGAAATGCTATAGCATCATATTACCGGGATATATGTGAGAGTTTTAAATTACCCACTTGGCCTGATGGATATAATGTACTTATGTGTTTCTCACAAGCTCAACTTCCTGTTAATTGAGAGTGGCAAACATACTAATGCTTTCCAAACATGTCTGATCTTGGTTTATTGGTTTTGGGGGAGTTTACATTTATGTGGGAGACCCACTCTTAGAAGTTTTTCTAGTTGGGAGCTTTGAGTTCTCTGATTATATATTTTAGTAAGAAAAATAATTGATCAGCCAGTTAGCATCTCTAAATCATCCTGAACCCTTTGGGGTAAGAAGTTTGTGACTTGCACACACATCTCATTAATCAGGGGTTTACGAAAATAGCAGTAGTGTGGAAGTCAAGAAACATGAGTTCCAATGCCAAGTCTACTGCTAAATAGCTAAGAAGTACTTGGAAAAATGGCCTTACCTCTCTAGTCGTCAGGTTTCTCATAGGTAAAATGGCACCAGAATATTTAGCCTACCTATAACAAGAATAAAAGTATAGTTAAATAAAACTACATAGTTGCCAGGAGCCCAGCTGTTCTCTTCCTGCTCGAGGACATGAGGTTTCTAGCTCAGAAAGAAAAGGAAGTTCTTTGATATCAAACTACCAAACAAGTTGAAGGACTCAATCTGGCCCGCACTTCTCTTTAACCTGTTCTTTGTGTTCTTATCCTCACGTTATCATCTCATTCTTATTTATTGCAGTCTTTATGAGTTCATATTTCTCTCAGCAGAACCTTGGTGCCTGCTAGAAACTGAGAGTACCCCCTCTACATTTAGAATTGCTAGTTTCTAAGGTTTATTTCTATATGATGGCAGATATTGTTATCATTTCAAAGAATAACAACATCACAAGGGAAGCAGAAAGTTTAAGGGTCCTATATGGCAAGAATGAAAGCCACGAGGATTAGCCTTTAGCTAAACAGGTTAAGGGAATGTGAAGGCAACTTATCAACCAAGCTTCCTTGGGAGGCTAGGGTGAAACTGGAACCTGAACTTCTATATAATTCTCCTGCTACAGGTGATTGTTTTAATTTTCATGCTTTTATTGCACAATAAATGCAAATCCTGATGTTAGAGCTTCCAAGTGGAGAAATAAGGCTCTATCCCCTCCCCCAAAGACATTCAGGTGTCTAGATTTGTTTTATAATTGTTGAATGTTTATGAATAAATCCACTGGAAAATCCTAGGGAAATGCTAAAGAATGTTGTACAGATGTATTTTCCACGACCTCAAGGTTGTCGAGTCAAGTTAATTAAGGGAAATGCTGGGGATAACTAAAGATAGTTAGAGGTTCACCCATTAATTACTTTTAATGCCAGTGGGCCATGTTCTAATTCATTGCCCAGAATAAGTCAAAGGTATCCTTTTTCACTGGATTTCAGAACAGGAGTTTAACTTTATCTTTAAAAGTCTTCTTTTCTTCACATACTACAAATATATCTCACTCTGTACAGTGAGAGTATTCCTGAAACAGTTATATAAATTGAACTTTTATAGATGCTGTAGGAGAGCTTTTTTTATTTGCGATGAAATGAAATTTATAGCTACTAGGAATTCAGACCACTGGATTGATTGATAGCTTTTTAACATATTTACTACTGTAGTGATTAGGAAAATAATGAATTTAAGCATATCTTTTAAAATTATAGGACAAATCAAACTAGAAACTTTAAAATTCAATTAAGGCAACGTGATACAAGCATAAGGATAGACATATAGATCAGTGCAGTTCAGTTCAGTAGCTCAGTCGTGTCCGACTCTTTGCGACTCCATGAACTGCAGCACACCAGGCCTCCCTGTCCATCACCAACCCCGGGAGCCTGCCCAAACTCATGTCCATTGAGTCGGTGATGCCATCGAACCATCTCATCCTCTGTCATCCCCTTCTCCTCCTGCTCTCAATCCCAGCATCAGGGTCTTTTCAGATGAGTCAGCTCTTCATATTAGGTGGCCAAAGTATTGGAGTTTCAGCTTCAACATCAGTCCTTCCAATGAACACCCAGGACTGGTCTCCTTTAGGATGGATTGGTGGGATCTCCTTGCAGTCCAAGGGACTCTCAAGAGTCTTCTCCAATACCACAGTTCAAAAGCAACAATTCTTCGGCACTCAGCTTTCTTTATAGTCCAATTCTCATATCCATACATGACTACTGAAAAAGCCATAGCCTTGACTTGCCGGACCTTTGTTGGCAAAGTAATGTCTCTGCTTTTTAATATGCTGTCTAGGTTGGTCATAACTTTCCTTCCAAGGAGCAAGCGTCTTTTAATTTCATGGCTGCAATCACCATCTGCAGTGATTTTGGAGCCCAAAATAATAAAGTCTGTCACTCTTTCCCCATCTATTTGCCATAAAGTGATGGGACCAGATGCCATGATCTTAGTTTTCTGAATGTTGGACTTTAAGCCAACTTTTTCACTCTCCTCTTTCACTTTCATCAAGAGGCTCTTCAGTTCTCTTCACTTTCTGCCATAAGGGTGGTGTCATCTGCATATCTGAGGTTATTGATATTTCTCCTGGCAATCTTGACTCCAGCTTGTGCATCATCCAGCCCAGTGTTTCTCATGATGTACACTGCATATAAGTTAAATAAGCAGGGTGACAATATACAGCCTTGACGTACTCCTTTTCCTATTTGGAACCAGTCTGTTGTTCCATGTCCAGTTCTAACTGTTGCTTCCTGACCTGCATACATGTTTCTCAAAAGGCAGGTCAGGTGGTCTAGTATTCCCATCTCTTTCAGAATTTTCCAGTTTATTGTGATCCACACAGTCAAAGGCTTTAGCATAGTCAATAAAGCAGAAATAGATGTTTTTCTGGAACTCTTTTGCTTTTTTGATATAGATCAGTGAAATAGAATTATTTCCATTTATCTGTGGTCAACTAATTTTCAACATGAATGAAAACATGATTTATAGGGAAAGACTAGACTTTTCAACAAATAATGCTGAGGTAACTAGATATCCACAGGTAAAAGAATGAAATTGTTGAGTAATATTCCATGGTGTATATGTATCACAGCGCTGATTCATGTCAATGTATGACAAAAACCACTACAATGTTGTAAAGTAATTAGCCTCCAACTAATAAAAAATTAAAAAATAAAAAATGAAATTGGTTCCCTGCTTTCTATGAAAATTAACTCAAAATGTATAAAAAACCTAAATGTAAGATCTAAAACTATAAAATGTTTGGAAGAAAAGATTGGAGTTCATTTGGTGACCTTGTATTTGATAAGAGATCCTTAGATATGACACCAAAAGTACAAACAACAAAACAAGAAATGGATAAATTGGACTTCATCAAAATTCAAAATTTTGTGCCTCAAAAGACACTATCATGAAAGTAAAATGACTGCTCACAGAATGGGAGAAATTAATTGCAAATCATATATCTTATAAAGTACTTATATATAGAATATATAAATAAATCTTACAATTCAATCATAAAAAGACAAGTGACCCAACTTAAAAATAGGGGCAAAGATATTTTATTAGACACACCTCTGATGATCATAAAATGGCTCATAAGCCCACGAAAAGATCCTTAACTCCATCAGTCTTCAGGGAGTTGCAAATAAAACTACAATGAGATAATCACTTTACACCCACTATGGTGTTATAATAATTAGACAGAAAATAATGAGTGTGAGGTGAGGGTATAGAGAAATGAGAACCATCATTCATTTGGGAATGTAAAATGGTATACCACTATGGAAAACAGTTTGACATTTCATCAAAATGTTAAATATAGCATTACCGTTTGACCCAACAATTTTACTCCTAGGTATATAGCAAAGGGAAATGAAAATATATATCTACATTAAAGTTGAAATGAATGTTCATAGCAGCATTATTCATACTAGATAAAAGGTAGAAATAACTCATTCAGTTGCTGAATGGTAAATAAAAAAGAATGAAATACTGATATGTATTACAACATGGATGAACCCTGGGGGGAAAACAAACTAGTCATAAAAGTTTATATACTATATTATTTTCATTTATATACAATGTTAAGGATAGATAAATCTATAGAGATAGAAAAAATATTTGTGATTGTTTGAAGCTGGGATGTGGTGGCAGAATTTGGGGGTGATAAAGAGTATGGGATTTCCTTTTGGGGTGATAAAAATGTTCAATGGTTGAATAATTTTTTTAATATACTAAAACCATTGACTTTTGCAGTTTAATTGGGTTAGTCCATTTAGTGCAAACTTCATACAGTTGTCACTGCTGGTCCAGGGGTCATACTTTAAGAACCATTGAATTAAAAGTTATTCAGTTGACCTTTATTTTCTCCCAAATTCCCAGTTAACCCCACATCTCCATTCTGAGAATTCTAGTTGAGATTTTATTATACATTGTTGTGGGGTATTTGATTCTCTTTCTTTGATCTACTATAGCTTAGGATACCATAGTCATTGAGTGGCATAGCTTAGGAATTTTACTATCGTTATTCTGTAGGATGAAGAAGAGGATCTCAGGACTGAACTCAACCTTTTGAAGAAGTACTCTTTCCACAAGAACATTGTATCCTTCTATGGTGCATTTTTCAAGCTGAGTCCCCCTGGCCAGAGGCATCAACTTTGGGTGTGTATTTTAGTTACCTTGATCTTATTGCATAAGACTGTCTCACTTCAGAACATATACTTTCATAAACTGAGATGTCATTTTTGTGCACCTACAGAAGAACTTAAGCATGCAGCTGCTCAAAGTAGTATGAAAAAATGTGCTCTAATTCCTGGAAATGGGAGTGATAAAATATGGAAAAGTAAATTAAGTAACTGGCAAGGGGTTTGGGGGTAGGGTGTAAGAAGACTCAAATGAATACTGGAAATATCTAACATATTTCTTTTCAAATAGAGTTTTGCTGCTTTTAACTTTATGTAGCTAATACATTTGCTTATAAATTAAAGGTATAGCTAAGGAGATGACCTGATGGATTTGGGCCCAATGACTGAATAATAAATATCTATTCTAAGTCACACTTGGAATGAGTATATGAGTACAATTTAAGTGTTTGCTAATTATCTTTAAACATAATTCCTAGAAACTGTTTTTCTAAATGGTTAGTTGACTTATCCTTTTCTTAGGCTTCATGCCTATAGCATCATGAATTACAAATCAATGAGCTATAAATTTTAAAGGCTAACTGAAACCCATGCTACAGTTACCAGAATTGTTGCTTCCCTCTCCTATAGAGACATAATCAAACCATAAGAAAGTGAGCTTCAATCAAATATATCTTTGTTTTAAAAGGAATATTTAGAACATCATCTGGGGTCCATGTACATTCTCTTGCCTTTCTAGTCCACGTTAAGAGTAGTATCTTTTAAATAATACCTGAGACTTTTCAGAATTTTTAAGAGTCAGAGAAAGATTCTGTTACATTTTATATGTGAACTAATATATATGGACTTTAGAAAGATGGTAACGATAACCCTATATGCAAAACAGAAAAAGAGACTCAGATGTATAGAACAGACTTGTGAACTCTGGGAGAAGGCGAGGGTGGGATGTTTCAAGAGAACAGCATTGAAACATGTATATTATCTAGGGTGAAACAGATCACCAGCCCAGGGTGGGTGCATGAGACAAGTGCTCGGGCCTGGTGCACTGGGAAGACCCAGAGGGATCGGGTGGAGAGGGAGGTGGGAGGGGGGACCGGGATGGGGAATACATGTAAATCCATGGCTAATTCATTTCAATGTATGACAAAAACTACTGTAATGATGTAAAGTAATTAGCCTCCAACTAATAAAAATAAATGGAGAAAAAAAAAAAAAGAAGCAGGATAGTGGGCAATATAGGAAGGTTTCAACAAGATGTTGAATTGAAGTTGTGGTTCTCAAACTTTAGCCTGCAACAGAATTTCATTGAAATCCTAATAAAAACAGATTGCTGGGCCCCACCCATGGAGTTATTAATTCAGTTAGTCTTGGGTGGGGAGTCCACAAATTTGCACTTTTTAATAAGTTTACAAGTGATGTTGATGATATTCATCTGGGTACCACATTTTGAGAACCCTCAAATTTAGAGATCTTCAGTTTAAACCTATTTTCTCCCAAATGTCCAGTTAACTAAATCCTCTATTCTCTGACAATGCCAGTTCAAATTTTGTTAAATACCACTGTGCATTTTTCATGACTACTGTTTTTCTTTTCTTTTGGAGGGGCATACAGCATTTGTCTTTAAATATATTTTTACAAGTTTTTTTCTCTTGACAATATGGCAGTCTACTTATTAGATATGTTTCTCAGTGCTCAATTAATTCAGTCATATAACATCTATTCATTCGAAAGCTATCTGTTTCCAGGCTTTCTCCTAGATGCTGAGGATACAATCATAAGCTGAATTTCCATGGATCTGGCCCACTGGAGCTTATAGTCTGTTTGTGAAGACAAATATCAATCAAATAATCACACAAATAAATGTATAATTGGTCAGAAGGGAAGTAACATGCTTTTTTTGTGGGCAAATAACAAAGGAATCTAAGTTAGGGAAAGGAAAACTCTTCCATGAGAAACTTTTTCTTACACTGATATCTGAAGAATAAATAGGCACTGCATGCAAAAGTTATTTGTTGAGGTAAGAGTTTTCCTGGGACCATTCACACTTTCTTTCCTATGTAAATCTGAACACCTAGGAAGCAAATAACAAAATAATTACCATTTATAAAGTATAGCCAGGCACTGTGCATACAAATTCGGGAAAAATGAGAACGTCTTGCATTCTTTTCATAGTAGAACTCTTCTGAGTCGGGTAATACTGGCAAAATTTTCCAGTGTTCACCTTAGTGAATGACTTTAATTCATGTTTGTCATGGTTCAAAATGAGCCCCTTTCTTCCAATACCACAGTGTATATGTTGTAACCATTCGATATAGTAGACATGAAAATTAACCTTTTTGTGCTTTATCTGTAGTATCTGGTTTGTTAGGCTGCTTTTCTTATCTTCGTTTATTGGAATAGTGTACTCAGGTAAAAAACTCTGTGTTATATCAGTTGTGGACAAATATAAAATAAGGAAGTAATTTTCTGAAAGGAAAATCTTAGCATTCCAAAAGGAAATAAGGTATACCTTTTAAATATTCATGATTTGGGGCCTATCCTTTTACTTCTTTTCATCTATGGCAATAATTAACTTACCTATAGTTTTTTTTAAAAAAGGCATGTCTTGTTCTACTGACAAAGTAGTATTGACATTTGACACTGGCACTAGTGCAAAACCTGTACTTAAAGAAAAGTTTGTGAAATTGATTATAATAGTCAGATTCTCTTTCACATTGGTCAGTCCTCTAGTTAGCTAATATATGAAAGCAAATTTACTAGTTGCGCACCTGATTCATTAGTGGCAAAAACAAATTTCCTGAAAAATTGCATTTGTTAATAAAGTAAAATCTGAATGAGACACTGTCAGAATATTAGCCTTAAAATAGACTTTCCTTAGCAGTTTATTTGGAAAAAATTTCCCTACAGTAGTGGAACTGACAGTTTCCCCCTTCAGGTTGTGTTTTGCCAGTATCTTGGGGAAAATATTCTAAAACTTGAAAATAAACACATGTAAACCCATGGCTGATTCATATCAATGTATGGCAAAACCACTACAATATTGTAAAGTAATTAGCCTCCAACTAATATAAATAAATGAAAAAAAAAACAAAAAAAGAAAATAAAACAGCAATAAAAACAAATCTAGTCAATGTTTAAGCGTCAATTGTTTTGAGATCCCCTCCATGTCCTGTTTTTCCACCCTCAAATTATTCCCTCAACTGTCTTTTTTGTTCTACTCCAGTCATCACTCAGGCTTAGCCCTGTGCAAGTTTTTTTTCTAAAGGCATGTGCTCATTCTGTTTTCAATAAGCTGAATGTTCTTCTTTCTCAGCATATCCAAATAGAACCTATCCTTCAAAGCTTAACTCAGATCCCACCTCCTGCTTTAAAAATCCCTGGTGTGGTACCTACTTTCTCTCCCTCCAGAGATCTTTGGATTTTTTTTTCAGTTCTTTCCAATTCTACTAGCTTCCTACCAGACAATTAAGCCAGTCTTTGCAGTATCTTAATGTCTAAACATAACATATACATGTAAGCCATATGAACTAAAACTCTCCAGATATTTTCAGAAAACTACTTTCTAAGTCTTGATACTTTCTTTGCTGGCTTCCCTGCAGATGGTGATGGAGTTATGTGCAGCAGGCTCAGTCACTGATGTAGTGAGAATGACCAGAAATCAGAGTTTGAAGGAAGATTGGATTGCATATATTTGCCGAGAAATCCTCCAGGTGAGCATTGATATAGTCATTTGCCCCTGACCTTGAAAAAACCTGGGGGTAATATATAAGTGTGTCTTATACTTGCTCATATAGGATGGTTTAAAAATTCTAAACTTCTGTGTCAGGATACTGAAAAAAACCAAAAGGCTTTAGAGAAAGCAGCTTTCACATAATGTGAAATGCCAAATCATGGCTTCTTTTTTTTCCCGTTTATTTTTATTAGTTGATTCATGTCAATGTATGACAAAAACCACTACAATATTGTAAAGTAATTAGCCTCCAACTAATAAAATTATGGCTTTTAATGGCCCTTTCAGAGTCAGACTACAGTGTTTGGTGGATCATGGGTATAATAACTTAGAGTGTTAAGTTGTTGTGATTTTTAGAGTTCTTTTTTTTTTAAAGCATGTCATTGGAGATTAAGATGGGTTGAGAAATCCGTGTTTTACTCAATGGCTTCAAATCATCTACAACTCTTTTGCAGACAGATATCCTCTCTGAATAATGTCTTAACTTAAAACATTCCTTATTTTGAACACCAAATTGGATGAAAATGACAGTGTTCTTGATCTGCCAAACTCAGATTTTTCTTTGTGTCTTAAGTGCTTAGAGTCATCCAAGAAGGATGTTAACAGAACTGAACAGCATCACTGATAAAAATATTAGAATGCTGTCTTAACTGGATTCACTCATGATAATAGTGTATGTAGTTAAGAGTGCAAACTCTACCCCAATGTTCATCGCAGCACTGTTTATAATATCCAGGACATGAAAGCAACCTAGATGCCCATGAACAGACAAATGGATAAAGAAACTGTGGTACATATATACTATGGAATATTACTCAGCCATTAAAAAGAATTCATTCGAATCAGTTCTAATGAGATGGATGAAACTGGAGCCCATTATACAGAGTGAAGTAAGCCAGAAAGATAAAGACCAATACAGTATACTAACGCATAGACTGAGTTTAAATTCTGGTTCATCATGTATTAGCTGTGTGTCCCTGAGTCAATTACTTAATTTCTCCAAATCTCATTTTCGTCACCTGTATTTTGGGATGGAATTAGCATCTTCCTTAAAAGATTGCTGTAAGGATTTAAGAGTTGTCTTCATGTAAAGTGCTTAGCATAGTGCTTGACAAAGAATAAGGACTCAATTGATATTAGCTGTTTTCACTGTTATTTCTATTATTAATCTCCTGTTAGTATGTAGCACAATCTCACTGAAGTCAGGGCATGGGTTAGTTTTAGTGGTGAATGGTCTGGAGACAGCATGGTAAACCAATACAAATGGCAAGTACTTTAAAGTGAATTTCCATATTCCTCCAAATTCTCAGCCTACAAGGTTGACTTGAAAATATTTTGGACTAAACAAATGGTTGGATAAGTAGAGTAAAACAATGGCTGAGCTACAATAGTTCAGATATCCAGGTCTTTACTCATGTGGTTAGTTGGAAAAATGGAGACTAGAAAGGAAGGTAAATAGCCCAATATATACAAGTATTAATTTTTGGTGTTCTTTCTCTCTTTCATGGGTGTCCTCATTTATTTTCCTTTCCTTATAGCTGAAAGTACTATTTCTGGGAACTGGTTGTAGTAATTCCAGCCTAAAGAAGAATTTTGTCTGAAAAATGCAAATCTGGGCCATTTTTCTTACCAAAAGTCTTTTCAAAAATGCTAAGAACAGTACCATAAAAAGAGAAAAACTATATATTGATCTTGCTTTTTTATATAAATGTATATATGTATGCATATGCAGGGCTTAGCTCATCTTCATTCACACCGTGTAATTCACCGGGACATCAAAGGTCAAAATGTGCTACTGACTCATAATGCTGAAGTAAAACTAGGTAAGTTTATTCTTATAATACTTTAAATGAACGCCAAAATATCTTAACAGAGAAAAATCCTTCAAGATTACTGTTTTCTCTCATGTCACTAATATCCCCGTCTACTTATTTAGGCTATGTCGTCCCTGCCTGCAAAATAAATCAAAATTTGAAAATTTGTTTGGGAAGGGATGTGGGACAAGAGAAAGATGCACCTAACTGTTTCTCAGAAATCATTTTGGGAACAACAACTTTGAAATGGGAGTTTTACGTTTTGGTCATTGCTTTACCTTCTATTGGGCTTACCAGGAGGCTCAGTGGTAAAGATTCCAGCTGCCAATGCAGGAGATACAGGTGATGCGAGTTTGATCCCTGGGGTCAGGAAAATCCCCTGGAGGAGGGCATAGCAAACCACTCCAGTACTTTTGGTGGGATCTGCTATTGTATTTATTTCAACAATTTAACTGAGTGTTTACCATGTGCAAGTTTCTGTGTCATGGACAAGGATTAAACAAAAAGACAATTCTTCCACATCACAGAGCCATATTTTCCAAAGAATATCTAAGAACTTTTAAATTTACTTAAGCACAAATTGCTTCATTGGAATTTTCCCTCGGATATTTAAAGAACTGATATAAGTTAGAAATGATGCTCCAGTAATATCCAAATCAAATTCAGAATTAGAAATCTAAAATCCAGAGTTTCTAGCTTTCAGTTCCAGGGTTCAGAATGGCATACTTTATTGAAAATAATTATTATATTGTCTCACAGGCACACAGGGAACAATATGTTGTACTCTTTAATGTTTAAAATAAATATTGTTGGTTGATTTCTAAATAATATCATATAAATAATGTCAGTACCATGTAATGGCAGATGACCTCACTGATACAGAACATAAAATCATTGGCATCAAATCCTGTATCTAATCATATCAATTCTTGCCTACCATATCTGTGTGTGAGTATTTCTGTGTGTGTGTATTAATCACTCAGCTGTGTCCAACTCTTTGCAACCCCATGGGGTGTAGCCCACCAGGTTCCTCTGTCCTTGGGATTCTCTAGGCAAGAATACTGGAACAGGTTTTTCCTTCTCCAGGGGATTTGCCTGACCCAAGGATCAAAGCCGGGTCTTCTGCATTGCAGGCAGACTCTTTACCATCTGAGCCACCAGGGGCTTCCCTACCATATCTCTAGCATGATCTTAAGATCATTCCCATTTTTCCTGCCAAATAAATATAACCAGAATAGAGATTTTGTTCATTCACTAAGAATGCTTTTCACTGAATATTTGTGGAAGAAGCATGTGGTAATAATTGTTCCTGCAGTAAGTTAAAAGTAATTTCAAGAAAATGTATTGTTCTTTTGTGTCTAAAAGCTACAAAGCTAGAAACAGAATTTTAAGACACTGTGTTAAAATACACAAGGGTCATTTGGATCTCACAGTGAAATGTGCAGCATGGATATAGTATGTCACACGGCTACACTCTGTGTTCACATGTGGCAGTGCTCCCATATATTTGGGTCAAGTTGCTAGCCAACCCTATCATCTGCATCACAGAAGAGAAATTGTAAGTAAGTGAAAAGCCTCTGAAAAAACTGTCACAAAGTCCCCACACTAGAGATCATGTACTTGACTCTGTAGGAGAGACCTTTTAGCACTGGATTAGAATTTATCCAGGCTTCTTATCTATATATAATCCTTATACATTGGTTTTTAGATTTCTTAGATCCCACAATATTTTTAAATGACAAGTTATAAGGAGAAGGTTGAAGAAGCCAAACCCAAAGGGAGTAACAGAAAGGAGAGAGACTGGACAATGACTATATTGCAGTTGCAACTGATCAATAATCCTCATATTTTGGTCCCTAAGTCAGTAAGGAAAAGGTGAATGATGCCACTGTTGGGATCTCATCCCTACTTTTAATTTCAGCTTTTCTTTTTTCCTTTTTCTTCCATTTATCACTCTTTTCTTCCAGTCTTTTCTCATTTCCTTTTCTTCTTTGAATGTCATATATAAGCTTATGGCCTTCATAGATATTTATTGGCCCTTAAAGTTGGCCCTCAGGGATAGTGAGAATGCTGAACTCTGATGTAACCTATTCTCAGAAAAAAGCATCTAGATAATGAGATTGTGCAACAGCCAGTGATGATTTTTCGTGTATTATGGACATTGTGTTGATATTGTTCTTATTAGTCCTTCCTTTAACACTGCCTTAAACTCTTAACTTTTTGATTTTTCTCTTCTTTTCCTAAGTTCTTTAAACTACTTTTCAGTGAAGGTTGCTAGCCATCCTCTAGATTCCTGGAAACCATTCTAAATTAGAAAATCTACTTCATTTTTCATCCATGTCTTATTTTTTCTGGACCAAATAACCCCGGTCTACTTTAGCCTTTTTTCTGTCTGTTTCTGAGGATACCATACTAAATATTTTCATATAATATATCCCACAGATGAATAGAAGACTGAACTTTAATAGTCTAAGCTGAGATACGGATACCACACTAAATATTTGCATCTGATTCAGAAGATCTGTAGAAGAAGTTAAACTAAATTTTAGCATGAATTTGTTTTTCTTTATTAGTGTAGTAGAACTTTCGAACATCATGAGTGAGACTTCCTAATAAAGTACTAATAAGTTTTTGATTTCTTAGATGTTGCTTATAATGCTGGTCTTTTTCCAGGTTGGTGGCAGGTCCAAACACTACATGTGTTATCACTTCAGTGGTTTAGAGTATACTGATTGAACTTTATTTTTAATATTCATGGTAAACATTCAGCCAAACCTACTGTAGATTTATAATAGCACTGCTGAATCTCTTTCCAACATAAATACCAGCAAAAGCCTATTTCCCAGTGTTACTGGAGTAGACTTCATGGTAAAGTTTGCTGTGCTGGAATGAAAATCTGTTATCCATTGTGGCTTTTGTATTGGCTTTCCAAGTTAAAGCAATAACTTATTGAGCTTTTTGTTACTCATTAATTATTTTGACAAATGAATTTTGCAGTGGATTTTGGAGTGAGTGCCCAGGTGAGCAGAATTAATGGGAGGAGAAATAGCTTCATTGGGACACCATACTGGATGGCACCTGAGGTGATTGACTGTGATGAGGACCCCAGACGCTCCTATGATTACAGAGTAAGTGTAAGGATTCAGATAGTAGGAAACAAAATTTGTAAAGGACTTTTGACTTTTTATTTTAAATTATGAAATAAAAGAATAAAAACCACTACTTGAATAGGAAGTACTAGCCACTATTTCTATATGTGGTTTGATGATGTGTGTAAAAATAATATTTTCTAAGAATGTAGGCAAAGTAGACCATTGGGAGTTATCCATATTTGAGGAAGAATGTCTAGTTCATCTTGCTTACAACTTCTTGGTAAAGAATATTATATTATGTGGCTTTATATGGAAATTTAACTTCCAGGGACAGAGTGCTTTATAAACTTAAAACTGAATAAATGTAAAGCCAATTATTAAGTGTAATAAATGTAAATGCCAAATGTAAATAAATGTAAAGCCAAATTATTAATCCCCACAGTAACTTAGCTCCAAAGAGAAAAAATAATAATAATTTGATTACTCAGGGTAATGGAGAAAGTCCTTGGCATGGTTCAGCTCCAAACCACAGAAAATCAGTGGAATAGACAAATTAAGTAACAATTTATGCTATTTATTAAAATTTCCACTGAAGCTACAATTTGGACAATATACATCTATGTACACATTTCAAAAAGCTGATATGGAAAGAAAACACTCCATTTGCTATAGCCTGGAAAAACCACACTCACTCTCCACATCATAACTCATCCAAACAATTCATTGTGGTTTCGTTGTGTGGAATCTAGGACTCAATACTCAAAGTTGATTAATTCGAATTTCATCTCTTTTCCTTTTCCCTTAAATGCCCTCTGCTTGATTTGCAAGCAGATCTGTTGAGAGCCAATACTATTAGGAGCTATGGAGACAATGGAAGCATAATGTTCTTTAAGTGACTTGCTGTAACAATAATGCTTTATAGTTGTACAGTTTTTGGCAGTCTTCCAAGGACTTTCACCCATATTAATTACACATTTTTAATTTTCAGTCCCACATAACTTAAAGAAAGCTTAAATTTATATCATTACAACAACTCTTTGAAGCTAAGACATCTATAATCAGGTATTTTAAGAACTCAGTTAACTTGTCTAGGAGTCATTAAGCCAAACAGTGCACTTCTAGCCCTGTGCCCTTTCTACATTCTAAAAAACAAAGTACAGTTAACAGTACTGAAGGTCATTTCCTAGAGCCTCCTAAAATGTATAATTTCCTAGAATTATAATAATTCTGTCCTCAGTTTCCTGTATTCAAGAAACTCCTGAAAGTGCTTATGTATATAGTATATTTATGCTAGTTCTATAACATGGATCCTATTATTATCATCTCTATTTTGAAAGTGAAAAAAAAGAAAGTGTTAGTCACTCAGTCATGTCTGACTCTTTGCGACCCCATGGACTGTAGCCCTCCAGGCTCCTCTGTCCATGGAATTCTCCAGGTAAGAATACTTGAGTAAGTAGCCATTCCCTTCTCCAGGGGATCTTCCTGACCCAGGGATCAAACCCATGTCACCTGTGTTTCCTGTATTGCAGGCAGATTCTTTACCGTTTGAGCCACCAAGGAAGCCCTAATTTACATAGAGTAAAATTGAGGTACAGAGTGTTAAATCATTTGCCTAAGATCTGACTTCTTTAGAACTAGTAGTATGTGATTGGACTTCTTTACAACAAATTCCTTTTGGTATTCCAGTTAAGGTAACAATAGCAATACATCCAAGATGAATTTTCCTTTCACTGAATCCCCACCCATATCAACTTGTGTAGTACAGTACTGGCTGGTCACAAGGCCAGATAACATCTCCCTCTAACATCAGTCAATAATGAAGAAAACCCATAAAATGGCTGTGGCATTGGTACCTCCCCTCAGTGAAAGGTTGTTTAGATATTCTAAATACTATCTGTTTCCTACTTTTAAGTGACTTTTTTTTTTTTGGTCTTTTCCTTTGCAGAGTGATGTGTGGTCCGTGGGAATCACTGCTATTGAAATGGCCGAAGGGGCTCCTCGTGAGTAATAATATTTGATGTTGGTTAAAAGTTATGGAAACATGCTGTACAAATCTGCACTTGTACAAGTCAGCTTGTACTGATCACACAGGTGCCATACCACATGCCAAACTATAAATGATAGTCTTTCCCAAATTATGAAATGCCATAGTCAGAATGGCCAGACATGTCTGTAAGAAGAATTTGTATTTTTCTCTGTTAAGATATCTTATTTTAGGCTGATTGAGTATTGACTTAATTTAGCCTCAATAACATTTGGTCATAATAGTAATAACCAAACAGAATCTAAAGGTGTTCCAGTACATATTCACTGATGGCATATTTAGGTTTCTGAACACTTACACATTTCAGACTGTGCCAGTTAAGAAAATCCTCCAGTAGTTCCTTTTAATTGAGCCAATCCTCAGCAATATTGAGAAGGAAGCTTCCCCCCCCCCCCTTGGAGTCAGCCCAGCTATCATTGGTGCCTTCCATGCTCCTGTCAGCCATTCCATTGCCCCTCATTGTTCAGTAGGCTCCATTTTCTCTTGTTTCCCCCTCCTCTTCATTGAAGTAACCTGTCAGCAGTCTAGTCTCTCAGGTTACTGCTTTCTGGTAGGAAAGTAAAAGTGGAATGTGAACTTGAGTATAAATGATTAATAACCAGCAAATGTATAATCCCATAAACAGGGCGTATTTGCTGTTCTCAATACCTAAATCCAAGAATATAAATGATAAAACACATTCATAGTATTGATGAGAAGTGAGAGAAACACCTGAAGTGTGTATGTCAGGGGGCAGGGCTTGCAACTGATTTGCTTTTCCCTCTCCAAGCAGATCCTGTAGGTTCCCATGTTCCTACGTGCTTCATCTGTACAATATCTACTGTTTTAGCACTGTGTTTCATGGCTAATGGGAATAATTTCAAGGAGTAGAAATAATGGTAACATAATTGTTAGGAGTCTCTGGTGTCCTTTGGAATATCAAGAATCTCTGGTGTCCCTTGGAATATCACATATCACAGAATGGGCATGGATTAAAGCTGGGTCAGATATGGAGATCAGGTCACTGCACCTTCTATTAATTTATATAAAGCTTGACTGTTGAACAATTGCCTTTATATTACTCTAATGAAATTACCCTGGGGACTTTCTTTATACTACTATGAGAGGCCAATTTGGCACTGGAGTTTTTTTTTGTGTGTGTTTTTTTTTTTTGAGATGTATTTTGGGAGAGGAAGGATTCCTCTAAAGAGTTATTAATATCAAATTGTCCTCACATGAATGACACACTTTTAGTATTAGGTGAAATTTACACCATGGCTCTCCTTTGGGGAATTATTGCACTGCCAGTTTTCTTTAATCAAAACACAAGAGGAAATAAGTAAAGTGAGACACATATTTAAACACTTATTGAAAAGCCCAGAATTCCCAAGCCAATGAGGTAATGAATTTATATACCAAATATCGGAGTAGGCTTTTCTTTGTATGGTTGTGTTTCTGAAAAAGAGAATGTAAGTCTAGTAATTTTGCACGGAATTGAGGTGCCAGATAGTTAAAATCTTTCTTGTAATATCAATAGCTAATATTTATTAAGTGCTTACTCTGTGCCAGACAGTTTTATAGGTTCATTGCCATTTAATCCTCATAGCAACTCTTTGAAGGAATTCTTAATGTATTTCCTGTTTTTAAGATGAATTAACCAAAGCACAAAGAGGTAAGTAATATGCCTAAGGTCACAAAGGTAGAATTAGGAATTGAACACAGATGATCTAATCTAAAGGGTGTGTTCTTAATAGTTGTGCATGCATGCTAAGTTGCTTCAGTCATGTCTGACTCTGCAATGCTATGGACTGTAGCCCAACAGGGTCCTCTGTCCATGAGAATTCTCTAGGCAAGAATACTTGAGTGGGTTGCCATGCCCTCATCTAGGAGATGTTCCAGACCCAGGGATTGAACCCATGTCTCTTATGTCTCCTGCATTGGCAGATGGGTTCTTTACCACTAGTGCCACCTAGGAAGCCCCTTCTTAATAGTTACATTGTATTTACTTCTTTTCCTAGGACTGTTAGCTTCCAAAACAGATTATTCTCATCTTTTTAGACTACTAAATCATTGTTTGCATATTATTGTGCATAGTTACTAGTATGGTTGACTTTTCAGCCTATAATTACATATTCCAGTTTTACAACTGTGGAGTATAGTGGCAGTACACAAACACACAGAAGAGTACATGTCTCCACCTGTATTTTTGACTTGCTAGATATAAACCATCAATCACACATTTCAAAAATTTGACCTAGTGTAATTTATTATTATTTGTCATACTTGGAAATAGTGAAGCTTTAGTATCTTATATAATGGACAGCTTGTATTAAAGTCAGCTTTTCCTCTAACTACCTTCTTTCATATCTGTTCTTCAGTGTCTATTCAACATGATATGTGAAAGAACACTGAGAATCCCCTCTGGAATTAGGAGTTTGTTCTGTAGTTACCTTTCTTACCCATTCTAAACTTACCTATTTTCCTTTGCAGCCCTGTGTAACCTTCAACCTTTGGAAGCCTTGTTCGTTATTTTGCGAGAATCTGCTCCCAAAGTCAAATCCAGTGGATGGTAAAGATGAATAACTTAATCTTTTAAACACAGTAACTTGATATTTTTATATAGCAAAGAAGTTTTAA
The DNA here is from genome assembly GCF_023699985.2 of Odocoileus virginianus. NCBI lineage: Eukaryota > Metazoa > Chordata > Mammalia > Artiodactyla > Cervidae > Odocoileus > Odocoileus virginianus. The sequence goes on along the minus strand of NC_069708.1, from coordinate 52,644,345 downwards.
TTCATTTGATCAGTCCTGTTTCAACATCCTTGTTGGACAATATTTCCTAAAAACGGATACCTTAAGGGGTCTAAATGAGTACTGTTCATTAAGAGCTAGCTAGCCAATTAGAAGTAATACTCTCCATGGTATATTATGATGACAATACTGCCCTGGCATTAGTGACATATTCAGTTTTGTCTCCTGTAATGGGCTGGACCAATGGAAGTCATTTGTGAAGTTTCTCATTGAGCTTACATAGGCAGTCAGTGATTGACCCATAAAACTAAACATCTACAGAACCTAAAGAGGACTTGTTCGCTCAGAGTGCTACAGCCCAACTAAACTTGGGAATCTTTTTTCCTGAAGTTTTTGGAATTAGTACATGAAGTTCTTGCTTATTCTCAGTATATATTACTTGCCCTGGTAAAAGTGGTTACTATGATTCAGTTGCTGACATTCTTCCTTGTGATTAAATTTAACCCTTCCCACAGATTCAGGCTTTCTGGTCACATCTGTTTCCATGGGCCATTAAGAGTAATCAGTCCTGGTGCTATTAACACCCTTTTCTGGATCATTACATTGACAGCTTTAGAGTTCAAAGTGCATATAGTCAAGCAAAACACTCAGGCTTCAAAATATGACTACTGTGGGATGACCAGTCTGGTCTCATGGTCTGCATAAATCACATCAACCACTTAATTGCCATCCCACCACTTGTCTGTTTTACCACATACATTCTTCTGAACTCACTGAAGTTTCTACTATTATTTGGGTAGAAAGTATCATTGACTCTAGCCTCTTCTGAGGCTTATATGGCATTGCTGTGTAATGTACATTGTCAAGCTATAGGATATCTGGTTATTGAAAAGACTATTACAGCTAAGACAACTCTCTCCAAAAATGTGACCTTCAGAGTGGCATGTGGGTAGAGGTGGGAGGTGTGGCATACCTGAGAATGCTCTTTTACCTCTTTGATTCATTTCTTTTAGGTCCCGCAAGTTCCATGATTTCATGGAAAAGTGCATGATAAAAAATTTCCTATTTCGTCCTACTTCTGCAAACATGCTTCATCACCCATTTGTTCAGAATATAAAAAATGAAGGACATGTTGTTGAGTCATTAAAGAAGCATCTTACTGGAATCATTAAAAAGAGACAAAAAAAAGGTAAGATATGTAAATCTTCATTTTACTGGAATAAATATTCAAATGAGAGAAAATTTTATTATTTTTTTAGGAAAAATAATATTTAAGAATTAAGTTGAAATTAAAGTCAGGCCTTTTGACATTTAGCTTTTAATTCATTATCTCTTACTTGATCATACACACACACACACACACACAGACACATAAGATTATAAATTTTTGCCAGTTCAACTATCATGTATTCATATTTACAAAGGCCTTTGAAAGCCTCAGTAATAATTTTATGATGTGCTAATTTTATTTTAAGAAAACTAACTGGAGAAATAGAAGATAACAAAGTCTATATCTTATTGTTCTTTCTCATCTAACATGTTAACTCCAATTAGATAAATGAATTTATAATTAATCACTTATTGACTGCTACTTTTGATGTAGTATCAGTGAACTGCACATAGATGATTTTATGTGTGAATCTCCAACTTTAAGATGTAATTAGCAAAGCACATTTATGCAAATAAAATTAAGCTTCTAGATATTAATGCCAAAAATGACAGGATGGTTATTCATCAAATCCAGAGGAAACTCCTTAGGAAATTCCGACTTTATAGGTTATATGCCATATTTTGCATTTAATTTAGGGCACCATATGCAGAGTTGAGTGATAGTGGAATGGGAAGTGGGGAGCCTGAAAAAGATAGCAGGCATTCTCAGATGCACTATAGGATTGATTGCAGCCTATCTTCTTCCATCTGCATAACTATACATATCTTATTTTGGAGTGAGAAGCAGAAGGAATTAATATATTTAACCATGGTAGAGAATTTATTGGACAAACATCATCATAAAAGTTGACCAATCTCAAATGGGCACAGAAAGATACCACATCTAGTTGAGAATTCACTAATTTCCAGAGTTGCAAAATTTCCAAAATGTAATCTGCAGGAAAAGTCACATTTATGTAGAAATTGATGGAAGATGTCAATATAGTTGTCCTAAACTTTCTAATGTAGGAAATTCAAAAGAAAACTCTTTTGTCTGTAAGTGTCTGTATTTCAGTACAGCACAGGTGACAGGAAAGACACCAAACATTTTCAGTGTGTTAGTTTTAAAAACCAGAATTTAGAGTTTTGCCTTCTCATTGAAAGGACCAAAGATCCTGATTCTCATTTTCAAGATCCTCATTGAAAGGACCAAAGATAGGTGTGGGCCCAAACCATAAAGTCCTTCCATCCATAGTACACACCTGTAAGCCATGCTCATCAACCATCTAGAGTTTCTCTTTGTCCCTTTGTCCCTTTATGTTTTTCAATTTTTTTCTCTTTAGAATTGCAGCAATCAGATTGCTATTTTTTTTCTTATGCAGAGAGAAATTAGTATCTGTGGAATAACTGTGCTGCAAAAGGAGGCCTAGGAATAAGGATATTGTCTACACCACCAGTAGATGTGATGTGAAGGGTTACAGCCCTCTTGTCCTTGTAAATTCACTCAACATCCTGAGCAGTAAAGGGTGCAAATTGACTAAGGTGCATTTATTAATCTCTGTTGATTAGTATGCATTATTCTTTTCTATTTCATAAAAGGAATACCTCTGATCTTTGAAAGAGAAGAAGCTATTAAGGAGCAGTATACCATGAGAAGATTCAGGTGCGTTAGATAATTTACATATATAATTTGATGTTAGCAATTCATGTAAGACAGTTGATTCCATATTGTGCTTAACTCAAAGAAACTTAATCCTCTGATCAAATAAAACAGATCTCTGTTTTCAAGAGATATTTGAATGGAAATGTTGAGGAAAAAAATTTTATTACTATTCAAAGAGTCCTTAATTGCTGACAATAGAATGATCAAGTAGATTATCAGACCATTAATACTGAATATATTGCTAATGTAAAAACTTTCAGACATTACAGGAATGATTCAAGAAAGATGTAGTGGAAGTATCTTTATTGCAGAAAAATGTTCACCTTTAAAAAAAGCATCTCCCCTGAATGACATCACTCTACTGACAACACTAATTGTATGGCAACCATTTGTACATTTATTTCTAGGGGACCTTCTTGTACTCATGAACTTCTGAGACTGCCTACCAGCAGTAGATGCAGACCACTTAGAGTCCTGCATGGAGAACCCTCTCAACCAAGGTGGCTACCTGACCGAGAAGAGCCACAGGTTCAGGCCCTTCAGCATCTCCAGGGCGCTGCCAGGGTGTTCATGCCACTACAGGCTCAGAACGGTACACCTAGGCCTCTACAGGGGCAAGTCCAGGCACCTCAGCGACTGCAAGGGGCTGCACGGATGTTCATGCCACTACAGGCTCAGGTGAAGGCTAAGGCATCTATGCCCCTTCAGATGCAGATGAAGGCACCTTCACAACCACAGAGGACAGCCTGGATGTCTATGCCACTACAGGCTCAGGTGAAGGCCCCTAGGCCTCAACAGGTACAGGCCCAGGTATCCAAAAAGCAGCAGGCTCAGGGCCAACCCCAGGCATCAGGAGAGCCCCAGGATCTGGATCAGGTACCAGAGGAATTTCAGAGGCAAGATCAGGTACCTGAACAACAGCAAAGACATGGCCGGGTCCCTGAACAACAGCAGAGGCAGAACTACATACCTCAACAGCCACTGCAGCAGAATGGGGCACCCGAACAGCCAGAAGTACAGGAACAGGCTGCAGAGCCTACACAGGCAGAGGTGGAGGCAGAGGAACCTGAGTCATTACGAGTCCATGCCCAGGTGTTCCTGCCCCTACTCTCACAGAACCACCACGTGCTGTTGCCACTCCATTTGGACACTCAGGTGCTCGTTCCGGTAGAGGGGCAGACCGAAGGATCACCTCAAGCACAAGCCTGGGCACTAGACCCTACACAGGCAGTTGGCTCAGTTCAAGCAGTTATAGAGGGACTATCAAGAGACTTACTTCGAGCACCAAACGCGCATAACTCAAAGCCGCTTGGTCCACTGCAAACCCTGATGGAAAACCTGGCATCAGACATGTTTTACTCTCAACCAGAACAAGCACGGAAGAAAAAATCAAGAGTTTCTAGTCTAAGGCAGGCATTGGCAAAAAGACTATCACCAAAGAGGTTTCGGGCAAAGTTGTCACGGAGACATGAAGTGTTTGAGCTCTCAGATTTAGAAGCCCATAGGCAAAGGCGCCAATGCAGATGGGAGGATATCTTTAATCAGCATGAGGAAGAACTGAGACAAGTTGCAAAAGTAAGTTTCTGATATTTTTCGTAAGTCAAATATGCAGAGAAAATATGCTAGTTCATACTCAGGTGTTCCCTCTATAAAAGCAAATGAAATAAATGTTCAGTATGTCTCAGAGAAGATTAAATAATTTGGGCTTCAAGTAAATTATCCTGAAATTTCCAAATAATTGTGACTAAATTTGAGAAAGAAAGATTTGTTTGAATGATCCAGTTATTTGCTTAATATCTCTTTAGTGACATAGCTTTCATTATTAGTTAATTTTCTACCTATTATTTCCTTAACCAACATCATATGCACACTTAAAGTTACTATTTTGGATCTTTTTGCTTTCATAGGTCAAAATTAAAAATATATCTCGTTAAGATAAACACAAAAGTTAAGTTTTGTTCTTCTAATCTCTTAGTTTATTTTGCTCTTTCCTCCCATATAATGCTGAACATACTATTTAAGAGAATTGCGCTAGTTTTGTACTTTAGGATGTTAAAGGTTAAACTGAGAAGGGAAAGCGTTTTCTAAAATATTTTGTACATGCTTACCATAAGTATGACTTGTCTCACTTATTTTCCACCCATTTTGCATCAATGAAGTACCTGCATAGAACATGGCACAAGTTACAAATTCAAGTTAATAAAACATCATTCTTCAAAATTCCCTAATATAAATAGATATGGAGATAATTTGACTGGAGTTGGTGGATTCAATCTGGCAAATCTAATCTGATACTGAAGGGTTTATGGGCTTCATAAGCAAATTAAAGAGGTCAAAAAGACCAGGAGAGCAGTCGTTTTCTATACTTCACAGCATCTGTTTATATAGAAGGAATCATTGTGAAGATCCTAAATTAAACCCTGCTATCAACATCCATTTATCTAATAATAATTAATGTAGTTATTACAAATCAACCTTGTCTGAATGTCTCAATAAGGGAGTGTTTGGTTTGTGGCCATTGAGTTAATTGAGCAAATGCTGTTTCCCAGACATGTTTAACATGAGAAAAGGTAAAAGCAACAAGAGAAGCAAGACCCAAAGGGAGAAATGATTGTCTAGTCCCCCAAATCTAACAGATAAGAAGCAAAAGAAACCAAATAGAGAAGGAATTGCAAGAGTGCAAAGTGTTAATATTTGCCAGACATTAAGCGATCTAAAATGCTAATGACTATTCCCAATGAGCCCTAGTAACAATTGGATCTAATGGCTTTTGCACTTTTTTAAAAAGATTTTTATGCATTCCTGCAAGACTCATGGTATTAGTAGCATAACACATTACTTATTGTCTTTCAGTGTTTTAAATATTTATGTAAGAAGCCATTCTAAAATGGAAGAAAAGGTCACTAAATAATAGCTACTAATCCCTTGAACCTAGGATCTTGTATAGGCATCCCTGCCTTTATGTGTAACTGTCAAGGGAAATACAAAGAAAAAGAAAATTCTTGATGTTGTAATCAAGTCATAGGTCTTTCAAAATACCTGAAAATTCATTAGAATTTAAAGATGTATGTGTGTATTTCAACTCACTAGAAAGAAAGAAAACACATTTCCATTATTCCCTTTGTGTTGAAGAAATGCTGATTGACTTAAATGGGAAAACAGAAACTTGCCTAAACTCCTAGGACTCAAAGAGAAATATTTGCACTGCTGTATTGCAGATCTTCCATTGCTCAGGAGGGCTAAACTTTGTAATTATAACCACTCATTAAATGTTAGAGTTTTGGGGTCATGAGTTAATCTTTAGACCAGAGATTTTTAACCTGGGTCTAATAAGTGAGCTGCACATGGTCAATGACCCCCTAAAATATATGAAGAGACGTGTCTTTCTATATGCATTTTTCTACAGAGAATCTGTAGCATTACTCAGATGCTGAAAGGGATGCAGAACCAAAAACTACTAGAAACTACACTTAAATCAGTTTGAATATTGAATAGTTGTTTTTTAATTAAACAGTAAGATGATTATAATTGCTTCTATAATTTACAGTTTAACAGCAAGTAATATATTTATTTACCTTTTTGTTTCAAGGACAAAGAAGATGAATCATCAGATAATGATGAAGCATTTCATTCAATTCAGGCTGAAGTCCAAATAGAACCATTGCAGCCATACATTCCAGATCCTAAAGAAAATGAGGTAAGTCAATATGAGTTACTGTGACACTAATAAGTGCATGGAACAATGGTTCTTAACTTTTGGCTAATTCATATCAATGTATAACAAAAACTACTGTAATGATGTAAAGTAATTAGCCTCCAACTAATAAAAATTAAAAAAAATAAATAAAATAAAAAATAAACCCCCCCCCCCAAAAAAAAAATCTCTTTATACTCTTAAACACTGAAGACCTAAAAAAGCTTTTGTTTACTCAGATCATGTCATTGAATATATAATGTATTATAAATTAAAACCAAATTTAAAATATCTATCACTTTATTTAAAAAGTAATAAAACTATTAAATGCTAATATAAGAAGCAAGTTTTAGTGAAATAACAATTCTCCATCTTGCTTAATAGAAAACAGCTGGGTTCTCTTATCTGCTTCTGCATTCAATCTGTTACCATATGTTGTTTGAAAAGAAAATGTGAAAGTGTTAGTCACTCAGTTGTGTCTGACTCTGCAGCTCCATGGACTGTAGCCTGCCAGGGATTCCCATGCTCTGTCCATGGGATTCTTCAGGCAAGAATGCTGGAGTGGGTAGCCGTTCCCTTCTCCAGGGGATCTTCCCAACCCAGGGATCAAACCCAGGCCTGCCACACTGCAGGCAGATTTTTTACATTCTAGGCCACCAGGGAAGCCCAAAAGATAGACTAACACCTGAATGAGGACATGAACCCTGGACCATCAGATTAAATGTCTGATGCTCTACTGACTTAGCCATCCAGGCCAACTGTTGAAGTATATGAGTAAAAGCTAGCTTCTCACATATTTGTGGTTGGACAGGGAGAATTTCCATAGATTTTTCAGATAATTGTGGATATTCTTTGATAATACACCCCAACTAGAGAAATGGAGTCTAAAACCATATCAGTGAGATTTTGGATATTCAGTAATATTAAAATCCATCTAATCAGCTATGAATAGATGTTTTGCTCATACACAATTTTATATCTTCATGCATTGATCAGTTGAAAAATATTGGTTCACTGTATATGTGGATCCTTCCAAATATACATTTTATTTCACACCAAAAATGGCATTAGTTAATATCATCAATTTCATCATAAAATTGTTGAGTATTGATAAGCTGCCAAGTGCACAGTGATAGATGAGTCTAAAATTTTGTTTTATCATTGTTTTATCAGTTTTATCATTGTTAACAAATAACATTAATTGTTTTTTCCTTGATTTGACAGGCTTACTTCATTGATTTTAAATAAACTGCCTGCCAGATACCCAAGTTGAATAACCAGTTTGTCTCCTCAGTCATTCTTTTAAGTAAAAAATATTGCCCATGAAAAATTCAGTAGTTCAGCTTATATCTTTTTCTGAGATGTAGATTATGACAGGGTCTAGCTCATTTTCACCTATTGTTTATTTTTCTTAGATTTATGGGAATAATAATGTCAGGCCTGGTGTCCAGGTTGACTTTTGTTTTCACAAGTTTTTTGATAACTATTTAGCACATAGTATTGGTGAGGAGTGTGGACAAGGTCCTGTCATTATAGACAGCATTCCTTACAGCTATTAATAGCTAAAACTTTTTTGGTCACTAAGTGCAGATAGGTGGATTGGTGAAGAACTCAGACATTCTTGTTTTATTAATAGTAAGTCATTGCTACTCAATCAGGATAAGCATCCAAGATCACTACCTACTTCTTTCAAGATACTTCACAGTAGTCTATTATGATGTATGCCATGGACAGTTATCCTTTTTAAATATGTTCTTTCTGATAATATCAGTCTCTTGAAATGAATAACAGAGTACTGCTTTATCAATATTAGTTAGTGGCAAAAAGAACATATGCTGGATTGTATTATTTAATTACAAGAGGCAATATGTCCCCATCTCTGCCTTATTAAATGATGACTTTACTCTTACCCCAGATGATAATTTTACATAAGCATGATACATTAAGCCCAAAATATAACGAGCTGTATCTGATTGGCTTGGAATACATCATTTGCCTTAATATATGCTATTCTTACTAATCATTTTCTTCTCCTCAATTTTCAGAAAAAATACAGTCTATTCATATTAGTCATTAACCTTTCTTATTACTGACCTTTATCTCTAATTTTGGCCTCTGGTTAACTAGTTTCAATAAACTTTCAAAGATTAGCTTCATGAACCAAGAGGCCTGAACTGAGTCAATATGATGCCAGTTATCTGAATCAAAAGTGGAAACAGTCAGTCAGATGCTTATCCTGCATACTGCCAAACATCTGGTTGTATTAGAAAACATTCATTAGCAAAACATGTGAACAATTGACAACATTTTTCATTTCTAATCTATCTGTTGGAGTATAAAGAAGACCTCGATAGGTCACTACATAAAAGGAAAAAAATAGCATAGTAAGGTTAATATAGTTTCTAGAAACTATATAATAATTTTATCAGCATGAAAATACTAAATTTATTTTTCATTGTAACATTGAATTTTCCTTTCTAAAGAATCTAGTGTGACTGCCTTGTTGAATGTCACAATGACCTATTTAGGGGGGGTAGTTAAAAACTATTTTGAGTAGAAACCTAGAGATATAAAATTAAATAAGGCAAGGCACACTTCATGGCCCTATATACTAATGTTGGCAGAAAGTAAATCCATACCACAGATGGAAGTGGGCTCATTATATGTGCTTTTTCTCAAGTCTTTTGCTGTATTAGATGAATGAATAATTTATAAAATAAAATTAATTTATTTAGAATTGAAAAGTGTTTCAAACACTGATTATGATATGATAAAAGGACATACTTCCTTAAAGATTAAACACTTTAGACTCTTGAGACGTTTGAATAATGTATGTGTGTATGTTACAACTTTTGAAAATTTAGTATTAGCTTAGAAGGGTAAGTGAGTGCAAAGTTTGAATTTCAATTCTGGGCAAGAAGTTTGAACTTGATATAAAAAGTAATATGATAACATAAAAGGAGCATTAAATTATTAGGTAGGAGGCCTACAGTCTGATTAAAGATAATTCTTTGACTTTATGTAAATACTTAGAAAAGTCATTTCCCATTTCCAGGATATAGATTCCTCAATAATAAAATGAGAATGTTTGATTATATGATCTCCAGAATCTTGTTATACTAAAATTCAAGGCTATATTCAAAGATTTTGGTTAAGCAGTTCTAATGTCATACTATAAGTAATTAAGAAAATATGATTTATTTATGAAAATCAGATTTTATAAGTTGGGTTTTTAAGAAAATATCTCTATGTGAAGAATGACATTTTCCCATAAATTAGTAACTCAAAAATTTATGATTGAGAATTCTACTGAAGTTTTGCATTTTATCTCAAGGTTCAAGAGAGATCTGCTTCTATGCCTTACAACCAGGATCGTGTACATCGTGTCAAGTTCTCCTCAAGGTATGTATCTCTGATTTCTACATTCAGATTACTCTGATTTACTATCATATGGAATTTTAATGCTTATTTATTTGACACTAAGTTCTATGTAAATTCAAAATTAAAATATTAGTGACAGCATAGTCATCAATGATATCACTGGCCCATGTTTAAAACCCCAAAACTGCAACAATCCATTAACTAGATATTTCATATTTGGACATACTGCAATCTCAGTGCTATTTAGTTTGATGATTAGCTGGTAAGATTCACAATTTAACAGAAGGAACAGTAGTGAATTCTTGAAAAGCTTTCAATTTACAATAAAAAGGCGATATTTTAGTGTATCAGGTATACTTCAATTACATATTTTATCATGTAGTACATCATGAACATCATGTACTACATGATAAAACACACATCCAATTGATAAACCTCAGCAGCTAATGCCACAGAATGGGCAAACCTGAAATGAACTATAAAGAAAATCAAATCTAAAACTCAATATTATATCATTATTTTATACCAATCACTGTAATTTTTAACTCTATACAATTGATAATAATCACTAATTTTCAAAGATCATGTTTCATATTTTAGATGTATGCCATGTATTATGTTTGACTGCTAAATTTTAATATAGGTGTTCTTTGAAAATCATACCCCCTCCAACTCCCAACTCATACTAGAGAGAAGTGAATACTTACTGTATTCAAGATTCTGCACAGTATGGTCAGATGGCATAGAGCTGATAGTATTTAGTATGTATATTCCTATCTTATTATTTTTTAAAACACCCATGAATTTATGTCATTTAGATTTAACTGGTAGGCAGAAATCTTGGAAAATTTCAAAGCAAAATTGGGAACTTTCCCTTACTATGCATTCAGTGAATGAGTTGTCATGATCCTTCTGACAACAAAGGAGGAGAAATCAGTTTAGTTTTTGTGTATCTGTTTTGGTATCATGGGTATAATATAAAATCAGTATGACTATTAAATTGTTAAACATGGGGTATATAAAAATTCAATATTGCTTTTAAACTGGATTTGGTTGGTTTTTATCACAAAAAGGTTTTTGAATTTATGTATAGCAAATATATTTACTTTAGATATGGTTACATTTATGAAACAAATTTAACTGAACCTTGAGTCTTTTCTGAAATTTAAGGTCATAAAAAAGACTCTTGTCTGTTCCAGGCCTAAATCAGTAATCAAAGTATTTCCTATATAGAAATTTCAAAGCAACTGTAAAATTTAGCAGTTCTTGTCCAAAGAAACTTTCTAAATATTCCCTGAATTTGAATCCTGAAAACCAAAGTGTCCTATCTATTTATTCATGTATCTAATGCAGGATGACATTAAAAATCACAAATTCCAAGGATTTGAAATAACCATGATAATAGTAGAATATTTAAAATAATAATAACTTTGCTTTTTATCATGTTAAAATCCTCACATACACTATAAATTTATGATTATTGCTGTTTTACGTAGCTAATAATAATGTCTGAATATTAGTTTAAGGAAACTTTATAGAAATTTTAGAAATAAACATGATATGTGAAGGAAACATATACTTGTATGGAGACAGTTTTTTTTATATTTTAGAAATTGTTTATCTTTTCTAGATAAAATAATAGATTTGCAGAAATTGGAAAATATTACTTAAGCTCTACTTCTTTCAGTTTGATATATACCCGTATACTTAAAACTTTGTTGGTCTTGATGTTGAGTTATACATTCCCTTTTTGAATGTTAGGACATGGTACATGCTTTTCTGTCTTTTCATTAGTGTTCCTCAGCGGTCTCTTTTGGAACAAGCTCAGAAGCCAATTGACATCAGACAAAGGAGTTCGCAAAATCCTCAAAATTGCCCAGCAGCATCAGGTGATTCAAAGCACAAAGTTTAAACAGTCAAAATGGAGTTAATGTTTAACAGTTTATTTTGCAGAAGTCAAAAAAGAATTTCAAGAAGGAATGAATAAATAGTGTCAGGGAGGGCAAGTAGGATTAAGAACAGGAGGTCATTGGATTTGGCAGTCAGTGATGACCTTTGAGAAATGGAGAGTAATTTTTCTGAAGTTTCTTTTTTCAGTTGGGTAGTAGTTAAGAATGTGTCTAGGGAGGTGGAGAGTTGGAATTCAGCTTTAGTTTCTATACCATGTGTGAAAAATATGGGAAAGGAACTTGAGGGAGGCCTCTCCAACAGGCTAAAATTTATAGACAATCTTTAGAATATTGAAATATTAGGTGGACTAGTTGTGGGCATGTGTTTTATTTATCAGTTTGTTATTTTACCTCCTCAAAGTAAAACATATACAGTATCTCATAAATGTTAAAAATTAATATAGTTACTCAAAAAGAAAAAAATTAATAAAATCATAGCAAATAGCTTCATAAACTGTGATATGAATTTCAAATAAGTATTTTATTTTATGGTGTACTTTTGAGAAAGTTTGAATGAATTATAGATTTATGAAATATCAGGATAAACAAAGTCAAAATTATGCCTTGGAACATAAAATCTGGCACTATCTACTTTTAAGCAATTCAACTAAGTTAAGCATGGGGAAAATGCCTGACCGAGTTCCCAGGTCACCTGTAAAAATATAGCATATAGATTTTATTAAAATGTTAATACTTAAATGAAGATATGGGTGTACTGTATGAAAATCACATACTCGAATACCTGAATTTTTAAAGGTCATTCTACTTCTTAGGAAACTCAGATAGTGATGTACTTCCTTTAAATAAGAGTGTCCCCTCATGCAGAAATACTTATCTTGTGAGAAATAAGACAAGCCTATGTGAAGAGACACATTAGCAATTTTTTCCCTCAGAATATTTCTGGTTTGACCAGGGTTAATTTGCTAATACTACAGAAGCAACTAAAAATTGAAGATTTATTCATATTGTATATTTTAAAATAAGGAAATTCTGAACTAGGCCCCAAAGCAGTTATGAACAGTGGTGGGAGAGAGAAAGGGAGAGTATTTATGTAGATAATAGCTAAAGTTCTTTTCAGCTCTAAAATTCTATTATTTTATTATGTGTGTTACATAGATGATTTGAACTTCCTATGATATCACATACCTCATGATATAGGAAATCAGAAAACCTTACTACAAATTTGCCTCCAAACCTCAAACATTCACCTGAACTTCTTACTTAGCCTAATGACTCACCAAAACACTTGCAAGAAAATAGTTTTATGCATAAAGGTAGTAAACTGCAAAGGTACAACAGTGTCAGAAGGCATGAACACAAATTGTAAGATGTGTTCATCTTGTGTTCATCGTGTGTTCATCATCGTTCAAGATGTGTTCATTGTGTAAGATGTGTTCTTCAAAAGATAGTAAATATTTTCAAACACATGCTTTTTGGAGTTGTAGTGTCAATATTTTGGCTATATAAATATCAAGGCTGCAAAAAAAAGAGAGAGAATACTATTTATCTTCAAAATCCAAGGACCCAAAAACAATAAATAGGGACTTGAAGGTCTCCTTAGTGAAGCTTTTTCTAAGTAAACTCACCCAGATCTACTGATCTTTGAACCTAAATATTCTCACCCTGTTTTAAGCACGGATGTTATTTACTATACCACAAACCTTAATATAAAAAATCCAGACTTCTAATCTGGACAGATTTGCATTTTAAATGGAAATATTTACACTATAAAATTTAACTCTGTGTTGTGATACAGCTAGCAAAATATGGCTGTTAAAACTAAAATGAAAATGAAGTTAAATTTAAAATTCAACCCCCCAGATATACTGGCCATATTTCAAATGCTCAAAAGCTATGTGTGGATAGTGGTAATGTATTGGACAGTGCATATACTGAATATTTCTGTTACTGCAGAAAGTTGTATTGCAGAGTGCCTCTATAGAAAGGCTCACAGCTTTATAAAAAGGGCTAAGATCTGTCACTTTTCAGTTGTTCATGTCTCAACTGTATTGCAATACTTGAGGATATTGGGGGATTAAGATTGAAGAGTCAACTCTCCTCTTGAAAATTTTGTTTAAACTATCATCTTCTATACACTGTTGGGCTCTTTTTTTACTGGTTATTAGGGGAGGCCAGAAATACCACCCAGCCCTTACTGTTCTTGATGCATTCTCTTTTTCTCATGGGACTATCTGCATACCAGTCTTACTATGTACCTTTTTACACAAAAATATTCAGCAAGTATATATTTAATATTAAAAATAAAAAAGCCATGTAGATCTAACAGAACAAACTTTGAGTCTCTCTCTACCTGTGAAAATAGAACATAGGACCTTGGCCCCATAAGAATTTATCAAGTGATCTCTCCTGAATGGAAAGAGGCTACAAGAAAAATACCAAGAGATTTAAGTGGTTCGCTAAAAAATGAAGATAATGGCTGTGATTACCACTGTTACTAATGTCTTTTTGGCATTCTACAGAATCTTCTTCTGAGGAAGCAAGTCCTGTGACCAGGAGGAGGTCCCAGTCATCACCACCTTATTCTACCATTGATCAGAGTTTGCTGGTTGATATTCATGTAGGTTTCCATCTTAATGCTTAACAGATTTATATTTGTTCTCTTTAATCTTCAATTTCTTTTGACTTACATATTTTCATCTTCATTTGAGGGAAAGGCTAAAGCATTCAGTTTTTAAATTAATCTTTCAAATATAGGTTTCTATTGTTATGTCAGCATGCAGAATATGAAATCTAGAAATGACATTTGACATATAAAGACATTTAATTGATCATAAAATATTTCATTTTCACATTCTAGTATCAGAATATATTTGAGAGAGGAGAGATAAAAAGCTGCTTGTAGAAGCATTAGCTCAAATTAAGAAGTACAGTTTAAATACTCATTTTTTGTCTAATCATTTCTTAGAAGATGAGGCAATGCATAAAGGTTAAAAAATAGTGAAAAATGAAATGCCTTCTAATTTTATAAATAAAAAGACATTCTAATTATTTTATGCTTTAATGCTTTCAGATCATTCTGTTTTACTTTTGTAATTACCTCTACCCTACTATATATACACCCCTTTCAGATTGCTCAGAGATTGCTTACAAGACATTATGTGTGTGTGTGTGTGTGTGTGTGTGTGTGTGTTAGTCACTCAGCTGTGTCCAACTCTTTGTGACCACGTGGACTGTAGTCCATGGGATTTTACAGGCAAGAATATTGGAGTGGGTTGCCATTTCCTTCTCCAGAGGATCTTCCCAACCCAGGGATTGAACCTGGGTCTTCTTCATTGCAGGTAGTTTTTTTTTAAGGTGAATTTATGTTGGTTTGCTTCTTAGGAGTGTTTGCATTACTTTAAGATAATCTATGTTGTATAAAACTAGAATGGGGAAATTAACACATCAGTTTTAAGAGCTGTGTGTTAATCCCAATATCAAAGGATAAAACAAAAGGAAAATAGTGACACTCTTCTGTAGAGTGTCAAATCATCTGTCTTCTTCTCCAACACCAAAACACTCTTCTCCAAAACAAAACTAGAATGTCTAGTTCTCAGCAGCTAAGTAGAGCTAATTAAAAACAGAGTGAGGGAATTTCGTCCTGTGTGATCTAGAAAGGCCATTAAGGATCACAGCCTGGGGTTTGAGTTTTGGTGGCTCATCCTTGCAAAAATGTTGGCTCTACCTAATGAGTGAACATCTTCATTTCAGTTGAAAATATATTTTAAAATATTGTCAGCTTGGAATCTTTCCAATCTAGAAGAAAATGAAAGGCTACTAGAGACTACATTAACCTTTCTTGTGCACACAGGTTCCAGATGGATTTAAAGTAGGAAAAATATCACCCCCTGTTTACTTGACAAATGAATGGGTAGGCTATAATGCACTATCTGAAATCTTCCGGAATGACTGGTTAACTCCTGCACCTGTTGTTCAACCACCTGAAGAGGATGGTGATTATGTTGAACTTTATACTGATGGTGATGGTGATGATGATTCTAATGACACTTATGAAGATAGTTATGACCATGACAATGGCAGTGATGAGTTGGATGACCAGGTTGATCAGGCTAATGATGTTGGTGAAGACCATGATGATGATGACAATGATGAGGTTATTGATGACAAAGGCAATAATCCTGATGATGCTCCTAGCTGGCCAAGGTTTGTTTTCTTGGATTACTTGTATTGTCCATGTTTCATAATTTCAGAACAATTTGTATCTTTGGTTTACCTTTAAAATTTATCACCAGGAGGGTGAATGAATTACATTTGCATGTTGGTAAGTGGTTGATTTTCAATGATAGATTTTTAAATTATTTTATTAAAATTATTTTGATGCAAAGCACTTAATTTTGCATTTCTTGTAATATTATATTTTATTAGCATTCAACTCTTTATTAGGTTCTTTATAACTGGGATTGTCTGAGTGTTTCTCTTAAAATTAATGCTACTGAATCATTCTGCCCTGTAAAATACAATGAGTGTGATAAATGGGGTGACAAATTAAGTAGTGTGCTTCTTAATAATTTTAAGCTGAAGCCCTGATGTTTAGGGCTTTAGAGAACAAAATCTCTAAATTTGCTGAGAAAAATGATGTGCAAATATGATACTCACTTGATAGTTTTAAGCTCCAACTTACTAACATCCTTGAGACTCTGAAAACTGCTGTAACTAAATTCAATGCTTGTTCAGTTTTATCTTCTTATAGAGTAGCTACTCAAAGTGATAATATTTAATGAAGTATTGTTTTTGGCATACCACCAGTCCTTTGCTGTGTATATAGTTACTTGGTCCTGCTTTATAAACAACCAGTATGTTCTTATTTCACATTTGCTTATGGTTTATATTTAAACTGCTCTTAAAGATGATTCATTAACATAGTATATTTTTGTATTTTTAGAAAAATAACAGTGGAAAAATTGCTTTATAATATTTAAATTCATACTTTGTTTTGTTAACTTTCAACTGTTACTGGGACTTTATATGACAGAACAGACTACAGACTATTCAACATTTTTTCTTTTTTTGCCAGCTAAGAAAACTACCAGGAATTCTGATCTCAAATTCGTTTGCTTTTAGAATTATCATAGTTACTTATTTATGTTGTCTCTTATGCGAAAGTTTATTGAGACATTTTGCTAAGCTTGGTTGTCCTAGCAAGTAATTAAGTGACTATATTAACTAAATGAGATCTATATTACTGAACTTCCTGGTGATAGTAATAGAACAATCAATGAAAATCTGTTGCATAATGGATGATACACATGTTAGAAGATCAAGGCATGTGTTTAAATTAACATAAATTAAATATAAGAAATATTCAAATGTGCTGTGATTGAGCCAAAAATATGGGCTTGATCATTCATGTGGCTGTGAAGTTGCTAATGTATGAAATAGTCTATGATTTAAGGAAAAAAACATATTATTGCTGCTAGCCTAATACATGTTCCTAATACAGTATACAAATCCTTTTCCATCTGTCATGAAAATGTAGCCAGGGAGTTGATGGTGACCATGATGTTAATTCAGTATTAAAACTGACAGGACATAAGGGTATTTTTCATATCTATATCATACCAGTAGTGTTCACATAGAGCAAAAACATTCCTGGAGATGATACATATGTGTTAGTCAATCTAATTTTGTTTCATTTGTTGACATTTATTTTCATTGGGTGACTATCATTAATTGAATCTTGTTATCAGGCCAAGCTGTGGCAGAGGCAGAAGCTACAAGCAAGATGGTAAAGATGGAAGTGATAGAGGAGAAGGATCTTTCAGCAGCTATGGAAGTCAGAGAGTTAATAGAAGCCATGGAGGAAGTGCAGCCCGTGGGGACAGTGCAGCCATTGGAGACCATGAAGAACACAGCGCGAATGTAGGCAGTGGAAGAAGAGGCAAGGAGAGTAATGAAAATGAGGGAGTCAGTGGAACCAATGAAGAGAGTGAAGCCCAAGAACTAAATGGAAGCGAAAATTGCTCAGAGACAGATGATCCAATATTGGAGAAACCAGCATTCCAAGAATTTGAACATCAACTAGAGGTAATATACCATTTGAAAATGAGAATGAATTCATCTCCTTGTAAATGCATTTCTTCATGATATGTCATATTTCCAGCCATTACAAATATATTTTAAACTTTTATTCCAAAGTCTCTTAAACATTTTAAATTATATCTGTAGATACATCTTTATTTCTTCTAATTTGTATGCTTCCTATTTTCTTCCAAGAACAAAAATATCTTCTTTGTCCACCTTTATTACTCAGATCATATGCTCGGGATCAGTTCAGTTCAGTCACTCAGTCATGTCCAACTCTTTGTGACCCAATGGACTGTAGCACACCAGGCTTCCCTGTCCATTACCAACTCTCAGAGCTTACTCAAACTCTTATCCATTGAGTCGGTAATGCCATGCAACCTTTTCATCCTCTGTTGTTCCCTCCTCCTCTTGCCTTCAATCTTTCCTAGCATCAGGGTATTTTCAAATGAGTCAATTCTTCACATCAGGTGGCCAAAGTATTGGAGTTTCGGCTTCAGCATCAGTCCTTCCAATCAATATTCAGGACTGATTCCTTTAGGATTGACTGGTTTGAACTCCTTGCAATCCAGGGGACTCTCAAGAGTCTTCTCCAACACCACAGTTCAAAACCATCAATTCTTCAGCATTCAGCTTTCTTTTGATCCAACTCTCATATCCATACATGACTACTGGAAAAACCATAACTTTGACTAGATGGACTTTTGTCAGCAAAGTAATGTCTGCTTTTCAATATGCTGTCTAGGTTGGTCATAGTTTTTCTTCCAAGGAGCAAGCATCTTTTAATTTCATTGCTGCAGTCACCATCTGCAGTGATTTTGGAGCCCAAGAAGATGGTCTGTCACTGTTTCCATTATTTCCCCATCTATTTGCCATGAAGTGATGGGACCAGACGCCATGATCTTAGTTTTTTGAATGTTGAGTTTTAAGCCAGATTTTTCACTCCCCTCCTTCACTTTCATCAAGAGGAAATGGAAAATGGAGAAGGGAATGGATAAGGAAATGGAGAAGGAAAAATGGAGAACCCCATTAACAGTATGCTTGGGATAGTGTCTCTTAATACATACATTTTTTCTGGGAGATTTTTATTGTGATAGCATACATGTAACAGAAAGTTTCACATTTTAACTATTCTTAAGTGTACAGTTCAATGGAGTTAAGTACATTCACAATGTTGTACATACTATTAATTTCTGGAGATTTTTTTATCACCTCAAGCAATTAACTCCCCATTATCCTCCCAAGTTCCCAATAACCTCCATTCTACTTTTGTATAGGCACCTTATATGAGCAGAATCATACAATATTTGTCTTTTTCTGTCTGTCTCAGCATAATATTTTCAAGATTCATCCATTTATCATCATGTATCAGAATTTCCTTCCTTTTTAAGACTTAATAAATAGTATGAATATATCACATTTTGTTTATCCATTCATCTTTTGGTAGACACTTGAGTCATTTTCATCTTTGGCTGCTGTGAACATTGCTGTACAAGTATCTGTTGTTGGAGCTGCAATTTTTAGTTATTTGATCTGTATACCTAGGAATGGAATTATTAGCTTGTATTTTAACTTTCTGAGGAACTGTTAACACAGACAATTTAAACAGAAGTAATGTACTGTGTTTAGACAATGATTTTGACATTCAAAAAACATTTACTGACTTTATAGATAAGTTTAAAAATACCCAAGTAGCTTCACAGATGGTAGATAAATAGGAATTATCACAGAGAAGATTTCTTGAAACATGTTCTATTTGAAATAGTTCTTGACAAATGTGGAATATTGGTTATCTGAAAACAGAGCTAAGATTCCAGACAGAAGAATTATCACTCCAATTTACTTCACCAGCCCATTGTCCTATCATACAAACTAACATAGAAGATGACTTGTGCTTTCATGAATTAATGACCCTATGCCTGCAATTTCCTCTGTCTATATGGCTTCCCCTTAACTCCTCTCTGCTTTTGAACTACTCATCCTTCATGACTCAACTCATACTATGTTTAATCCACCCTTGACAACTGTTCTTCACCTACACATCCAGTCCCAGGGTCCAACCTC
Organism: Odocoileus virginianus; assembly: GCF_023699985.2. Taxonomy (NCBI): domain Eukaryota; kingdom Metazoa; phylum Chordata; class Mammalia; order Artiodactyla; family Cervidae; genus Odocoileus; species Odocoileus virginianus. Next base: position 52,624,445 of record NC_069708.1, on the reverse strand, counting down.
AGGCTTGGTTTATGGTAGGCATACAATAATTATGGTAAGAAATCAAGGAAGAATCAACAAAATTAGAAATGAAAATGGAGAAATCACAACAGACAACACAGAAATACAAAGGATAATAAAAGACTACTATCAGCAACTATATGACAATAAAATGAACAACTTGGAAGAAATGGATGAATTCTTAGAAAAGTATAACCTTCAAAAACTGAACCAGGAAAAATAGAAAATCTTAACAAACCCATCACAAGCACAGAATTTGAAACTATAATCAAAAATCTTCCAACAAACAAAAGTACAGGACCAGATGGCTTCACTCAAACTCTTTCAGAAAATTGCAGAGGAAGGTAAACTACCAAACTCATTCTATGAGGCCACCATCACCCTAATACCAAAACCAGACAAAGATGCCAAAAAAAGAAAACTATAGGCCAATATCACTGAAGTACAGAGATGCAAAAATCCTCAACAAAATTCTAGCAGACAAAATCCAACAACATATTAAAAAAATCATGCATCATGACCAAATGGGCTTTATCCCAGGGATGCAAGGATTCTTCAGTATTTGCAAATCAATCAATGTAATACACCACATTAACAAATTGAAAGATAAAAACCATATGATTGTCTCAGTAGATGCAGAGAAAGCCTTTGGCAAAATTCAACATCCATTTATGATTTAAAAAAAAACACCCTTCAGAAAGCAGGCACAGAAGGAACATACCTCAACATAATAAAAGCCATATATGATAAACCTACAGCAAACATTGTCCTCAATGGTGAAAAATTGAAAACATTTCCCCTAAAGTCTGGAACAAAACAAGTGTGCCCACTCTCCACTACCATTGAACATAGTTTTGGAAGTTTTAGCCACAGTAATCAGAGAAGAAAAAAAATAAAAGGAATCCAGATTAGAAAAGAAGAAGTAAAACTCTCACTGTTTTCAGATGACATGATCCTCTACATAGAAAACCCTAAAGACACCACCAGAAAATTACTAAAGCTAATCAATGAATATAATACTGTTGCGGGATATAAAATTAACACACAGAAATCCCTTGCATTCTTATATACTAACAATGAGAAAACAGAAAGAGAAATTAAGGAATCAATTCCATTCACCATTGCAACGAAAAGAATAAAATACTTAGGAGTAAATCTACCAAAAGAAGCAAAAGACCTATATATAGAAAACTATAAAACACTGATGAAAGAAATCAAAGAGGACACAAATAGATGGAGAAATATACCATCTTGATTGGTATATACCAGTATACCATCTCTTCTTGATTGGAAGAATCATAAAGTGAAAATGAGTATACCATCGAAAGCAATCTATAGATTCAATACAATCCCTATCAAGATATCAATGGTATTTTTCAGAGAACGAGAACAAATAATTTCACAATTTGTATGGAAATGGAAAAAACATCAAATAGCCAAAGCAATCTTGAGAAAGAAGAATGGAACTGGAGGACTCAACCTGCCTGACTTCAGGCTCTACTACAAAGCCACAGTCATCAAGACAGTATGGTACTGGCACAAGGAAACATAGATCAATGGAACAAAATAGAAAGCCCAGAGATAAACCTACACACCTATGGACACCTTATCTTCGACAAAGGAGGCAAGAATATACAGTGGAAAAAAGACAGTCTCTTTAACAAGTGGTGCTGGGAAAACTGGTCAACCACCTGTAAAAGAAAAAACTAGAACACTTTCTAACACCATACACAAAAATAAACTCAAAACGGATTAAAGATCTAAATGTAAGACCATAAACTATAAAACTCATAGAGGAAAATATAGGCAAAAAACTCTCTGACATAAATCACAGCAGGATCCTCTATGACCCACCTCCCAGAGTAATGGAAATAAAAGCAAAAATAAACAAATGGGACCCAATTAAACTTAAAAGCTTTTGCACAAAGAAGGGAACTATAAGCGAGGTGAAAAGACAGCCTTCATAATGGGAGAAAATAATAGCAAATGAATCAAATGACACAGAATTAATCTCCAAAATATACAACTCATGTAGAGCTCATTGAGCTCATGCAGCTCAATACCAGAAAAACGAACAACCTGATCCAAAAGTGGGCCAAATAACTAAACAGACATTTCTCCAAAGAAGATTTACAGATGGCTAACAAACACATGAAAAGATGCTCAGCATCACTCATTAGCAGAGAAATGGAAATCAAAACTGCAATGAATTACCATCTCACGCCAGTCAGAATGGCTACTATCAAAAAGTCTACAAACAATAAATGTTGGAGGGGGTACAGAGAAAAGGGAACCCTCTTACACTGTTGGTGGTAATGCAAATTAGTACAGCCACTATGGAGAACAGTGTGGAGATTCCTTAAAAAACTGAAAATAGAACTGCCATACGACCCAGCAATCCCACAGCTGGGCATAAACACCGAGGAAACCAGAATTGAAAGCGACACATGTACCCCAATGTTCATCACTGCACTATTTATCTTGGACAGGGAAGCAACCTAGATGTCCATTGGCCAACAAATGGATAAGAAAGCTGTGGTACATATACACAATGGAATTTTACTCAGCTATTAAAAACAGTGCATTTGAATCAGTTCTAATGAGGTGAATGAAACCGTAGCCTATTATACAGAGTGAAGTAAGTCAGAAAGAAAAAACACCAATACAGTATACTAATGCATATATATGGAATTTAGAAAAGTGATAATGATGACCCTATATGTGAGACAGCAAAACAGACACAGATATGAAGAACAGACTTTTGGACTCTGTGGGAGAAGGCAAGGGTGGGCTGATTTGAGAGAATAGCATTGAAACATGTATATTGCCATATGTGGAATAAATCACCAGTCCAAGTTTGATGCATGAAACAGGGCCCTCAAAGCCGGTGCACTGAGACAACACTGAGGGATGGTATGGGGAAGGAGATGGGAGGGGTTTCAGCATGGGGGACATATGTACACCCATGGCTTATTCATGTCAATGTATGTCAAAACCACCACAATATTGTAAAGTAATTAGCCTCCAATTAAAATAAATTAATTAATTTTAAAAAGAAATCAAGGAAGGAAGGAAACAAACAAAACAAAACAGCAAAAAAAAAAAGGAAGGAAGAAACTCCCTAGATGGTTTCCAATGGGAAAGCAATATCAGTAGAAAGGAATCTATGTCTGCCTGCCTGTCAGTCTATCTACTTGTCTTTCTATCCACCCATCTATTCATCCATCCTAGAAGGTAGCTATTACCTACCTACCTACCTACCTAACAGCCTACCTACTTATCTTAATTAAAGACATTAAAAAAAGATGTCCCAGCATGGTTTTAATAGCACCCCGGGGTATCTCCAGTTATCTTAAGAAATGTTTTAAACATTTGCAGAGAGAATGGATCTTCCTTTCATTTTCATTTTAAAAGGACATGTTGCCATATAACACTTTTATGGTAGGAAAGGTCATAAAAACAAGTTTATGATAGGACAAGATAACTGTATCAATGCCAAGAATCACTGTTCACATAAATGCTTATTGACAAACATGCTTACCAAAAAGAATTGCTGTTTTTCCACCGGATATGGCATCCCACATAAATCCTGTCACATTTTGTGACTTTATTCTTGAATTTCTTGTCTGTAAGTTAATAGACTCTAACTAGATCTTCACTGAAGCATTTTCACACTCTTGAAATTGTGTTGGTTGATTTTCTATCATTAGCTTTGTCCTTTGACAAAATGAACTTGAATCCAGCACAACAGTACTTTTTATTTTTTCATGAAGCTGTTTGACATAACATAACTAAAAGCATAAACTTTGGAATCAGACAGACTTTGGCTTCAAACTTTAATCCCCCTAATTATTTACATGACTTTGAATAGATTGTTTAACTTCAATAAGCTTTAGTTTCCTTATAAGTAAAAGGGAGATAATCAAACTTACTTTTGGTGTTGTTGCAAGGATTCACAACAATCTGTAAATAAGATGCCTAACAGGGTATCTGATGCATAGTAAAAATTCCACAAATTTTAAGTCCTCAATTTATATATCTGAGGATTTCATGCTCCATGAATTTCTGTTCTGACATCAGTTGTCTCAATATAAGTTAGTTCTTTCTTTTCTGCTAACATTATTGAGTTCTACTGGTAAATGTGGGTTTTATAAGGATGAAGAATTACAGATGTTACAAAATTTGCATTCCCTCTTTCAAGTAACCCCTAGGCATCTTACATTTCTCTCACTGTTAATTTCCTAATAAAGTCAAAATCAATTTTTGATCATCTTTTAGGAGTCAGGCGGTAGAAGTGAGGCCTCAAATGCCATTGCCCCAGGTGCTGCACCTGCAGTACTTGATGCTGAGAATGACACTGTGGATATATCAGAAGTATCAACAGAATCAGGTTTCTCTGCCAGCCACTCATCTCCCTCCAATGATTCTGAAAGGACTGCAAATGCTGACTTTGCCAGTGCCATCTGTAAGTGTATTTAATATAATCTTCAAATGCTGCAATCTGTTCCATATCAAATACAGTTTTTGATCACTGGTTCATTATCAGAAAAGAATCAAGTCATTCTGATACTCAGTTGACATAAATTCTGATGGATTTTTTTTTAATCTACTCTTCACTAAATCTTTATAGCACCTAAATTCGAACTGTAATTGAGAAATTGGCTCCCTCATCTAGATTTTATTTGATATCTAATCACAGTAACCCAAAATGCATTCATATACAGAAATATATTCTGTCTTGATTTGTGTCATCTGATGATCTATGAGTTATAGAAATGATAGCTCCATAAAAAATAATGCAAATGTGTCTCGTTTGTAAAACACTCAAGTGCATATGGTGTACACAGTAGTAAATTCTCTCAATATCTTCTCTTCACAGTATATGCTGGATTAGTGGAAGTACCTGAGAAATCATCTAAGCGACCCTCTGACGTTAACGTTAACCCATTATATGTCTCTTATGAATGTAAAAAACCACTAATCCACATGTATGAAAAGGAATTCACTTCTGAGATCTGCTGTGGTTCTTTGTGGGGTAAGTTTGATTTCTTAAAACTGAGTTGTTGTATTTTAAAGAGTACATTTTTATCTATATAAAAACTAGTGTGAAAGCACAGATATAAAATATTTATTTGCTATTGACAAACTGTTTTCAGGGCTTCCCTGGTGATTCAGATGGTAAAGAATCCACCTGCCATGTGGGAGACCTAGGTCCGATCCCTGGGTTGGAAAGATCCCCTGGAGAAGGGGATGCCAACCCACTACAGTATTCTTGCCTGGATAATCCCCATGGACAGAGGAGCCTAGTAGGTTGCAAAGAGTAGGACATGACTGAGCGACTAAGCACAACTGTTTTCAATTATGCGTACATGCTAAGTCACTTAAATCCTATCTGACTCTGTGTGACCCTGTGGACCATAGCCCACCAGACTTCTCTGTCCAAGTGATTATCCTGGCAAGAATACTGGAGTGGGTTGCCATGCCCTCCTCATTTCCAAGTATGTGTGTGTGTGTGTATGTGTTTGTATATGTTATTAAACATACATATACACATGTATCTACACACAGAGAGAGTAGTTAACTTTCTTATTTATTTTCACTCAGTTCAGTTTGATGTTTGAATTGCTCCCTCTCCTGTTCATTCTGTTTTTCTTTATAACCTGAATTAACTTTGCTAAAATATAAAATTGGACTGCTGCTGCTGCTGCGAAGTCACGTCAGTCGTGTCCGACTCTGTGCGACTCCATAGACAGCAGCCCACCAGGCTCCCGTCCCTGGGATTCTCCAGGCAAGAACACTGGAGTGGGTTGCCATTTCCTTCTCCAGTGCATGAAAGTGAAAAGTGAAAGTGAAGTCGCTCAGTCGTGTCCGACTCTTTGCGACCCCATGGACTGCAGCCCATCAGGCTCCTCCGTCCATGGGACTCTCCAGGCGAGAGTACTGGAGTGAGGTGACATTGCCTTCTCCGAAAATTGGACTAGGTTATAATTATTTGAAGATATAGGTTATAATTATTTGAAGATTCAAGCTTAATATTTTTAGTTTGTGATAGAATGCAATGTATAATACCTAATGAGATTATTGCAAGAAATTTCTTCAAGTTCTTGTTTTTAAAATATCTTGAGGATTTGTAGACAAAATTCCTTGTATAATATCTTAACTTTGACAGACTTCTTCAATCCTTTATTCCAGAAGAATTTTAGCCACTTGGTAATTCTGAGACAATTTTTTTACCTCAAGCCAGTCTGAATCATAAATGAAACAGAATAAATGAATGCAAGGAAGTGAAAAAGCCAAAATAAATGCCAACCTCCAACCTGCAGTTTCATAGATTTTGCTTAATGTATGATTGAACAGGAGACAGAATTTTAAATTAAAGATAGAGCAGTATAGCAAATATTATAGTTTTGTGAGAAAAAAAAAATAAGCCATCCTCAAAGTTCTACTAATGTAATGTGTCAGATAACAAAAAAGCAGTCTACTTCATTATCATTTCAACCAGGCAACTACCCAGGGATGAGCTTAATGTCTAGTAACCAATTTTAATCACTTGTGGTTTTATATTTTTAAATATAAAAGATTGTAATATGTGTCATCATGGTAAAACAAGATGCCCCAAATGGCCGCTGCCAGTGTCTCAGTCCCCAAAGGTGTCCCAGCTACTTCATGCCTCTCCAAGGGGATTCTCCAAGATCAACAAGTGGGTCTGACCCAGGCACCTTTCAAACCACTGTGTCTGCCTTGAAACTTGAAGCATATGAGATTTTGTGCATGCCCTGTAAGAATGGAATTTCTTTTACTTATGGCCCTTCAGCTCTCCTGAACATAGAAAGTGAAGTCGCTCAGTCGTGTCTGACTCTTTACAACCCCGTGGACTATAGCCTACCAGGCTCCTCTGTCCATGGAATTCTCCAGGCAAGAATACTGGAGTGGGTTGCCATTTCCTTCTCCAGGGGATCTTCCCGACCCAGGGATTGAACCTGGGTCTCCCGCATTGCAGGCAGACGCTTTAACCTCTGAGCCACCAGGGAAGCCACTTGATTTTCAAAACCAGTTGTTCTAGGAACTCATCTTCCCAGTGCCAGACCCCCAGGCTGGAGAACCCAATGTGCATCTTGGATGCCAAACTCCTTGGGAAGAACCTCTTGTTTATTAGTCATCAGCTCTTGGATATGGGTCTTTACTAAACTGCATCTCTGTCATTCCTTCCCATCTTGTTGTGGCTCCTTCTTTATGTTTTTAGTTGCAGAAAATCTTTCTGCTAGCCTTTAGGTCATTCTCATAGACAGTTGCTCTGTAAATAGTTGTAATTTTTGTGTGCCCATGGAAAGAGGTGTGTTCAGGGTCTTTCTACTCCACTGTCTTGATCCTGATCCCCATTCGAAGTACGTTTTAAATTTAGTTGAATCTGCTATTTTAGTCTTCTCATTCAGTCTTTAAACAGTGCTTCTATTTTAATGAATAGAGCCAGCACACAAATAACAGAGTATAGGAAAGTAAATACATGAAATAGGAACTAATTTTATAGACATTCAGCAATATAAGTTTTTTAATATATGCATGAACACAGAATCATTCCATTTTAAAATAATTTGCATATAATTATTTAAAAGTATTAAATCCCTGTTAGGAATGAGAAACCAAGAAGAGGGAAGGGATGTATGTATACCTATGGCTGATTCATGTTGAGGTTTGACAGAAAACAACAAAATTCTGTAAAGCAATTATCCTTCAATTAAAAAATAGTTAATTTTTTTAATATAGTCTTTATATATACTAGGCCTCATTAATATTTTATAGTAACTTTCAAAAGAGTTAACTGATTTTTGTAAAGTTTGGGACATTACTAAAAGGTACTAAGATATACATAAAGTTCTATCTGTGTGATGGCATACCAGACTCCAGCCAGTAGAATATTACCAAAGGGTGTTATTTTCTATATTTTAATGAAAATAAATTTGTTCTGTTAGTAGAGAGTTCCCTGTTACACAGAATGAAATCAACAGTAACTTAAAATGACAGACATCACCTTTACATAGATCAGCACACTGGAGGAGCAAAAATACTAATATAAATGCAATTATAAACATGTAATCTGAACTAATATAGCACTTTTCTTTTTATATATGAACAGGAGTGAATTTGCTGTTGGGAACTCGATCAAATCTGTATCTGATGGACAGAAGTGGAAAGGCAGACATTACTAAACTTATAAAGAGAAGACCATTCCGTCAGATTCAAGTTGTAGAGCCACTCAACTTGCTGATTACCATCTCCGGTTTGTTTTAGAACTAAAATTAGCTGAGTCATTATGCAGATTAATTAGGTTGTAAACTGGGCTAAAGACTTTCTCAAGTGAAAGTGTTCCTAAGAAAGCACTGTAAATATAATCTTTAATTGGGACAGCAGGCTTTCCTACTTGTATTTTCTTAACTATTTACAATTTAAACTTCTGACTCTCCTTTGATGTCTGGATATTTGATTGCAGTGTACCTGTACTAGGTCAGGGAAAGGAAAAAACATGCTATTTGCATCCTATCAGGTCTTCTCTCAGTAACCATGCACAACTTTGGGAGTCACAGCTTCAGCCACACCCGCACACTCACCACCACAGTAACCTCCACTATATACCTTTCCTGTGATGTGTTAGAAGCAAGGAGGAACAAAGAGGCCAATAACTGGATAAAAATGAAACTCTGTTGTACCTACCACAGCCCTATAATAAGGGTCTACAGATAAGGCTAGTAACAAGAATGGATCCTCTATTCTTCCCACATAGTAGTTGAACTTTTTAGTTTGGCTCAGTCAGAGCCTGACCCTTGGAATATGAGAGATCAAGTATATGGATGTTAAAAATCATTGTGATTACCAAATAGTACTTGGTATCAGGAAAGCACTAACATTAATGCTGATTTTAGGCAAAAAATTACTCTTGAAAGATTAGGAAAAAATGTTAAATGTTTTAACTGTAGAATAAAATGATGCTAATAACAGTAATTTTTATGTGCTTATATACTTCCTATCTGTACCTAATAATGATATTGCACATTAATTAATGATTATGTATAGTCCTAAATATGATTAATGTTGCTTTAAGTTTTGGTTAGAGAAAGTCCTCTAGAAATATATACCAAAGAATCATGATTTTCTAAATCATTTTTTATGGCCATTCATTTATAATTGTTTGAGGCACACAGAAGCAACATTTAGTTTTTGAATACATCTGGATGGCTTGCATGCTGCACATCTGGATAACAGATTTATTTTTATCCAGCTTTCTCTAACCCAAATATTCTCTTTTTATTGCTGAAGTTTCTTTTAAATGTGGATTATTTTTGCATCAGATAGTACAGAGAATGTCAGTATAGAAAGATACCTGATAGTTTAGAGCTCAACTTCATTATTTGATAACAGATTGACAGTAGATATAGATACTTGAATTCTAACACTGCTCAAAAATGTATCAAAATACATTTAAGATTACATGAATGTGAATCTTATTGTTGGGCCTAGAAATCTTATAGTCATAAATCCTAAAAATGACTATAAAGTCACTATATATGAAGATAAATGTGTGATTTTAATGGCTTGTTTTTCTGAAAGAACTGTAAGAATTTTGATGGGACTTACAATTAACAAAATAACATTAAAGATAGATTGGGCCGAGAAAAAATAATAAACTGTTTGATTTCTTTGTAAGTTTACTGGAATGAAAGAGTACAAAAAGAGAGATCCATCTCACTGGCTGAGGATGCCTAACAGTCAATACACCAGACATATCTTCTCATATATGCACACTACTGGAGATAGCTTCTAGGTCTCTGAGTCCCAAAAAAGTCATGGCTTAGATAAAAAGCTAAGGTACAGATGATGGATGGTAATTCTGTTGCCCACATAGTAGCAGTCTTAACGTGTTCCAAAGAAGTGTTGTACACTCACTTCTACATCGATAGCTGGTAGACACTTCAGCTATCTCTTGGAAGTTAGAGACTACAAGAAACTTTGCTATCAAATTTCCAAACTCTAAAGGGGAGACTCATTGCAGTATAGTTTTTCAGAAGTGCTTTTTACTTTAATTAAAAGATTTGATTAAAAAGACAAAATACCTTTACCTTTTTTTGTTCTTCTAATATGTAAAAAAAAAAATAGACTGAATTAAAACATTGTGTCTTTTCTTATCTATCAGGCCGTAAGAACAGACTTCGAGTGTATCATTTGACCTGGCTGAGAAATAAGATTTTGAATGATGATCCAGAAAGCAAAAGAAGACAAGAGGAAATGCTCAAAACAGAAGAAGCCTGCAAAGCAATTGATAAATTGACAGGCTGTGAACACTTCAGTGTCCGTAAGTCTCATTTCATGTTTGTTTTTGTTGCTGTTTAGTCGTTGCCATGTCCAACTCTTTTGCGACCTCTTGGACTGTAGCCTGCCAGGCTCCCTAGTCCTTCGGATTTCCCAGGCAAGAATACTGGAATATGTTGCCATTTACTTCAGCTATATAAATTTTGCCTCCCTTCATTTGGTGAAGTACATTCTTGTGGAAGCCAAAGTAGAGAAAGGAAAACATTTGCAACTTCAAATACAAAAATAAGTAAATTTCTCTGAGACATCTTTCAAGTCTTTTATGTCACAATAATGGCTGTTATTGAAAAACTATTGATTGACTGAAATAGCTATTGAAGTTAAATTTGGTTTACTTTTTCTCCTTTCTTCCCTTCCCACTCACTCTAATTAGTTCACATTAACTGATGTTTCTTCCTGCTTCTATTTAACTTCAACTGCATAAATGTTAATGTGTCTTCAGTAACCTGCAAGTAGATTTATATGACATTGTCTTTCCTTGGAACAGCAATAAAATAGAATTCTGTAATGATTCCTTTTTTAAAAATTGGAAAATCCCTCTTAATACTGACCAAGAAACAAGAAAATTCATCAATTATCTGCTGGCTCTCATTTCCACTGATGATATTCATGAGTATAATTGCAAAATATTTCCTGTCTGATTAGTGTGTTTTCATATCCCCTCTGTCTTCACAACCATCCACTGTGGAATGGAGTAACAAATCCAGGGTCTCAGAGTCCCGCTGTCATCTCTTAACAACTTGGAAGTAATGTTTTCCCATTCTTTCTATTTCTGAAGCAAATCCCCTCTACTGTTAGCCTTTTTTTTTCTTCTTTCCTCTTTACTAATTGTCTATCAGTCAGAGCTAGTGGCATAAGTAAGAGATAGTTAGAATCACATAATATGAGTTGTGGTAGGATACTTTTATCCTGACTGACCATTTCTGTTCTGCATACTAAGAGGCTTTCCCAGGATAGGTTTCATATATGTATACATATGTGACCCCATGTACTGTAGCCTACCAGGCTCTTCCATCCATGGAATTTTCCAGGCAAGAGTACTGGAGTGGGTTGCCATTTCCTTCTCCAGGGGATCTTCCCAATCCAAGGATCGAACCCGAGTCTCCCTCATTGCAGGCAGACGCTTTACCATCTGAGCCACCAGGGAAACCCATATACATATGTACATACACATAAATAAAGGTAGAAATGAGTGCCCAGACAACTTAAGCATAAAAATATACTATTTTCTTCTAGTTTTATGTATCACTACTTTAATATTCCCAGATGTCAACCCAGAAGTTGATATAGCAGAAGTACCTCTTACTAACTTAAAAATCAAGTTTTTAGTTCAATAAGAGAGTTTACAAAGAGAGTCAACCTTGCAAAGATAGTCCTGTGCGTTTGTGAAACAGATGGGCTAGTTTAGTCTAGTTTTCCCAGTTGATTGCATTCCAATCCATCCCAGCTCTCATAACAACCAGTAACACTTGTCCTACTGATGAGTGGAACAGTAGCTCCTTCCCAAAGGAGAATAACAACATGACCATACTTGCATGGTATTTTCATAGCCTTCCAAGGTCCACAAAATAGTGGACTGATACCAATTACTGCCATATATTAAATTTATCACCAGTATTTGCTTAAAAGAGAATTTGTTTGCTTGTTGGAGAATTTATTAATAATTCTTTGACCTACTTCTGAACAGTTAAAAGAAAGAAAGAAAGAAGGTGAAGCTAGACTCAGAGAGGCAGAGACACAGAGTGAGAGAGAAGGAGAGAGGAAGGGAGAGGAAAGGAGAGGGAGAATTCTTATATATTAGTCTTAGATGAAGTCTGGCTAGGGAAGATAGCAGCAGTATCTCTGCCAAAGAAGAGGGATTTAGCACAAACATAAATCTAGAAGTAGAACAACATATTTCATAAGAGCCAGAAGGTCTGGCCAAGGGCAAGCATATACTTTTTATAAACTTTTGCTTTCTTTAATAAAAAGCTCTATTGAAATAATTTATATACCATAAAATACACCCAATTTAAGTGTACAGTTAAGTGAGTTGCAGTATGTTTATACAGTTGTGTAACCATCACCATGATCTGATTTTCATCATTCTAACAAGAAACGTCATGGCCATTAGCAATCACTGCACATTTAATTTCTCTTACCTTATTCCCTTCATAACCTGAAGAAGCTACCGATCTACTTTCTCTGCTATAGATTTGTCTTTTCTCCATGATTTACTTAAATGGAATTATACATTATATGATCTTTTGTGACAAACTTCTTTCACATACCATAATGTTTTCAAAGTTCATCCATGCTATAACCAATACAACATGTATCAGTATTCCTTTTTATTGCTGAATAGCATTGCATTGTATAAATATTTCATCTTTTGTTTATCCATTATAAATTCATTGTTTAAAATGTCTTTCTTCTGGTTCTAACCATCCAAATGGGTATGAAGTGGCATCATATAGTTTTGATTTGCATTTCTGTCATGAATAATGTTGAGCATTCAAGTGTTTATTGGCCATTTGTATATCTCCCTTGGGTTATTTATTTTTTTGTTATTGAGTTGTATTTTTTTATATATTCTGGATTCTAGACCCTTACAGATATATGATTTGGAAATAGTTATTCCTTTTCCATACTTTGTCTTTTCACTCTCTTGATAGTGTCCTTTGATACATAGAAGAGTGAATTTTAATGAAACCCAGTTTAGCTGTTTCTTTCTTTTGTTGTTTATGCTTTTGGTGTCAAATATGAGAATCTATTACCATGAAGATTTATTTCTATATTTACTTTTAAGAGCTTAATAGTTTTAGCTCTTACATTTAGGTCTTTGATCCATTTCAAGTTAATTATCGTATATATGGATTAAGGTAAGACATCCAGTTATTTTTTTTAATTTTTTATATGTAGATATTCAGTTGTCTCAGTACCATTTAATGAAGAAATTGTTGTTTCTCTATTGAATATTCTTGGCACCATGACCATGAATGTACTTTATTTATAGACATTCAGTTCTACTCCATTGATCTATATGCCTATCCTTATGTCAGTACTACACTGTTTTGATTACTATAGCTTATAATAAGTTTAGAAACTGGGAACTGTGAGTCCTCCAACTTTGTTTTTTATTTTCAAGAGCATTTTGGCCTCTTCCAATTCCATGTAAATTTTAATCAGCATTTCTGTTTATGCATAGGGGGCCATTGGGATTTTAGAGATTGCATTGAATCCATAAATCACTCTGGATGCTATTGCCTTCTTAATTGTCATAGTTATGACATTTTTAACAACAAATACAAATACTTGAGCATTCTTGTTAACCCTGTGGCATTGTTACTTCTTTGTATTTTATCACTGTAGTCCAACATGAAGAAACAACATATATTGCAATTGCTTTGAAATCATCGATTCACCTGTATGCATGGGCACCAAAGTCCTTTGATGAAAGCACTGCCATTAAAGTGAGTGCTCTCCATTTTCTTTGGGTTTTCTTTTGAGAAACTGTAAACAGAACAGTATTTGGAATATAGTAGGAGAAATATAGATGCTATTCTTCTACAGTTAATGTAATTTGAATATACCATGCCAATAATTATCATTTAACGCTTTTCTAGACAATTCACAGGTACCAAACCAAGGGAGAATGTGAGGGAAATCCCTGACCCCTCCCCTTACAGGAACTCCCTACCAGCTCCTCACTCCCAATTCCTGTAGTTAACATGAAGACCTCCTCTTCTAAAGCCACAAACACAAACTTTGGGTGCCACCCTAATGACTTGAAGCTGAGAAAATCCCTGTTCTCTCTTAGTGGGGGGTGGAGAGCAGAGGGAAGGTAAGGAAAGATGTGACAGTGGTAGAGTGGGGAACCCCCTGGTAGAGGAATGAAGGAAAAGAAAGCCTTTGCTCTCATGACCAGGACTATAATAGGTGGGAGTGGGGAGGAAAGGGTAGCTCTATATTCCTTCCAAGCTGGATCTCTAAACACATTTCTCTCTAGAACTATTACAAGGAATGCTGGTTAGGTTTATTTGGATTACGAGTACTGTTTCCACCCTTATTTTGGTTTAACTGAACTTCTATGGATCAGCCTCATAAGGTAACCATTTAGTGTCACAAACAATTAAGTTGCTGATGATTTTTAATCACATTTCATAAACTGGAGACTACTTTTATCTTTATTATCTTTTTACAGTGCTTCAGAACTCAACATAAGTAGAATTATTCTGCATTTATTATGTAATAATAAAGACTGATTAATGAACTGGTGGTATTACATAGAGTCCAGTAGCTCCTTAGAATCATCTGAAGCATTTGTTAAAAGTTTAGATCTCAGACGCAACTCCAGGCCAAATTAGTAGGTTTGGAGTGGGGCCTGGGGAATCTATATTTTTAACAAACATCCTAGGAGATTTTGAACTGGTTGGTCCATGGAGTTTTTCAAAGCACTGATAAGGACACATCATGATAGACCCCAGCAAATGAAATACAATCATATCTTAGGTTAGGATCTGTTTACATATTATGTTTTATAGGCTAAAACATCACATGTGTACAATATAGATGGGTTAATGTTTATGACTGCTTCTCAAATGTCTGAAAGTGAAAGTCACTCAGTCGTGCCCAGCACTTTGCGACCCCATGGACTATACAGTCCATGGAGTTCTCCAGGCCAGACGACTGGAGTGGGTAGCCTTTCCCTTCTCCAGGGGATCTTCCCAACCCAGGGATCGAACCCAGGTCTCCCACATCGTGGGCAGATTTTTTACTGGCCAAGACATTTGTATGATAAATATGTTCTTTTATAAATAGCATAGACTACCATATAGATAGTCTGGGTCTGTCCTGACACAAATCACATCCCTGATCTGATCTCCCTAAATTGGGCATTGGGTCAGTTGTCAGTATTTGGATATGGGTTTGTTCCTGGGTGTCTGCTGGTTGGTCAGAGCTGCCTGGTATGGAACTGGGAAGCAAAGAAGGTAAGTACCAACAGTCTGTCTGGCCTGATATACAGTTCCTTGTCTAAGTCCTCACTCCAGTTCTTGAATCCCACCACATGAGTTCATTATGGTGAAACCTATGATGCCCAGTCCTCTACTGTGACCTGAACTTGGCAATGTATCCTGTTTGGCTTTTTGTTTCCTTGGACTAGGAACCATAAGAGCCTAGAGTACACCCAGTCTATGGTAGGCTAACATGTCTGGCCTTTCTCATTCCCTACCAAGTGTGCATTGATCAATCAGCAGACTCCGAAGGAGACTACATGTCCTATGAAGCCTATATACGAATACTGGCAAAAATACAGGCAGCTGATCCTGCAAACCGGTTTAAGAGACCAGATGAGCTCCTTCATTTGCTGAAGCTCAAGGCAAGGAATTTAAAGGCAGCACACAGAATACAAGGCCATATAAGACTCATGATTTTTGGAGATTTGGCCTTTGAAGGAAAACTCAATATTTAGAAACTGAATATAATTGTTCTTGTTGAGTTAACAGATCTAAGAAAAGTTGTAATACATAGGTCTTTAAATATATTATGTAATTTAAAAAATCGTTCTGGGTTCTATACACCTGTTAAGCAAATGGGCGGGAGAATTTTCACCTTAGACAGAGTGTCATTTTTGGCCTTTTGGCCATATTTGGTTTTATACCTACAGGTGTTTCCAACACTTGGTCATAAGCCAGTGACAGTTGACCTGGCTATTGGTTCTGAAAAAAGGCTAAAGATTTTCTTCAGCTCAGCAGATGGATATCACATCATTGATGCAGAATCTGAGGTTATGTCTGATGTGACCCTGCCAAATAACGTAAGATCCCTAGAAATTATTGTATAACACAATTTGAGTATTTCCAACTGTGAAACTCTTAAAAGGTTTAAAAATACGAGCACCAATATCTATATTAGAACTGAGGCCTAAAAGGTAAGTACTGAGTGCCAGAAGGTAGTAATGGATAAACAAAAGTCACTGATGGTTTCTTAGTCCAGAGTGCTAAGTCTGTTCTGCAGATAGACTTTGTCTGGCACAGTGATGCTTTGCATTTGTTTTTAAACGAATATATCCCCAGTTTACACTTAAAGTCTGGATTTCTATTGAAAAACCAATGATCCAACATTACTATCTGGCCATAATCAACTGGAACCAATTGGTGCCTGCCCACTTTTAGATGGAACATATGCTATGCATTTTCTATCCATCCATGTTTATGTATTTATAATAACTGGCCCTCTTAGGCATATGAGTTTACAACCCTTGCTTTTAGTTCTCTGCATCTCATTATGCATTATTATGTATATGCCCTATTTTTATCTAGATTGTAGTACTTTAACTATGATATATAGCAAGTTATCATAAAGTATTCTCTTATAGTATACTTTATACTTAGAATTTCTGATCAAAGGATTCAACATTTAAAAGCTAATGCATATCAACTCTCAACTCTTAAATAATAATAAACATGAAAATATGGCACAGCATCTAAAATATGGATAGTTGTAAAAAATACTATACACATCATTTATATAAAGAGCTCAAACATAATACCTCACACATTCACACACACAATATACATTTAATGGCAGAAATGACATTTTTCCTGTTGAAAATTATATTAAAAAGGAAGAGATGATTCAAAAAATCTTTTTAAATTCCCCATTTTGTTAAACACTAAAGTTTTAACAGTTTAGTGTTATACAAAAGTCCAGGAGAAAACATTTTGTACTTCTGAGTCACTGTAGTATTGTGATATTTTGCACAACTCTCAGAGATATCTCATATATCTCTGATAGATTACACAGAACAATTGTCAGATCATTAATGGAGACTGTTTTTTCAAGTTTTGGTCGAATTTAACAATCTAATTAGATGATCATTCTGTTGTCACCTATGATTATATAGAAATCACTGTTTATAATGTCAAAAACACTGAACCAAGCCCCAGCCAAAGCCACTTAAATATGAGTTCAGGTTAGTTTTAGTATAAGTATTATAGTACTCTTCACTTGGAATGTCTTCCATCACTTCCTGCATCTTATTTTTTTAGATCACATCATGCATTATTGAAAACCACAATATTGATCCAAGTTTATACTTATTTGAAAAGTCATTCAGTAAGATTGAATTCTGTGTTCAACTTGACTACTAAGCAAGAAGAATTACTTTCTTTTCAAGCAATCTGTTAATTATTATAGAAACAATGAGAGAAGAGGAGTTTTTTTTTTTTTTAAATCATTTTCTGGCCTAATTAGGGTACCTTAAGTGAATTCAAAAATAGAATTTTTAGCTAAATGCCCTGGTGTCTTGACCCATTAAAAGAGAAAGGACTCTAATATAAGGGAGGAGAGAGTGTCTTCTGAAACAGGATGTACTAAAAATAATTTTTCCAAAAGTGCTAGATTACAAAAGCTATAAAGCTACGAGGGAGCTTGTGTGCTAAAAGAATATGTGTGCTAAAAGAATATCTGATTACTTCAGGAATCATCTGAGAAGCAAGAGAATTACCTCTGAGGCTTTCTGGATTCACAGCAGCTCAGCTCTATTCTAAACAAAATTTTTGAGACAATCTTCTTTCTTGCAATTTCTTTTTCTCTCTTCCTTCATCTCTTTTCTGATTCAGTTGCTCATGCGAGTGCCCAGGGAACGCATTAAAATTGCTTTTCGCCTCTGGATCCCCATTTTAGTTTTAAGAATTGTTGTTGCTGAGACCGAGGCATGGCCACAAGCACTTGGCCTGAGTGCACTGGGTTTGGCAAGTATAGTTTCTGACATTTTTTCCCTTAAATTACTGAATTGGAAACATGATAAGAGGAATTGATTGTTCATTTTTAAGGGAAAGATGATTAATGTGACAATATCTATAGTTTGGGCAAGTTTTGTCACATTTTTTATGCATCATGAAATTTGGAAATTCTTAGATATTTCTTAATATTTCATCACCTAATACCTATCTGAATTCAAGATATTTTAAGATAATGTAAATTGGATAATAAATTCTATACTTTTTTTGAAGGGAGGATGACTGTTACATTTCAAGCAGTGAAAAATATTATAAAGCTGTTCCTTGTAAATATTTAAGCTCAAGCTATTTTAATTTTCTATTTCTGATTTGAATGAATTGGCTGATAACCAGTGATTTTGTATTTGTTACTTGGTTCATTCCTTACTAAATTTAGTATTCATTAATGTGCTAAAATGAATCTGAAATCAAATAAGTGATGTTTCTTCTATCATTATACATAATACTTAGTGAAATTTCACAGATTTCTCTGTTAGAAATATATTCTGCTTTTTACATACAAGATTTTTCTCCTAAAAATATAGGAGAATATTAAACAGTAACAACCTTATGACATAGGGAAAGCTCTTCTCAAGTGTTGGATAGCATGCTGTTTAGTACTAAAACAGAAATTTCTCTCCTCTCTGTACTTTAAACCCCTCTTTGGTCTTTATTGTTCAGCCAAGCTGCTTCTATTAAAGTAGTAGTGATAAAATGTTGGACATATAAATCCTTATGAAACATAATTCCAGCCCCTGGAAATCATTATACCACAGAATATCATCATTTTACCTGATTCCTTGGGAATTGGCATGATGCTCACCTTCAATGCTGAAGCCCTTTCCGTGGAAGCAAATGAACAACTCTTCAAGAAGATCCTTGATGTGTGGAAAGACATACCATCCTCCATAGGTATGTGGAAAATTTTTCTCCTTTCAGATGATCCCAGAAAAGCTTCTATTTCCTGAAGTGTCACTTTTTCTCAAGGCATCTAGGGTTAATTTGGAGTACTGCATACTTATTCCCTTGTAAGATAATGTATATGCTTTTCTTAGGCTTAATGATTTCACAAGGCTACCACAAAGAGACTGATTTGGGCTGTCTTAGTAGTTCATTTTCAATAATCATGTAATTAAAATAGGAAAGTGATTCTTTTCCATAATAATCTATCATTTTATTTTAACTCCTTTTGCTTGCATATTTTACACAGATGTTGAAAATGCTTCATTCCATAACACTGATTTGGGGGTTTACCTTTATCTTAGGAGAGTGCCAACTAGTATAAGTGAGGAGCAAAATATTTCCATTTTGTACAGTCAATAGTGTTCTGTTTAGCCAGTAATATTCCTGTGAAGAATCAATTACAAAACTGCATATGTGACTCATTGGTTGTCACTAAGAGTTCATCATCCTTAGTTTACAAAAGAGATAAATATGACTCACTGAAATGCTCTTTGGTACTACCCAGATGGCAACACAAAGAAAACTGCCTTTTCATCTTCATTAGACCAGGACATTTTTTTTTTATTCCTGACCAACACAGGACTACCAATCTGGGAAATCTGAATAACTTGAATCTCTCATACATGTCTCTGAGGCTTGATGACTACAGAGATAATTCTAAATAGGAAACAGAATAATGCATATAAACAGCAAAAATACTAGAGTAGAATGCTTTGGTTGAAATGTCCCTGAAAGGAGGATAAGTTTAATGAAGCAAATAAAGGAAATGGGAGGAGAGGGGGAGAGAGAGATGGAGGAAGGAAGGAAAGGAGGAAGACATAAAGATAAGAGAGATAGAGAGAAAAGTAGTTTATCAATAAAAAGTTAGAAGCTTCTGAAATCTCTATAAAATGGCTAAATGTGATCCACATGTGACTCTAAGGACCAATTTGAAAGAGCTTTTTTAATGGGCATTTTTTCACTATGGATGATGGCACATTGCATTGCATCTGCAGAATCCTTTCTTTTTGCATACCTAGTGTTAAGGAGTGTCCTGAAAACCTCCAATTCCTTCAAAAGGTAAGAACTCAACAGAGGGTTTAAAACCATTTTGTGAAAAGAGGTAAATGCTATCAATATATTGACAGATCTGGGGCAAAAGAAACAGAAAATAATGTCTTGTTCTAACCTTTACAGTGGTTGTGATCAATTTATTAATCAGAAATTAGAATAAGGAAATTTAGCTCAAATGGGAAATGTAACCCCTATATTTATTTCACTAAACAATGATAGGAATAAAAAAGATCTTAAGTCATCTGCTACAGTTTTTGTCCTTAGGCAAGACAACTTCCAACCTAAAACAGAGCTATTTTAAGTAACTAAAATTGAA
The DNA here is from genome assembly GCF_023699985.2 of Odocoileus virginianus. Taxonomy (NCBI): domain Eukaryota; kingdom Metazoa; phylum Chordata; class Mammalia; order Artiodactyla; family Cervidae; genus Odocoileus; species Odocoileus virginianus. The sequence continues at coordinate 52,603,988 of NC_069708.1, read as the reverse complement.
AAGCATCTCTCTATATGTAAAATAAATTAGAGTACTATGAGAAGATATTTTGGTCTGTATATTAAGGGTAATTTGAGAGCATGTAAAGATAGCTTTATAACTCTAATATTAAGGAAATCAGTTGCTTTCTTTTTTGTCTAAATGCAACTTCTTTTTTAATTTAAAACTAACCCAGATCCAGATTTCCCCAATCTAAATTTTACATTTCCTTTAGGTATAATGAATGTTTTCACTAATAAGATCATTGCTTTAGATTTTCAAACAGATATATAGAGATGCAGCAATCATAGCAAGTATCATTAAGCATTCCCAACTAAATCATTGGATTCTATCTCATATATAAGCTAGCTCAGTAGCTAGGTTAAGTGGCAAATTAATGTGCTTTAGAATCAAGGTAGAAATTATTTAATGCCATATGAACTGTGTACTTGGACTCAGCAAGTAGACTGTGCATGAAGTTTATAAATTTTGCTGTATGCAGTTGTTGAAAAAAATACTGCTCACCATGTCAGAAAATACTTTACAGTGTCAGCTGACTATATGGCTATTTACATAACTAGGTCTTCTGTTTTAAAGCAGTTGTCATAATCTTTATTGTCACTGAATAATATAAAGCAGGGCCCAAAAGTTTTAATCTTAATAAAAATTCCTGAGCAAGAAAAGGCTTAACAGTGTCAAATTAGTTTTAGTTCTGTTTATAGCATGGTACTTAATTGAATTACATTAGAGTTGCTAAAGTCATTATTTTAGCAAGTCATTTTTTATTAGTTTTAATTTTGAAGAGTTAGGTTTCCATGTATGTCACTTCAGCACAAGTACAAACCCATACAGGATGTTGTACCCCAACTAGATTATAAAATAAAGAATGACTGTGGCTAGATTTGATTTTCTACAAAGAGGTTAATATTAACCTTTAGCTTTTTCTGTGGTGTTGGAGAATGTAAATACAAAAATTAGCTTAGATCTAGTTATTCACTATGGTGAATATTTGATCACAATGATGAGAGTACATAGCTAGCTTGAACATTCTGTTGAGCAGCATAATGGCCAAACTACTGACTTAGAAGGAGGAAAATAAGAATGTATTAATCCAAACTGTAATAATGTCCCTCTTAATAATCAAACATTAGCTGTAGTTATAATTTTCCATCACTGGCAGAAATATTTTGTGTTTTTCTGATTTTTAAATTTTTTATTGTAGCTTTTGAGTGTTCTCAGAGAACCACAGGGTGGGGCCAAAAGGCCATGGAAGTCCGCTCTTTGCAGTCAAGGGTTCTGGAAAGTGAACTGAAGCGCAGATCAATTAAGAAGCTGAGATTTCTGTGTACCCGAGGTGACAAGGTATAGTTTACATACCCCAGTTAGGGCAAAAGTAAAGCAAGCAATGAAAATTAACTGATGAAATTTATATTGTTTTCTTTCTGGTTATAAATATATTTATGTTATATTTCCCAAATTGACATCTTAATAATATAATAAAAATAAATTTGCAATTTGCATTAGAAACATTGATTTGGTAAATGATGAAATTTGGTTTCAAGAGAAATCATTTTCAAAAATGTAAAAATTCTAATTGTGTTCAAAGCAAAACTTAGCCTCTATTTGTTACAAATTCCATTATTGCCTGTGATGTGTAGTTCTTTTCATGTTCATATTAATATGACATTTTGAAAGATGATGCTTGAGTAGATCTGCCTTTTATAGTTTTCAACATAATCCAATAACAGAAGAAGGAAAAAGTTAATTATGTTTGTTGAACACCTAATCATATAGTAGAGTTTATGCTAAATACTTTAGAGGCTATCATACGTAATCTTCATAAATCACGTCCACTTTACAGAAAAGAAAAAGGAAATCAATATTTGGCAATTATTTCTGTAATGTGATCAATTTTAACCAATTCAGATAGTTTATATGGAAAAAATGAATTGTATGATATCAGAACAGTCCCTACATGTTGTGAGAAATAATATCATGAAAAAATAATTCGAATAAGACTAGGAAGCATTCACATTTATAAGAAATTTAAGAGGATTTGAATTATCAGAACCAACAGGGTAAAGCACTGGGCATCAATAAAAGGTACTGGTTTATAATATAAAGAGAGATAATGGCAAGAACCAATGATTGAGATCAGGTACATCTAGGATGCAGTGCCAGCTCTAACTACATGTGAGAACCTGGAAGTTTGACTAGTTTTTCTGAACCTTAGTTTTTTCATCTAAAAAGTGGGAATATTAATAACTTGGAACAATTCTGAAAATTATCAATAATGTATACATAATAAGCATCTCACAGGTCAACAGCCTGGCACATAAAAGGTGTTAAGTCAAGGGTAGCTAGTGTTGTTTTCATCATTATGTCACACACCTTCCTAAGTATATCCATTGTGGATGTTGAAAACCTTGGTCCTAACAAGGATACTTCTGTTTGCTATTTATATTCTTGTACTGTCCTGATTTTCTTTATGGCACAGACCATATTTGCACAACATGTTCCTCTCTAAGTCTCATAAACCTCTCTAAGGTTTAGCTGATAATATCAATGTATTGATGTCAGTCTATTACACTGAAATAGAAAATTATACCAAGTAGAAAATTTCAGTGGCCACTTAAGCACCAGCGACAGTGTGAACTGCATCTAAATAATATGATATTTTCCATATATTAAAAGGAAAGCTAACTTGAGTAAAAGTAGATTTTTTTTAAATAGAAAAGGAAAGTTGTTAATGAAACCAATCAAGAACTTTAGCAGGTAAATGTCACCTACAAAAACTTAATTTTATTTAAACTATATGAAGTACAGTCATATAGAATATGGTAAAAAGTACTTTTTAAATTATAATTTTGGCTCCATACTCATTTGAATTTGTATACTTTAAGGAAATCTCTTTCTGAAATTGATTGATAACAGATAAATTGAAATTATAGTTGTACCTATCAAGTATCAGTTTGCAGTTTATTAAATATTTACTGATGTTGTCTCTTTCTCTCTTTTTAAAGCTATTCTTTACCTCTATCCTGCGCAATCATCACAGCCGGGTTTACTTCATGACCCTTGGAAAACTTGAAGAGCTCCAAAGCAGTTATGGTGTTTAAAAGTTTCCAATGATTTATTATACTGATTACAAGCATCACAAATATGCAATCTGCATTTTTTAATTTCTGAGATTAAATGAGCATTCACTTTTACTGGTAGGGAAAAATTAAATCAGATACTTTACTTTTAATGTAGCACAGAATAGTTTTAATGAGAAATGCAGCTTTATATATAAAATTAACTATAGCAAGCTCTATGTACTCCAATGGTGTACAATATCTTTTGCACAAACTTTGTAACTTTTGTTACTGTGAATTCAAATATTACTCTTTGGACAGTTTGGACAGTACCTGTATTCGGATTTTACAACATGGAGTTAAGAAACCTGTAATGAGTTAGATTCCAAACAGCTTTCAAAAGAGTTGCCCCTGAATGAGGGTTTTTTTTTTCCCAGAAAAAAATCAAAATAGCAACAAACCATATACAGATTTGCCAAGTCCTAGAAAGAACCAAAGGTTAGATTATGAAATGAAAATAATAAGGACTAGGTATAAACCAGACCTAAGGCTGAACAACCTGCATACCTGGAGAAAATACAGTGATAAAGGGGGGAAGGCCACCCTTTTTCCTCATTGCTCCATGACAGTTAAGCCCACAGTTAGAGACCAGTTGTGTTCTTTTCATCCCATGTTAAGGGGGTTTTCTCCTGATGGGAAAGGAAGAAAGCCTAAAATGGTTGATTTTCCTCAGAAACCCCAAAGATGTGCAATAGCTATTTTTAAGAACCACCAAATAATACACTTGCAAGCCTGATTACAGGACTGAACTCCTATACATATGTACTGTAGAATAAGTTGTATTTCTTTAATACTTTAAAGTAGGCGTCAAGTTCTATCCCAAAGGTAGATTGGTTGATTTATCAAAATTCTTATCTGGCCAACAATGTCTATATCAGACAGCTTTAAGTATTTTCCTGATCCCAGATTAAACTATAGAAAAACTTCCCTCCAGTTATTAAGCAAAAATAACAAAGTAAAACAACAAAAAGTTTTGACCCTAATACTTGTGTTTTTCATGGTTCTGTTTCTGTAAAATCAGAAATTAATCTAAAAGTGGTAAGTCCACATGTAGGGACTTAATGTAATAGATTAAAAGGAAAGATTTGGAAAAAAATACAACTTTCATCAAATACCTAGGTCTGCAAATTTATAGCAGTGAAAAAAATCATGCTAGTCCATCACCCCTATATATTATAGACGCCATAGATAGGTGGCATTTGGTCACTTATGGTAATTGCTACCTGGTGAAAAGCATCATTTCTGCATATCCATCCTCAATACCATGGTTAGTTCTGGGGCAATAAAGAAGCAACAGAACTACCACAAAGTATACCTCACTATAATTCCTCTAGTTCTGCTTCTAAAATCTGAAGACAGTGCTAGTGGGATAATAATTTTCAAACTACCTGGTTAACCAAAATACAAAAGCAGCTGACTATGTGTGATTTCACAATAGCACACTATTTCTTGGCACCTAGGTGCCAGGAATGATGATTTGGATTTTCCTAATAACTTTTATCAAGAATGTAGTAGCTCAATAATGAGAATTTAGGAGAACCTGAATCCATGAATTAAAGATAAATGTGATTCGCATTTGTTACTGTGACACAATAATGTGATCTTAAAACTGGCTTATCCTTGAGTGTTTACAACTCAAATAACTTTTTAAATGCAGTAGTTTAAAGAGAAAACAAACTTTTATGTCAAATTATTTCCTTAGAACTAGTCTTCCTTTTTAATTTGTACACCAAAAAGGCCATGGGGAACTTTGTGCAAGTACCTCATCGCTGAGCAAATGGAGCTTGCTATGTTTGAATTTCAGTAAATTCTCTCATTTAAGTAGTGTGTAGAATCAAGTCTTTTAAAAATTCATTTTTTTCTTCATAATATTTACTCAGTTAAGGTTCAAAAATAAGTTTTATCTTAAATCATATTTTTAACACAGTAAGACAGTAAACTATTTTAGGAAGTCAACTCCCATTGTGCTCTGTGGCTGTCATTCTAGCAAATATACACAGTAGTGAACTGCGTCTACAGAGGTGTCCCAAAGTAAATAAGCAAGAGAGATTGCAGTTGTGTAATTGAGTATTAAATGATAAGGTGTTGATGAGGAAAGGAAGCTAGGTACATACTAAGAAGGGAGATTAGATGTTGGATAGCCAACTTAGGAAGGACTGGAAATAGTCATTTGTAGGTAATGAATATTTCCAATTTAGATGTTTAATCCATCTGGAATTTTTACATCCTTTGCCAGCTGAAATAAGAAAATGAAGAAGCAATTGCGTTTCATAGTCAAATGAAATAGTAAAGAAAAAATTGTAACTACACCTCACCTTGTAGCAGCAGCACCTGGAAGCCCTGGCCCATCACAGAAACATTGACAGGGATTCCTGGAAAGCCAAATTCCCAAGTCCTCTAAGTTGAAGCATGAAAGTTCTGGCAGCCTGTGAGTAGCATTGGGACAGAGTACAGTTAATTTTAGTGTACTTTAACTTTTACACCAAAGCCCTTGTCCAAAATAGAAGAAATCATTGAAAACTAGAAATGTGATATATGCAAAGAACTGACAAGAAAAGTTCAGTGTGATTAGGTCTTTTGAAGTAAGGTTAAGAGCCTCAGGTAACAGAAAGGATAATCGTTAAAATAGTAGATTAGGCAAAGCACAAATCATTCATGCATACACACAAGCACACACACAAACCATTTGAATGCATAAATTTTAATATTTTAGTGCTACCAGTTTCTAGATAATTAATAAGTGTTTTTTGCTAGGACTTACTTAATTGAGACACTATCGATTAAACTAGGAATAATGCCACATGAATTCAATGGGATCTTTTAAGTACTCTTCATTTCTTTTCAAAACTGTGCCTATTTAAATTGATTTGTATTCAATCTGTGCTCTAATTTTAAGTTTTATAGAAACAATCTTTGAGACTGCTAATTGTTTCATCAGAAAATCTACAATGAATCATTGTTCAATCTCTAAAAAAATTTTAAATATATTGATTGATGTCATTGGATCTTTTAAGTACTCTTCAGTTATTTTCAAAACTGTGCATATTTAAAATCAATTTGTATGCAATCTGTGCTCTAATTTTAAAATTTATTGAAACAATCTTTGAGACTGCTAATTGTTTATTCAGAAAAATTGCAATGAATCATTGTTTAATCTCTAAAAATAAAAATTTTTAAATGTATTGATTGATGTCATTATTTGAACTATACTCATCTCATACTTCAGAATTAAGACTCATTCAAGGATTATTCATTTCCTTAAAGTGTGTAATAATGCACTGATTAGAAGGTCTTAGGGGTTCTACCTATTGTTCCATAGGAATTCCAGCGAAGGAAGGGTATATTAATTGGACTCAAATGTTTCTGGGTTGTGCAGTAGTGTAATTAAAAACTAATAATTTTCCTCTAAATGTGTGGAATTTTACACAGACTCACGGGGTATGAGTAAGGCTAAAACCTGAGCAAGTTTTAATGCTGACTTCCTTCCCATCTCAAAGAGTAAAAACTTTATCCAAAGAGAGTAGTAAATATTTATAGATCAGGGCTTCCCTGATGGTTCAGTGGTTAAGAATCTGCCTTGCCACAGAGCAACTAAGCCCATGGGCCACAACTACTGAGCCAGTGCTATAGAGCTTGTTAGCCGCATCTACTGAGCCATGTACCTAGAGCCCATGCTCTGTAACAAGAGAAGCCACCACAACGAGAAGCCCAAGCACCACAACTACATAAAGCCTGCACACAGTAACAAAGATCCACCACAGTCAATAAATAAATAAATATTTTAAAAAATATTTATAGTTTATTGATATTCAAGAAAAGTTTTAGTGTGGAGTGGCGGTAGAAAATGGAAGATAGAGCAAACATGAAAGATTTGACTCCTTCAGCTGGGATCAGAAGAGGAATAGCACTTCTCTCAGTAGATCACAAAAGCACTAGAGGAATGGTTCTATGAAGATGCTATTGTCTCAGAACACTTTGGAGAGATATTCATCAGACTTAACTGTTAGTGCCAGTTGGTATGGTCCTAATTAGTCAAGTATGTCCAGGCATTCTGAAGTCGTGTTACCTGTACACAGCATGCTTGCCCAGGCTTTTATAGGCTAAATTTAAAGTACTTCATTATAATTAAATTGACTCATTCAGCCTGATACATAGGTCCCACAGACTTCTACTACTTTAAAAGACACTGTTATGAGCCAAGGAATAATAACATCAACACAGATGGGAATTAGAATGGTTAGGGTAACACCCCCAAGACTGAAAAATGGCATTATCCTGGGAACCCTTTACCAAAGGAGGGGATATGGTAGGTCATGAAAAGAAATCGCTGTTAGTAACTTCATCATTCTCAAAGGGAGCAGTGGGTTTACAGACTCCAACACTGCAAGTCTACTAATCTTTTTTCCAATGTAATAACACTCTTTTACTTATAAGTCCTTTAACCTTCTCCTAAGGATATTCAGGTTGGCTACTTTTTAATAAACAGCTAATATAATAAAGGCCAAACATGTTTCAGAAAATATTGTAAATATCACATTTTATGTTATTAATAACCATGTCAACTGATATAAAAAGAATAGTTCCTAAGGGAATAAACTGGATTCTATCTTTTCAGAAGCTAGTATACAGCCTACTTTGTAGATAAATATAAAATCAGGTTCAGGATTAACTTTTTCCTATGTTGCCATCCCATATGTCCAAGTGGTTCATTTGGTACTTATACAGCAAAGACTCAATAAAAATATTACTTGAGAAGAAAAATGAGCATTGTTTTTCTTTGTATTTAGTGCTATTTAATTTACAACAACCTAAAATTAAGACTGACAAATTCAATTCTTCCATCAAAGTACCATCCGGGTTCTAGTGACCAAAGGGTAATGACCTGTGGGGTAACTTCACATGACTTTACCCTATAAACCTGAAGTGAAACAAAGGGTAGATTAAAATAGTGTCTTTTAAGGTTTTGTTTACCTTTAAAAGCAACACATAAGGGACCACTATGCCCCTTTAGTAATTAACCAAGGATCATGAGAAATGACAAAGGTCATTTAATAAAACAGCACATAAAACAAGTCATCTAACTGTTTTGTACAAACATTTGGTTTGAATGCGATTCTTTTTTCACAAGAACAACTCAACGTTGCAGCATCTTGAGACATATTTAAGGATCACCAAAGCATGTCAATATACTTTTGATCCCAAAAGTTTAAATTATGTTCCCATAAACTGATATACCAAATTCTCGGCATTCCCCAAAGTTACTTTTATAGATGATGAAAGAATGTGTCTGGTTTGCTCAGCTCAGTTCAGTTCATTTCAGTTGCTCAGTCGTGTCTGACTGTTTGTGACCCCATGAACCATAGCACACCAGGCCTCCTTGTCCATCACCAACGTCCGGAGTCCACCCAAACCCAGATCCATTGAGTCAGTGATGCCATCCAACCATCTCATCCTCTGTCGTCCCCTTCTCCTCCTGCCCTCAATCTTTCCCAGCATCAGGGTCTTTTCAAATGAGTCAACTCTTCCCATAAGGTGGCCAAATTATTGGAGTTTCAGCTTCAACATCAATCCTTCCAATGAACACCCAGGACTGATCTCCTTTAGGATGGGCTGGTTGGATCTCCTTGCAGTCCAAGGGACTCTCAAGAGTCTTCTCCAATGCCACAGTTCAAAAGCATCAACTCTTCTGCGCTCAGCTTTCTTTATAGTCCAACCCTCACATTCATACATGAGCACTGGAAAAACCATAGCCTTGACTAGATGGACTTTGTTGACAAAGTAATGTCTCTGCTTTTTAATATGCTGTCTAGGTTGGTCATAACTTTCCTTCCAAGGAGTAAGCATCTTTTAACTTCATGGCTGCAATCACCATCTGCAGTGCCAAATGAAACACTATTTCCAAAATTCTAAACACAAACTTCCAACACCATGGAGTCTCACAAATCCACAGTGAGAAATGAATACAATGAAGTTCAAAGAAAATTAGACTACACAAAAATGAAAATCTTCTCCCTAGAAGTAAAATTAACATTATATGAAAAGCTGGGGAAATAGACATTTCATTTGACAAGTAGAAAGTATCTATGAATTTTACTCCACAAACCTATATGTGCAAAAACTAATTCAAAACAAGCAAAAATGGTTATTTGAACTTCAATTCCTATTCTATCAGTCTGAGAGGAAATTTAAACTTATTTGAACTGTCGTTATTTATCCATTAGGGTTCCATGAAAGTCTGAGGGATCAGAAAAAATGGGGTATCCCACTGGTCTATAGTCTATGTAAGTCAACACTGATAGGCTGTGCACTACTCACTCCTTGAAACAATTTCCTCTCTCGGCCACTAGGATACCACTCTCTCGATTTGTCTCCTACATCACTAGTGTATTTGACTATGGCTCTACAATCAGGTACAGGTAAAACTTTGTTTCTTTCTGGCTCCTTTCAAGATTTTTCCTTTGCCTTTTGTTTTTAGAAGGTTTATTATTCTGGGTCTTGGAGTAGATATCTTTGAATTAATTCGTTTGAATACCAGCAAGGCCACTGGTAGGGTTTCCTGGATAGCTCAGCTAGTAAAAATCCACCTGCAATGCAGGAGACTCTGGTTCAATTCCTGGGTCAGGAAGATCCGCTGGAGAAGGGTTAGGCTACCCACTCCAGTATACTTGAGCTTCCCTGGTGGCTCAGCTGATAATCTGCCTGCAATGCGGGAAACCTGGGTTTGATCCCCAGGTTGGGACGATTCCCTGGAGAAGAGAATGGCTACCCACTCCAGTATTCTGCCCTGGAGAATTCCATGGACTCCATGGGGTCACAAAAAGTTGGACATGACTAAGCAACTTTCAGTTTCACTTTCAGCAAGGTCCCAGACACAGAGAAGAGAAAGAGAGGGTAGTGCAGAAAATAATATAAAGAAATAATGACAGAAAGCATCCCCAATACAGTTAAAGACAAAATTAACAATTCAATAATTTGATTAAACTCTTATAACTATTTTGACAGGATCTCATGTTTCAGCATGTTGTTTTTACATTTTCATATTTTAATATATTTTTATTTCCCTTTTGATTTCTTTTTTGACTCATTGGTTGTTCAGGACTGTGTTGTTTAATTTCTATATATTTGTAAATTTTCCAGTTTCTTGGTTTTGACTTCAAGTTGCTTACCACTGTGGTTGAAAGTGACACTTGGTATGATTTCAGTCTTCTTAAATTTGCTAAGACTTGTTTTGTAGCCTACTATATTATGTATCCTGGAGAATATTCCATGCATTCTTGATAATAAGGTATATTCTGCTGCTGTTGGTAGAAGGTCCTATATGTATCCTTTAGGTCTACCTGTTATACAGCATGGTTCAAGTCAAATAATTTCTTACTTATATTTTGTCTGGATGATCTATCCATTGCTGGAAGTGTGATATTAGGGTTCCATACTATTACTGTACTGTTGTCTATTTCTCCCTTCAAATCTGTTAGTATTTGTTTAATACATTTAGGTGCTCTGATGTTGAGTGTGTATACATTTCCAATTGTTATGTCTTCTTGTTTAGTTGACCTCTATATCAATATTATGACTTTCTTTGTCTCTTGTTACTGTTTTTGGCTTAAAGTCTATTTTACCTGATATAAGTATCACTACCCCTTTCCTCTTTTTGGTTTCCACTTGCATGGAATATCTTTTACCATTCCTTCACTTTGAGCCTAACTGTGTCCTTAAAGCTGAAACAATTCTCTTGTAATCAGCATGTACTTGGGTCTTTTTCTTTTTTAAATCCATCCAGCCTTTCTGTACCTTTTTGGAGAATTCAATGCATTTATATTTAGAATAATTACTAATATGTAAGGACTCATTCCCCTGGAGAAGGAAACGGCAACCCACTCTAGTATTCTTACCTAGAGAATCCGATGGACAGAGGAACCTAGCAGGATACAGTCCATGGGGTCGCAAAGAGTCAGATACAACTGAGCAACTAACACTAGACTAAAAGGACTAATTAATATTACAAATTTATTTCTTGTTGTTTTGTAGTTCCCTTGTTTCTTGCTATCTCTCTTACTGCCTTCCTTTTTAAACTGGTGATTTTTCATTATGGTATGCTCTGATATCCTTATCTTTATTTTTTTATTTTTGTGAGTCTACTATAGAGTTTTGCTTGTGGATACTATGAGGCTTACATAAAATACCTTATACTTTATGTTATGCTGGAAACAACTTCAATCACATAAAAAATCTGTACCATTTTACTCTCTACTTTATGTTTTCAATGTCACAGTTTACCACTTTTTGTATTATGTATTCATTAACAAATTATACTGGCTATAGTTATTTTTGATACTCTTGTCCTGTAACCTTTATATACAGTTAACATACCATCATATTAACGAATTAGAGTCTTATTATAGTTGTGTATTTACCTTTACCACTGAATTTTATATCTCCATATGTTTTTTCTACTGAATAGTGGCCTTTCATTTCCTTTTAAAGAGCTCTTGCAACATTTCTTGTTAGGCATGTCGTGTGTGTGTGCATGCATGCCAAGTCACTTCAGTCATATCCAACTCTTTGCAACCCCATGGACTGTAGCCCACCAGGCTCCTCTGTCCTTGGGATTCTCCAGACAAGAATACTGGAGTGGATTGCCATACCCTCTTCCAAGGGGTCTTCCTTGCAATGTCTCTTGCATTGGCAGGCAAGTTCTTTACCACTAGAGCCACCTGGGAAGCCCTAAGGCATGTCTAGAGGGGATAAATTCCCTGAGTTTTGTTTGTCTGTGAAAGTCTTTATTCTCTTTCATCATTGAAGAATAACTTTGCCAGATAGAGCATTCTTGGTTAGCATTTTTTTCCCCTTTCAGCACTTTGAATTTATCATCCTACTCTCTCTTGGCCTGTAAGGGTTCTGCCGAGAAAGTCTAATGAGGGTTCTTTTGTAGATTACAATCTTCTTTTCACTTGTTGCCTTTAAAATTCTTTGTCTTTCATTTTGGCAGTTCTATCATAATGTGTCTTGGAAAAAATTGTTTTGGCTTGAAATAATGGGATGAACTATTTCATTTATTTGGGCATCTAAATCTCTCCCCAGTTGTGGAAAGTTCCCAGCCACTATTCATTAAATAAACTTTCTGACTCCTCTCTCATTTTGCCTTCTCGAATTTCAATGATTTGTGCTTTTTTTTTTTCCCCATGGTCTCCCATAGATCACATAAGGCTTTATTTCACTCTTTTTGTTGTTGTTGTTTGTTGTTCTCTGACAGGGTTATTTCACAGTCCCTATCCTCTATCTCACTGATGCCATTGATTTTTTTTTTCTTCTATTTGATCTATTCTGCTGTTTATGTTATTTATTGCATTTTGTTTTGTGTTTATTCATTTCATTTTTAAAACAGCTATTTTGAATTCTTTATTGTATAAAACATAGAGCTCCATATCTTTGTGTTTGGTTACTGGAAGATTATTGTAATCTTTTAGTGCCATTGTATTTCTTTGGTTCTTCACATTCTGTAGAGTTTTGTGTTTCTGTTTTCACAGTTGAAATAACAATTACTACTTCCAACCATTATTAACTGCATTCTGGTTAGAAATATCTTTAATCAGTCCTACTGTTAATCCTGAGATACAACTGCTCCATGCTTCTTGTTCCTTCTTGTGGCAGAATTCTTAAGCTTACACGGCTTCTCATTATCCTACAGTGCATCAGGCCAGTTGTTGGGTGCCGTCCTTTTGTTTTCTTGAAGGAGATACTACAGCTCAATTTTATGCTTTCTCATTGCCCACAGACCATGACCTACTTTCTGTGAATGTTCCCTAGCCTTCTTCCAAATCTCACTGTCATGGTCATCACAGGGAGCCAGCTGCAGAGTTGGGGGAGGTATGAATTTGGTATTCACCATACTGTGGGTGTCTGTGAACCAGTCCAGGGGATTTGCAGTTGAGATTTTCCTTGCAGCTTCTGGGTAGTTTTCCTAATGGAGTCCAGAATGCCATCATTAGAAATCATGTCCCTTTAATACCCTCTAGGAATCTTTTGGAGAAGGAAATGGCAACCCACTCCAATGTTCTTGCCTGGAGAATCCCAGGGATGGCAGAGCCTGGTGGGCTGCCATCTATGGGGTCGCACAAAGTCAGACACGACTGGAAGCGACTTAGCGGCAGCAGCAGCAGGGATCTTTTATGCTACTCTCCTGATCTTTCTTCCCCCCAGTCATGTAATTCAGGAGTTAATACTCTGGATGCTATGAGAGAGAAATGTCTCTTTGGCAGTGCCCCATACACCTGGGAAAGGCAGGGGTTTACCCATCCAGTCTCCCATTCTCCCCTGGGAGATATCACAGATTTACTTCTTTGGCCCTAAGCTTTGTTTCCCTAGGGGAAGGGTGATGCTAGCAAAGTGAAGGTTTTTTTTTTCTTTTACCTATTCCAATGTGTACAAAGTTGTAAATATTTTGCTCCAAGGAAATGCTAAATTTTTTCTTCTGGAAATCTGAACTTATAAAAAGACTCACATCCATAGCTATCTGCCCAAGTCAGTGTTCTCCAGTTACTCTCAGCCAATAACCAAGAGGGACTAGAACTGGTTCACACTTTCCTGAAGATTTCAAAACCAGTACCAAGATCTGTCTACTATTCAATGCACAGGTGGTGAGACTCCCCCAAGGTCCTTTGGCATATGGTGCTGGATCTCACAACTCCCACAGAGGTGACTTTGTTCATGGATTGTTTTTGCTGTTGCAATTGGAGGACAAATACAAGGGGTGACTTATGGTACCATGATAATTGATGCCTGAATTATGACAACATTTGATTCATCTTAATGTTTGGCATGTTAATTAACTTTTCTTTTTCAAGTTAAGATTTATCTGATTCTTGATATGATTATTTCCTATACATTTTTATTTATTATGTTAGGAGACTCACATTTAAATCTTTTATCTAAGTAGGAAGCCACCATGCCTAGAGATAACACCAAAGTCTTGGTGTACTTTTGTGGTCTGTTGTTATAATGACAGTTTATTTATTTTTAGAGGTTTTGCAGTATTACTTCATTCTGTTTGGTTTATCTAATGCAGGAGACCCAGGTTCAGTCCATGGATTGGGAAGATCCCCTGGAGAAGGAAATGGCAAACCACTCCAGTATTCTTGCCAGGAGAATTCTATGGACAGAAGAGCCTGGTGGGCTACAGTCCATTGGGCCACAAAGAGTTAGACATGACTGAATGCTGTAGCTCCCACTGGTACCTTTTGCTGGGGTGGAAGATGTTTCCCTTGTCCTGGGTACCTGGTGCCTCTGGGTAGGGTAGAGGAGTCTCAGGCCATGGGCAAGAGTCTTTCCTGGCAGTAATGTTGTTAAAGCACGGCTTCCTCTTTCTGTGGATGATGGAGTGTACATCTCTAGCTGGTCAGTTGTTGTAGGATCTCATCTACTGGTGAACTAACGTCTCTGGGTAGGGAAGGGGAGTCTTATGCTAGTGGAGACAAAGAAGCTTTCCAGACTGGGATGATTTTTGTGGTGGAACCCTACTTTCTGTTGTTACCAGGCTACCCACAGTATTTTCCAATGTGGAATTGGAGTCTCCTGCCCAACTGGGTGAAAGACTGCATCCCTTGACCACTTAATCTTCATGAAGTTCCTGATAAATCTCCTTTTCTAGTAGTGTTGGGCTTTCTTGATGTTGTCAGAGGAACTCTTATTAAACCTGGGGGAGAAATGATTCTATGCGGGGGATTTGGAACACTTATGACAACTTGGCATTCTGTTGTTTCTCCAGTCTTGAGAGTCTCAAGCCACCATACCTTCCTATTACCACCCTTTAGAATTTTCTCCTTCGGTTGCCAAATGCACTGTAAATTCAGAGTTTATAGTTGTATCTAGTGAGAAGGGACAGGAAGAAATGAGTCTCTTCCATCTTGTCCCTAAAACTTGCAGTGACCTAAATAATGCACCCATGCATCCTTTTATTCTCTTTCCTTCCTCTTTTTCTTACTCTACCAAATCTTCAGCTCCTTCTTCCTGAGATCATCTCTCAAATAAACTATCTGAATTCAAATCCTTGTATGGAGTTCTCCATCAGTGGAGGCCAAACCCAATAGATTGAAATAGGCTAAAGACATGAACAAGGAGAGAACAAGATGACAGAGGAGTAGATGGATGTGGAGTACATCTCTCTCCACAGATACATTAGGAATATACCTTCAGACACAGAAGTGCATGAAGAATAAAAATTGAAAGCAGACAGGAGTACCTGACCAGCAGAAAATAATATATCAGTTCAGTTCAGTTCAGTCACTCAGTCGTGTCCAACTCTTTGTAACCCCATGAATCGCAGCACACCAGGCCTCCCTGTCCATCACCAACTCCTGGAGTCTACCCAAATCCATGCCCATCGAGTCAGTGATGCCATCCAGCCATCTCATCCTCTGTCGTCCCCTTCTCCTCCTGCCCCCAATCCCTCCCAGCATCAGGGACTTTTCCAATGAGTCAAGACTTCACACAAGGTGGCCAAAGTATGGGAGTTTCAGCTTCAGCATCAGTTCTTCCAATGAACACCCAGGACTGATCTCCTTTAGGATGGACTGGTTGAATCTCCTTGCAGTCCAAGGGACTCTCAAGAGTCTTCTCTGATACCATAGTTCAAAAGCATCAGCTGAGCATTGGCTCTCAGCTTTCTTCACAGTCCAACTCTCACATCCATACATGACCACTGGAAAAACCATAGCCTTGACCAGACGGACCTTTGTTGGCAAAGTAATGTCTCTGCTTTTTAATATGCTATCTAGGTTGGTCAAAACTTTCCTTCCAAGGAGTAAGTGTCTTTTAATTTCATGGCTGCAATCACCATCTGCAGTGATTTTGGAGCCCAGAAAAATAAAGTCAACCACTGTTTCCACTGTCCCCCCATCTATTTCCCATGAAGTGATGGGACCAGATGCCATGATCTTAGTTTTCTGAATGCTAAGCTTTAAGCCAACTTTTTCACTCTCATCTTTCACTTTCATCAAGAGGCTCATTAGTTCCTCTTCACTTTCTGCCATAAGGTTGGTGTCATCTGCATATCTGAGGTTATTGATATTTCTCCAGGCAATCTTGATTCCAGCTTGCACTTCATCCAGCCCAGCATTTCTCATGATGTACTCTGCATATAAGTTAAATAAGCAGGGTGACAATATACAGCCTTGACGTACTCCTTCTCCTATTTGGAACCAGTCTGTTATTCCATGTCCAGTTCTAACTGTTGCTTCCTGACCTTTACAGGTTTCTCAAGAGACAGGTGGTCTGGTATTCCCTTCTCTTTCAGAATTTTCCACAGTTTATTGTGATCCACACAGTCAAAGTCTTTGGCATAGTCAATAATTAGAAATAGATGTTTTTTCTGGAACTCTCTTGCTTTTTCGATGATCCAACAGAATCATTGAATTGTTGGCAATTTGATCTCTGGTTCCTCTGCCTTTTCTAAAACTAGCTTCAACATCTGGAAGTTCACAGTTCATGTATTGCTGAAGCCTGGCTTGGAGAATTTTGAGCATTACTTTACTAGTGTGTGAGATGAATGCAATTATGCAGTAGTTTGAGCATTCTTTGGCATTGCCTTTCTTAGGGATTGGAAAGAAAACTGACCTTTTCCAGTCCTGTGGCCACTGCTGAGTTTTCCAAATTTGCTGGCATATTGAGTGAGGCAGTTTCACAGCATCATCTTTCAGGATGTGAAATAGCTCAACTGGAATTCCATAACATCCACTAGCTTTGTTCATAGTGATGCTTTCTAAGGCCCACCTGACTTCACATTCCAGGATGTCTGGTTCTAGGTGAGTTATCACACCATTGTGATTATCTGGGTCATGAAGATCTTTATTGTACAGTTCTTCTGTGTATTCTTGCCACCTCTTCTTAATATCTTCTGCTTCTGTTAGGTCCATACCATTTCTGTCCTTTATCTAACCCATCTTTGCATGAAATGTTCCCTTCGTATCTCCAATTTTCTTGAAGTGACCTCTAGTCTTTCCCATTCTGTTGTTTGCCTCTATTTCTTTGCATTGATCACTGAGGAAGGCTTTCTTGTCTCTCCTGGATATTCTTTGGAACTCTGCATTCAAATTGGAATGACTTTCTTTTTCTCCTTTGCTTTTCACTTCTCTCCATTTCACAGCTATTTGTAAGGCCTCCTTAGACAACCATATTGCCTTTTTGCATTTCTTTTCCATGGGGATGGTCTTGATCCCTGTCTCCTGTACAATGTCATGAACCTCCATCCATAGTTCATCAGGCTCTCTGTCTATCAGATATAGTCCCTTAAATCTATTTCTCACTTTCATTGTATAGTCATAAGGGATTTGATTTAGGTCATACCTGAATGGTCTAGTGGTTTTCCCTATTTTCTTCAGTTTAAGTCTGAATTTGGCAATAAGGAGTTGATGATCTGAGCCACAGTCACCTCCCGGTCTTGTTTTTGCTGACTGTATAGCGCTTCTCCATCTTTGGCTGCAAAGAATATAATCAGATTTTGGTGTTGACCATCTGGTGATGTCCATGTGTAGAGTCTTCTCTTCTGTTGTTGGAAGAGGGTGTTTGCTATGACCAGTGCGTTCTCTTGGCAAAACCCTATTAGCCTTTGCCCTACTTCATTCCATACTCCAAGGCCAAATTTTCCTGTTACTCCAGGTGTTTCTTGACTGCCTACTTTTGCATTCCAGTCCCCTATAATGAAAAGAACATCCTTTTTGTGTGTTAGTTCTAAAAGGTCTTGTAGGTCTTCATAGAACCATTCAACTTCGGCTTCTTCAGCATTACTGGTTGGGGCATAGGCTTGGATAGAACCAAGCAAAACTCGGTCAGACAAAGGAACTAGGGGGGAAAACAGCCTCCTATTCTTCCAGTGTTTTAGTAGCACTGGACCTGCCTTCGGTGGGGTGGGGGGGTGGGGCGGAACTGAAGCAGGGGTCTGATCCCCACATCAGGGCAATTATCTGAGTCAGAGGAAAAACATTTAAGGCTGAGGGTGAAACAGCTGATGTGTGCAGCCTAAATGGAATGAGAATCAGACAGTCCTTGCTGCAAACATGAATACCCTGGTCAGTGATGCAGGTCACCTGGAAGGCACAGCATCTGGGAACTGGAATTTAGGGATTGTGGAGCAATCCCTGGGTGAGGGCTGCTGTTGACTGCAGAGAAATGGGTCGAGAGGATGTGAGGGAGGAGATTGTGGTGGGAAATGCCTGTGGAGGAAAGCCAGGCAGCCATGGAAGCAATGTGATATTGTTGAGTCATGCGGAGGGAGTGGAGCCATCACCATAGCCTCTCTCTTCCCACACACCAGTATCTGCAGCTGAACAATAGAAAGGCTGGCCCATCAAATGCCTGACACACTGAGCTACAGAGTAGGATCCCACTCAGGGTGCCCCTTTAAGTGCTTGGCACGCCAATCTACAGAGTAGGAACCCACCCAGGGGGCCTCCTCTATGTGCCTGACACACCAAACAACAAAGAAGGACCCCAGGCAAGGGAGCCCCTTAAGTGCCTGAATGGGCGAAGCTATGGAGAAAGACTGGCCAAAGAGGCCTTCTGATCACCAGCAACAAGAGGCTCGAAAAAATACCCTGATCAGGCCATAACTCCCGTGGCAGAGGCAGTCCATGTGCTTGCCCACTTGGCGCCACCAGGGTCCCTTCAACACAAGCAGCTGTGCCACCTTCACACTCAAGCCTCACCAGGGCAGAGCTGCCACAAGCAAAAAAGAAGTCTTGTGTTTATTCACACAGGGTTGCTTCACTCATGTCCAACTCTTTGTGACCCTGTGGATTGAGGCCTACAGGCTTCTCTGTCAGGAGGGTTCTCCAGGCAAGAATACTGGAGTGTATTGGCCAATACTGGTTGCCATACCCATCTAGAGCACTGTATTTCCTGCTTCCCTAGCTGCCAACTCCCCTGAGTACCTGGTGCTGCCAGAAACCCTACAACCCAAGCAGCTGCACCACCTCCACACCTTGCTCTCACTGGGGCAGACCCAAGTCTTCCAGGGCAGCCTCAGAAGCAAACCCCTGTGGACAACTCACATGCAGAGGTGTAGAAAAAACTCACAATTCAAACACAGGAGCAGCGCCGCTAAGGAAGAGGACCCAAAACCTTCCCACCAGCTGTACAAGTTGCAGATTAAATCCACACAATCAACTAGGCAAACTCTGTGTCTATGGAACACGTAAAAGGACATTGAAAGTTCCTACAAAAGAAAACACACTAGTTCTGAGAGCTGTGGACAATGGAGGCAAGAACACATAGGAGTAGGACCAGATTAGAATCTGAGCTGCCCCCACAGCAGGTCCAGAGACCAGCACAGTGTTGGAGGGCATCCTGGGGAGGTGAGGTAGACTGTGACTCCCAGCAAGGGAATGGACTCTGACAGCAGTGAACCTAGAAAAACACTTATAATTCTTATGTTTTGACTTGTTTAGTAGATTCTTTTGAAGTTTTGTCTTTGTTTTTCCTTTTCTCCACTGCCACCCCCCATTTAGTTGTTGATTTTATTGGCACTATGATATCTAATTAAGATTTTGAGGTGTTTTTTTTTTTTCAGTCACACTTTGTATTGTTATAAACCTCTGCCTCTACGCTGGGCTTTTGCATTTCTGTGCAGTTTTCTTTCTTTCTTTTTTTTCTTTCTTCTTCCTGTTTTTGTCTTTTCTCTTTTTTATTTTAATTTTTAACTTTTAAACATATTATTTTTCTGCATTTATTCCTTTGTTTTCTTTTCCTACTGTTCTTTTCCCCTTGCAGTAAATCTTTAATGTATATGAATCTTCTTTATCTACCTATATTTACCTTTGCATGTATATTCTTCCTTTCATTTCCTCTCAAATATTTGTTAGTTTTGTTTTCATTTCTTTATTCCCCACTTGGCACCTTGCTTTAGTTATGTTTTATAGCTTCTGATTTACTTAGTTTTGCTCTTAACTGGTGGATATAATTTGTGGTTTCTTTTGTTCACCAGGTCAATATATTGTACTTTATTTTTGTTGGACTGCTTTGATTTTTCCTATGGGTATATATGTATATATGTATATTCCACTATTTTAATTATTATCTTCATGATTTTGTAACTGCCATTTGTCTGAGGTTCATCTTTGGTTTCTCGTTTCAGGGCATTTGTTTTGATCTCACTTAATGCCATAACAAACCACTTGTGGAATCTTCATTCCTGACCAGAGATCAAGCCCTGGCCTTTTCAGTGGGAGCACTGATTGCAAGACCCTATGCTACCAGAGAAATAACCCTAGGGAGTGTCAAATAGTGAGAACTCCCACAAAGGAAACCACTTGAATACAAGACCCAGCATCACCCAACCACCAGTAGCACCCTGTGCAGGACACCTCATCTAAACAACAAACAAAACAAAAATACAAACCCAGTCATCAGCAGACATGATTCCCACCTCACTCAGCCTTGCCCATAAGAGGAAAAAAAAACCTAAGCACAAATCTCACGCTATACAAAGCTTACAGAAACCACTGGAACAACCTTAGGAGGGCAGAAACCAAGAGAAAGAAAGAATTCAACATTGAAGGCTGGAAAAAGGAAACCTTAAACACAATAAGTTTAAAAATAATGAAAAGGCAGAATAAAATACTACACAAATGAAGGCACTAACTAGCAACACAGAAGTCTGAACAAATGAAGAGGAAATAGGAAAACTACCTGAAAAAGAATTCAGAATAATTATAGTAAAGATGATCAGAAACCTTGAAAGCAAAATGGAGAAAATGCAAGAATCAATTAACAAAGACCTAGAAGAATTAAATAATAAACATACAGAGACAAACAACACAATTACTGAAATTAAAAATGCTCAAGAAGGAATCAATAGCAGACTATCTTAAGCAGAAGATGAATCAGTGAGCTGGAAGATAAAATGGTGGAAATAATTTCTGAAGAGCAGATAAAGTAAAAAGAATGAAAAGAACTGAGGATAGTCTCAGAGACCTCTTGGAAAATATCAAACACACAATCATTTGAATTATAAGGGTCCCAGAAAAGAATAGAAAGTAAAAAGGTATGAGAAAATTTTTGAAGACATCATAGTTGAAAATTTCCCCAACATGGAAAGGAAATAATCAAGTCCAAGAGACACAGAGTCCCATAGAGGATAAACCCGAGGAGAAACACACCAAGACACATACTAATCAAACTAATAAAGACTAACACAATGAAAGAACAAGGGGAAAGCAGCAAGTAACATACAAGGGAAACCCCATATGTTTAACAGCATATCTTTCAGCAGAAACTCTGCAGCCCAGAAGGGCATGGCAGGATATACTTAAAGTACTGAAAGGGAAAACTGTACAGCCAAGATTACTGTACCCAGCAAGGATCTCATTCAAAATTGATGGAGATAGCAAAAGCTTTTTAGACAAGAAAAAGTTAAGAGAATTCAGTACCACCAAACCAGCTTTATAACAAATGTGAAAGGGACTTATATAGTCAAGGAATACAAGAGAAGAAAAAGACCTACAAAATCAACCCCAAACAATTAAGAAAATGGCAGTAGGAACATATATAGTAATAAATACTTTAAATGTAAATGTATTAAATGCTCCAACCGAAAGACACAGGCTGGCTGAATGGATACAAAAACAAGACCCATATATATGCTGTCTACAAGAAACCCACCTCAGAACTAAAGACACATATAGACTGAATGTAAGAGGATAGAAAAATATATTCCATGCAAATGGGAAGCAAAAGAAAGCTGGAGTAGCAATCCTCATATCAGACAAAATATACCTTAAAATAAAAAAGATTACAAGAGATAAGGTAAGACACTACATAATGATTAAGGGATCAATCCAAGAGGAAGACATAACAATTGTAAATATCTATGCACCCAACATAGGAGCACCTCAATACATAAGACAAACACTAACAGATATAAAAGGAGAAATTGACAGTAACACAATAATAGTAGGAGACTTTAACATCCCACTCACACCAATGGACAGATCATCAAAACAGAAAATTAATAAGGAAACACAAGTCTTAATGATACATTAGATGAGGTGGATCTCATTGATATCTTCAGGACATTCCATCCAAATGCAGAAGAATAAACGGTCTTCTCAAGTGCACATGGAACATTCTCCAGGATAGAGCACATCTTGGGTCACAAATCAAACCTCAGTGAATTTAAGAAAATTGAAATCGTATCAAGCATCATTTCCGACCACAGTGCTATGAGAATAGATATCAATTACAAGAAAAAAAAACTGTAAAAAACACAAATACATGGAGATTAAACAATGTGTTTCTAAATCACCAACAGGTTACTGAAGAAATCAAAATGGAAATTAAAAAATTTCTAGAAAAAAAATGACAATGAAAATATGACAGCTCAAAACATACGGGATGAAGCAAAAGCAGTTCTAAGAGGGAAGTTTATAGCAATACAATCCTACCTCAAGAAACAAGAAAGACATTGACTGGATAACCTAACTTTAAACCTAAAATGACTGGAAAAAGAAGAACAAAGAGCCCCAAAATTAGTAGAAGGAAAGAAATCATAAAAGATCTGAGCAAAATAAATGAAAAAGAATTGAAAGAAACAACAGTAACAATAAAACTAAAATCGGGTTCTTTGAGAAGATAAACAAAACTGAGAAACCTTTAGCCACACTTATCAACAAAAAAGAGAGAAGAATCAAATCAACAAAATTGGAAATGAAAAAGGAGAGATTACAATAGACAATGCAGAAATACAAAGATTATGAACAACTGTATGGCAATAAAATGGACAACATGGAAGAAATGGACAGATTCTTAGAAAAGTTCAATCTTCCAAGACTGAACCTGGAAGAAATAGAAATTAGGAACAACCCATTTACAAGCACTGAAATTGAAGCTGTGATAAAAAATCTCCCCCAAAAGCCCCAAGACCAGATGGCTTCACAGGAGAATTCTATCACAAATTTAGAGAAGAGTTAATGCCTATACTTCTAAAACTCTTTCAAAATATTGCAAAGGAAGGAATACTTCCAAACTCATTCTACAAGACCACCATCACCCTGAACCAAAGCCAGATAAGGACAACACACAAAAAGAAAACTACAGGCCAATATCACTGATGAACATAGATGCAAAAATCCTCAACAAAATTTTAGCAAACAGAATTCAGCAAAACATCAAAAAGCTCATACACCATGATTAAGTTGGATTTATTCCAGGGATGCAAGGATTCTTCAATACATGCAAATCAATCAAGGTGTTTCACCATATTAACAAATCGAAAGATAAAATCCATAGTATAATCTTAATAGATGCAGAAAAAGCCTTTGACAAAATTGAGAACCCGTTTATGATTAAAACTTCAAAAAAACGAGCATAGAAGGAACCTACCTCAACATAGTAATGGTCATATATGATAAGCCTACAGCAAACATTATTCTCAATGGTGAAAAACTCAAAGCATTCCCCCTAAGATCAGGAAGAAGACAAGGGTGTCCACTTTCACCACTATTATTCAACATAGTTTTGGAAGTCCTAGCTATAGCAATCAGAGAAGAAAAATAAATAGGAGGAGGAGCCAAGATGGCAGAGGAATAGGATGGGGAGACCACTTTCTCCCCTACAAATTCATCGAAAGAACAACTGAATGCAGAGCAAACTTCACAAAACAACTTCTGAACGCTAGCTGAGGACATCAGGCGCCCAGAAAAGCAGCCCATTGTCTTCGAAAGGAGGTAGGACAAACTATAAAAGATAAAAAGAGAGACAAAAGAGCTAGGGATGGAGACCCATCCCGGGAAGGGAGTCTTAATAGAGGAAGTTTCCAAACACCAGGAAACCCTCGCACTGGCGGGTCTGGAGGAAGTTTCAAACCTCGGAGGGCAACTTAACTGGGAGGAAAAATAAATAAAACCCACAGATTACATGCCTAAAAGCAACTCCCAGCAGAAAAGTACCCCAGACGCCCGCATCCACCACCAGCAAGTGGTGGCGGAATGGAGACGAGCGGGCGGCATTGCTTAGGGTAAGGACCGGGCCTGAGTGCCCTGAGGGCAATCAGAGGGAGCTTTTGTGAGATACAACTTAAACTGTGGGATAGCAAAAGAGAGAGAGAAAATTAACCGGCCTGAACACACTGCCGGCCGTTCACAGAACAAAGAGTCTGAGCAAGTCCAGAGAAGAGCTCGCCGGCTGCGGACCGGCCCAGCCCCACTGGAGGCAGGAAGCAGGGGGGAGGAGAAAGGGGCAAACTCGACCCCAAAGACGGCATCCCCTGCCACACTGCAAACAGGCCTCCAGTTTCTAACCAAAGACTTCCTGAGATTCTGGATGGTCGACATCTGCCACGAGAGTCGCGGCTGAACTCAAGGTGCACGCACCCGACCAGCGTGGGTGGAAACTGAGCTGGGGCCGCAGAGGGGAGAAGGCACACCCCACCCGGGGACAGTGTGCCCATCAAGCTCCTGGCTGCCTGAGCTGCTGGGCTGGGGAAGGCACAAAATGCTGGTGCAACCGTGTCCACGCTTTTGTAGAATACCCAAAAACTGGAACCGCATGCAACACTGGGCACGCTCCATATAGAGCAGCCGGGAGCCTGAGCAGCACAGACGGGGAATGCAGCACCCCTTCCTCCCCGCAGCGCGATGGAACTAGCGAACCTGAACAAGAGACCACCTCCGCCCGCCTGTGTCAGGGCGGAAATTAGGCACTGAAGAGACTGGCAAACAGAAGCCAAATAAACAAAGGGAACCGCTTCAGAGGGGACCGGTGCAACAGATTAAAATCCCTGTAGAGAACACCGACTACACCGGAAGGGGCCTATAGATATCGAGAAGTGTAAGCTGGAATGAGGAGCTATCTGAAACTGAACCGAACCCAAACTGACCTCAACACCTCCAGAGAAATTTCTAGATATATTTTTACCTTTTTTTTTTTAATTAAAATTTTTTTTTCTATTTCCAGCTTTTTAAGAAATCTCCACACTGTTTTCCATAGTGGCTGTACTAATTTGCATTCCCACCAACAGTGTAAGAGGGTTCCCTTTTCTCCACACCCTCTCCAGCATTTATTGCTTGTAGACTTTTGGATAGCAGCCATCCTGACTGGCGTATAATGGTACCTCATTGTGGTTTTGATTTGCATTTCTCTGATAATGAGTGATGTTGAGCATCTTTTCATGTGTTTGTTAGCCATCTGTATGTCTTCCTTGGAGAAATGTCTGTTGAGTTCTTTGGCCCATTTTTGGATTGGGTCATTTATTTTTCTGGAGTTGAGCTGGAGGAGTTGCTTGTATATTTTTGAGATTAATCCTTTGTCTGTTGCTTCGTTTGCTATTATTTTCTCCCAATCTGAGGGCTGTCTTTTCACCTTGCTTATAGTTTCCTTTGTTGTGCAAAAGCTTTTAAGTTTCATTAGGTCCCATTTGTTTATTTTTGCTTTTATTTCTGAAATTCTGGGATGTGCGTCATAGAGGATCCTGCTGTGATTTATGTAGGAGAGTGTTTTGCCTATGTTCTCCTCTAGGAGTTTGATAGTTTCTGGTCTTACATTTAAATCTTTAATCCATTTTGAGTTTATTTTTGTGTATGGTGTTAGAAAGTGTTCTAGTTTCATTCTTTTACAGGTGGTTGACCAGTTTTCCCAGCACCACTTGTTAAAGAGGTTATCTTTTTTCCATTGTATATCCTTGCCTCCTTTGTCGAAGATAAGGTGACCACCCAGCAATCCCACTTCTGGGCATACACACCGAGGAAACCAGATCTGAAAGAGACACGTGCACCCCAATGTTCATCGCAGCACTGTTTATAATAGCCAGGACATGGAAGCAACCCAGATGCCCGTCAGCAGACGAATGGATGAGAAAGCTGTGGTACATATACACCATGAAATATTACTCAGCCATTAAAAAGAATTCATTTGAATCAGTTCTAATGAGATGGATGAAACTGGAGCCCATTATACAGAGCGAAGTAAGCCAGAAAGATAAATACCATTACAGTATACTAACACATATATATGGACTTTAGAAATATGGTAATGATAACCCTATATGCAAAACAGAAAAAGAGACTCAGATGTATAGAACAGACTTGTGGACTCTGGGAGAAGGTGAGGGTGGGATGTTTCAAGAGAACAGCATTGAAACATGTATATTATCTAGGGTGAAACAGATCACCAGCCCAGGTTGGGTACATGAGACAAGTGCTAGGGCCTGGTGCATGTGAAGACCCAGAGGGATCGGGTGGAGAGGGAGGTGGGAGGGGGGACTGGGATGGGGAATACATGTAAATCCATGGCTAATTCATTTCAATGTATAACAAAAACTACTGTAATGATGTAAAGTAATTAGCCTCCAACTAATAAAAATAAATGGAAAAAAATAAATAAATAAATAAATAAATAAATAAATAAAAATTTTTTTCTTTTCTTTTCTTTTTTATTTTTTCTCTTTTATTTCCTTTTAGAATTCCCTATTACTCCCCCATTACTCCTTAACTTTCATTTTCATAGATCTTTATGATTTTTTTAATTAAGAAAAAATTTTTTTTCTTCTTTTATTTTCCTTTTCTTTTTTTCTTTTCTTTTTCTCTTATTTTCTTTTAACTCTATTACTCCTCTACTACTCCTTAATTTTCATTTTCATTTCACTATAACCTTGCAATAAAAAAAGAAGACAAGCCCTATTTTTAAACCAAACTTCATATATATTTCTAAAATTTTTTGAGTTTTTGTTTTTAATATTGTATTTTTAAGAGTCTAACCTCTACTCTAGATTTTTAATCTTTGTTTTTCAGTATGTGAAATAAATTTTGGACATTTAAGAATCCAATATTCAGTACCCATTTTTACTCAGGAGTGTGTTGATTATTCTCTCCCACTTTTGACTCTCTGTTCTCTACCTCAGAACACCTCTATTTCCTCCTTTCCCCTTCTCTTCCCCATCCAATTCTGTGAATCTCTGTGGGTGTCTGGGCTACGGAGAACACTTTGGGAACAGAGAACTGCGTAGATCTGTCTCTCTCCTCTTGAGTCCCCCCTTTTCTCCTCCTGTTCATCTCTATCTCCCTCCTCCCTCTCCTCTTTTTCATGTAACTCTGTGAACCTCTCTGGGTGTCCCTCACGATGGAGAAACTTTTCACCATTAACCTAGAAGTTTTATTATCAGTGCTGTATAGTTGGAGAAGTCTTGAGACTACTGGAAGAACAAAACTGATATCCAGAGTCAGGAGACTTAAGTCCAAAACCTGTGAACACCACAAAACTCCTGACTACACGGAACATTAAGTAATAAGAGACCATCCAAAAGCTTCCATACCTACACTGAAACCAACCACCACCCAAGAGCCAGTAAGTTTCAGAGCAAGACATACCATGCAAATTCTCCAGCAACGCAGGAACATAGCCCTAAGTGTCAACAAACAGGCTGCCCAAAGTCACACCTAACACATAGACCCATCTCAAAACTCATTACTGGGAACTACATTGCACTCCAGAGAGAAGAAATCCAGTTCCACACGCCAGAACACCGACACAAGCTTCCCTAACCTAGAAACCTTGACAAGCCAATCGTCCAACCCCACCCACTGGGTGAAACCTCCTCAATAAAAAGGAACCACAGACCTCCAGAATACAGAAAGCCCACTCCAGAAACAGCAATCTAAACAAGATGAAAAGGCAGAGAAATACCCAACAGATAGAGGAACATAAAAAATGTCCACCAAGTCAAACAAAAGAGGAAGAGATAGGGAATCTACCTGAAAAAGAATTTGGAATAATGATAATAAAAATGATCCAAAATCTTGAAAACAAAATGGAGTTACAAATAAATAGCCTGGAGACAAAGATTGAGAAGATGCAAGAAACGTTTAACAAGGACCTAGAAGAAATAAAAAAGAGTCAATTAAAAATGAATAATGCAATAAATGAAATCCAAAACACTCTGGAGGGAACCAACAATAGAATAACAGAGACAGAAGATAGGATAAGTGAGGTAGAAGATAAAATGTGGAAATAAATGAAGCAGAGAGGAAAACAGAAAAAAGAATCGAAAGAAATGAGGACAACCTCAGGGACCTCTGGGACAATGTGAAACGCCCAACATTCGAATCATAGGAGTACCAGAAGAAGAAGACAAAAAGAAAGGCCCTGAGAAAATACTCGAGGAGATAATAGCTGAAAACTTCCCTAAAATGGGGAAGGAAATAGCCACCCAAGTCCAAGAAACCCAGAGAGTCCCAAACAGGATAAACCCAAGGTGAAACACCCCAAGACACTTATTAATTAAATTAACAAAGATCAAACACAAATAACAAGTATCAAAAGCAGCAAGGGAGAAACAACAAATAACACACAAAGGGATTCCCATAAGGATAACAGCTGATCTATCAATAGAAACCCTCCAGGCCAGAAGGGAATGGCAGGACATACTTAAAGTAATGAAAGAGAATGACCTACAACCTAGATTACTGTACCCAGCAAGGATCTCATTCAGATATGAAGGAGAATTCAAAAGCTTTACAGACAAGCAAAAGCTGAGAGAATTCAGCACCACCAAACCAGCTCTTCAACAAATGCTAAAGGATCTTCTCTAGACAGGAAACACAGAAAGGTGGTATAAAAGTGAACCCCAAACAACAAAGTAAATGGCAATGGGACCATACTTATCAATAATTACCTTAAATGTAAATGGGTTGAATGCCCCAACCAAAAGACAAAGATTGGCTGAATGAATACAAAAACAAGACCCCTATATATGCTTCTACAAGAGACCCACCTCAAAACAAGGGACACATACATTCTAAAAGTGATGGGCTGGAAAAAAATATTTCATGCAAACGGAGACCAAAAGAAAGCAGGAGTCGCAATACTCATATCAGATAAAATAGACTTTCAAATAAAGGCTGTGAAAAGAGAGAAAGAAGGACACTACATAATGATCAAAGGATCAATCCAAGAAGAAGATATAACAATTATAAATATATATGCACCGAACATAGGAGCACCACAATATGTAAGGCAAACGCTAATGAGTATGAAAGAGGAAATTAATAGTAACACAATAATAGTGGGAGACTTTAATACCCCACTCACAACTATGGATAGATCAACTAAACAAAAAATTAAAAAGGAAACACAAACTTTAAACGACACAATAAACCAGCTAGACCTAATTGATATCTACAGGACGTTTCACCCCAAAACAATCAACTTCACCTTTTTCTCAAGTGCACAGGGAACATTCTTCAGAATAGATCACATCCTGGGCCATAAATCTAGTCTTGGTAAATTAAAAAAAATTGAAATCATTCCAGTCATCTTTTCTGACCACAGGGCAGTAAGATTAAATCTCAATTACAGGAAAAAAATTGTTAAAAATTCAAACATATGGAGGCTAAATAACACGCTTCTGAATAACCAACAAATCATAGAAGAAATCAAAAAAGAAATCAAAATATGCATAGAAATGAATGAAAATGAAAACACAACAATCCAAAAGCTATGGGACACTGTAAAAGCAGTGTTAAGGGGAACGTTCATAGCATTACAGGCTTACCTCAAGAAACAAGAAAAAAGTCAAATAAATAACCTAACTCTACACCTAAAGCAACTAGAGAAGGAAGAAATGAAAAACCCCAGAGTTAGTAGAAGGAAAGAAATCTTAAAAATTAAGGCAGAAATAAATGCAAAAGAAACTAAAGAGACCATAGCAAAAATCAACAAAGCTAAAAGCTGGTTTTTTGAAAAAATAAACAAAATTGACAAACCGTTAGCAAGACTCATTAAGAAACAAAGGGAGAAGAACCAAATTAACAAAATTAGAAATGAAAATGGAGAGATCACAACAGACAACACTGTAATACAAAGGATCATAAGAGACTACTACCAACATCTATATGCCAATGAAATGGACAACTTGGAAGAAATGGACAAATTCTTTGAAAAGTATAACTTTCCAAAAGTGAACCAAGAAGAAATAGAAGATCTTAACAACCCCATCACATGCAAGGAAATCGAAACTGTAATCAGAAATCTTCCAGCAAACAAAAGCCCAGGACCAGATGACTTCACAGCTGAATTCTACCAAATATTTAGAGAAGAGCTAACATCTATCTTACTCAAACTCTTCCAGAAAATTGCAGAAGAAGGTAAACTTCCAAACTCATTCTATGAGGCCACCATCACCCTAATTCCAAAACCAGACAAAGATGCCACAAAAAAAGAAAACTACAGGCCAATATCACTGATGAACATAGATGCAAAAATCCTTAACAAAATTCTAGCAAACAGAATCCAACAACATATTAAAAAAATCATACACCATTACCAAGTGGGCCTTATCCCAGGAATGCAAGGATTCTTTAATATCTGCAAATCAATCAATGTAATACACCACATTAACAAATTGAAAGATAAAAACCATATGATTATCTCAATAGATGCAGAAAAAGCCTTTGACAAAATTCAACACCCATTTATGATTAAAGCTCTCCAGAAAGCAGGAATAGAAGGAACATACCTCAACATAATAAAAGCTCTATATGACAAACCCACAGCAAGCATCACCCTCAATGGTGAAAAATTGAAAGCATTTCCCCTGAAATCAGGAACAAGACAAGGGTGCCCACTCTCACCGCTACTACTCAACATAGTTTTGGAAGTGTTGGCCACAGCAATCAGGGCAGAAAAAGAAGTAAAAGGAATCCAGATATGAAAAGAAGAATTGAAACTCTCGCCGTTTGCAGATGACATGATCCTCTACATAGAAAACCCTAAGGACTGTACCAGAAAATTACTAGAGCTAATCAACAAATATAGCAAAGTCGCAGGAAATAAAATTAACACACAGAAATCCCTTGTATTCCTATACACTAACAATGAGAAAACAGAAAGAGAAATTAAGGAAACAATACCATTCACCATTGTAACAAAAAGAATAAAATACTTAGGAGTATATCTACCTAAAGAAACAAAAGACCTATACATAGAAAACTATAAAACACTGATGAACAAAATCAAAGAGGACACAAATAGATGGAGAAACATACCGTGTTCATGGATTGGAAGAATCAATATTGTCAAAATGGCTATACTACCCAAAGCAATCTATAGATTTAATGCAATCCCTATCGAGCTACCAACGGTATTTTTCACAGAACTAGAACAAATAATTTCACAATTTGTATGGAAATACAGAAAACCTTGAATAGCCAAAGTAATCTTGAGGAAGAAGAATGGAACTGGAGGAATCAACCTGCCTGACTTCAGACTATACTACAAAGCCACAGTCATCAAGACAGTTTGGTACTGGCACAAAGACAGAAATATAGATCAATGGAACAGAATAGAAAGCCCAGAGATAAATCCACAAACCTATGGTCACCTTATCTTCGACAAAGGAGGCAAGAATATACAACGGAAAAAAGACAACCTCTTTAATAAGTGGTACTGGGAAAACTGGTCAACCACCTGTAAAAGAATGAAACTAGAACACTTTCTAACACCATACACAAAAATAAACTCAAAATGGATTAAAGATCTAAATGTAAGACCAGAAACTATCAAACTCCTAGAGGAGAACATAGGCAAAACACTCTCTGACATAAATCACAGCAGGATCCTCTATGACCCACCTCCCAGAATATTGGAAATAAAAGCAAAAATAAACAAATGGGACCGAATTAAACTTAAAAGCTTTTGCACAACAAAGGAAACTATAAGCAAGGTGAAAAGACAGCCCTCAGATTGGGAGAAAATAATAGCAAACGAAGCAACAGACAAAGGATTAATCTCAAAAATATACAAGCAACTCCTCCAGCTCAATTCCAGAAAAATAAATGACCCAATCCAAAAATGGGCCAAAGAACTAAAGACATTTCTCCAAAGAAGATATACAGATGGCTAACAAACACATGAAAAGATGCTCAACATCACTCATTATCAGAGAAATGCAAATCAAAACCACAATGAGGTACCATTACATGCCAGTCAGATTGGCTGCTATCCAGAAGTCTACAAACAATAAATGCTGGAGAGGGTGTGGAGAAAAGGGAACCCTCTTACACTCTTGGTGGGAATGCAAACTAGTGCAGCCGCTATGGCGAACAGTGTGGAGATTTCTTAAAAAACTGGAAATAGAACTGCCATATGACATAGCAATCCCACTTTTGGGCATACACACCGAGGAAACCAGATCTGAGAGAGACACGTGTACCCCAATGTTCATTGCAGCACTGTTTATAATAGCCAGGACATGGAAGCAACCTAGAAACCCATCAGCAGACGAATGGATGAGGAAGCTGTGGTACATATACACCATGGAATATTACTCAGCCATTAAAAAGAATTCATTTGAATCAGTTCTAATGAGATGGATGAAACTGGAGCCCATTATACAGAGTAAAGTAAGCCAGAAAGTTAAAGAACATTACAGCATACTAACACATATATATGGAATTTAGAAAGATGGTAATGATAACCCTATATGCAAAACAGAAAAAGAGACTCAGAGGTACAGAACAGACTTTTGGACTCTGTGGGAGAAGGCGAGGGTGGGATGTTTCAAGAGAACAGCATCAAAACATGTATATTATCTATGGTGAAACAGATCACCAGCCCAGGTTGGATGCATGAGACAAGTGCTCGGACCTGGTGCACTGGGAAGACCCAGAGGGATTGGGTAGAGAGGGAGGTGGGAGGGGGATCGGGATGGGGAATACATGTAACTCCATGGCTGATTCATGTCAATGTATGACAAAACCCACTGCAATATTGTAAAGTAATTAGCCTCCAACTAATAAAAATAAATTGAAAAAAAAGAAAAAGAAAAATAAATAAAAGGAACCCAGATCATAAAAGAAGTAAAGCTCTCACTGTTTGCAGATGACATGATACTGGATATAGAAAACCCTAATGATAGTATCAGAAAATTACTAGAGCTAATCAGTGAATTTAGCAAAGTTGCAGGATACAAAAGCAATACATAGAAATCACTTGCATTTCTATATACTAACACTGAAAAATTAGAAACAGAATTTAAGGAATCAATCCCATTCACCACTGCAACAAAAAGAACAAAATATCTAGAAATAAACTTACCTAAAGAGACAAAAGAACTGTACACAGAAAATTATAAGACACTCATGAAGAAATCAAAGATGGCATAAACAGATGGAAAGAATGGGTAGGAAGAATCAATATTGTGAAAATAATTATACTACCAACACAATCTACAGATTCAATGCAATCCCTATCAAACTACCAATGGCGTTTTTCACCGAACTAGAATAAAAAATTTCACAACTCATATGGAAACACTGACCTTGAATAGCCAAAGCAGTCTTGAGAAAGACGAATGGAGCTAGAGGAATCAACTTGCCTGACTTCAGACTACTACAAAGCTACAGTCATCAAGAGAGTATGGTACTGGCCCCCCCCAAAAAAAACAAACAAAAAAACAGAAATATAGACAAATTGCTCAAGATAGAAAGCCCAGAAATAAACCCATGCCCCTATGGGTACCTTATTTTTTGACAAATGAGGCAAGAGTATACAATGGACCAAAGACAGCCTCTTCAATACATGGTGCGGAGAAAATTGGATAGCTACATGTAAAAGAGGACTTCCCTGGTGGCTCAAGACGGTAAAGTGTCTGTCTACAATGCGGGAGACCTGGGTTAATTAGAACACTTCGTAACAGCAAACACAAAGATAAATTCAAAGTGGATTAAAGACCTAAATATAAGACCAGAAGCTATAAAACTCTCAGAGAATAACATAGGCAGAACACTCGCTGACATAAATCAAAGCAAGATCCTCTATGACCCACCCCCTAGAGTATGGAAATAAAAACAAAAGTAAACAAGTGGGGCCTTGTTAGACTTAAAAGATTTTGCACAACAAAGGAAACTATAAGCAAGGTGAAAAGATAACCTTCAGAATGGGTGAAAATAATAGCAAATGAAACAACTGACAAAGGATTAATTTCCAAAATATAAAAGCAGCTGATACAACTCAATACCAGAAAAACCAACAACCCAATCAAAAAATGGGAAAAAGATTTAAACAGGCATTTCTCCAAAGAAGACATGCAGATGACTAACAAGCACATGAAAAGACGCTCAACATCACTCATAATTAGAGAAATGCAAATATAAACTACAGTGAGATATCACCTCACATGAGTCAGAGTGCCATCATCAAAGTCTACAAACAATAAATGCTGGAGAGGGTGTGGAGAAGAGGGAATGCTCTTGCCCTGTTGGTGGGAACGTAAATTGATACAGACACTATGGAAGATGGTATGCAGATTCCTTAAAAAAACTAGGACTATATGAGTGCTGAAGAATTGATGTTATTGATCTGTGGTGTTGGAGGAGACTCTTGAGAGTCCCTTTGACTGAAAGGAGATCCAATCAGTCCATCCTAAAGGAGATCAGTCCTGGGTGTTCATTGGAAGGAATGATGCTGAAGCTGAAACTCCAATACTTTGGCCACCTGAGGTGAAGAACTGACTCATTTGAAAAGACCCTGTTGCTGGGAAAGATTGAAGGCAGAAAGAGAAGGGGACCACAGAGGAGGGGGTGATTGGATGGCATCACCAATAAGTTTGAGGAAGCTCTGGGAGTTGGTGATGGACAGGGAGGCCTGGCGTGCTGCAGTATATGGGGTTGCAAAGAGTCAGACATGACTGAGCAACTGAACTGACTGAACTGAACTGATGACCCAGCAATCCTACTCTTAGGCATACACACTGAGTAAACCAAAATTGAAAAAGACACATGTATCCCATTATTCATTGAAGCACTATTTACAATAGCTAGAACATAGAAGCAACCTAGATGAATGGATGAATGGATAAAGCAGTTGTGGTACATATACAAAAGGAATATTACTCAGTCATAAAAGGAACACATTTGAGTCAGTTCTAATGAGGTGGATCAACCTAGAGCCTATTTTACAGAGTGAAGTAAGTCAAAAAGTAAAAGATAAATATTGTATTCTAACACATATATATGGAATCTAGAAAAATGATACTGAAGTATTTATTTACAGGGCAGCAATGAAGAAACATAGAGAATAGACTTATGGACATAGGGAGAGGGGAGGAGAGGGTGAGATGTATGGAGAGAGTAACATGGAAACTTATCATATGTAAAATAGATAGCCAAAGGGAATTTGCTGTATGTCTCAGGAAACTCAAACAGGGGTTCTGTATCAACCTAGAGGGGGTGGGATGGGGAGGGAGGTACGAGGGAGGTTTAAAAGGGAGGGGATATATATATACCTATGGCTGAGTCTTGTTGAGGTTTGACAGAGAACAACAAAATTCTGTAAAGCAATTATCCTTCAATTAAAAAACAAATAAAAAAGACATAAACAATGAAGTCATCAAAATAAATATGAAATACTTATAAATTTATTTAAATATTTGGTTCACTCATAATGAAAAAACAAGAATGAGAACAAAGATAACCATGTTTTATCTGTCAGATTGGCAAAGGTTAAAGACTTTTGTATTATTCCACTTGTATGCTCTATTGTTACAGTCTCTGCGAAGGAATTTGACAATAGCATTCAGCACACACATTCCCTTTGAACCAGTAGTTCTGGTTCTAGAAATATATACTACAGATATACTCAGACATGTACACAGTTATATGCAAAAAATGTTTGTTGCCTGATTGATTGTAATAAAGTACTGGACTAGGAGAAAAACAAAACTGAATTCCCATAAGTAGATGACTGGTTTAAAAAATATAGTAAACCTATACAGCAGAAAATATGCCATTAACAAAAATGGAACATATCTAGATAGGCCAATGTGGTAGATCTCTCAGATTCATTAAAGGGATTATACAAGGTACAAAAAATACATAGCATAATTAAATATTGTATCATTTATATTATCTACTGTATTACATAATAACTTTACACATCAACATAGAATGTCTCTGAGAAAGGAAAAAAATTCTGATTGGGTAAGACATCTATTTTTCTATCCTTTCATACTTGTAGAACTTTTAGTCATGTCTAAATATTACTTTTTCAGTTATAAAAAATTCACCAAATAATGGATGTTGTGTTCCTCAATTGTAATGGAAATTTATCTTCAGTTTATTTTTATCTATTGGTTTAAGAAAGAAAAACAATTTTTTTCTATAGAACTTGTACATAGAACACACACACATGCACATACACATACCAAACATTTAAAAGTAATTATATACATAGAGATAAGACTATATATTATCTTATGTATTCTTCATAATTTTTGAATTGTTTTTATTACTTCCATAATAAAATAACAATGGCCTTTCTCCCAAAAAAGATACTTTCATAAATTCTGCATGACATGTCTGGACCACCAGCTATTCATTTCCCCTTGATTCCTCTACCTCGCTCTAATTGCTGTTTTTAGAGAAAAATCAAGCAGTACAAGAGAAAAGGGGTTCCTTCACCTGGACTTGAGCTTAGGCCTCTAACACAACATCTAACAAAGGGGAATATAAATTTTACCAGAAATTAGATGAAACTGAAACTTTTTGACATTTGTATTTGCACTTGATTATTTTAAACAAGCATAACAAAATTAGAAGATAGGAATGACATCTATTTTCCTATTAGGAAAGTTAAATCTAATTGGAAAATATTAGAAAATATTTTAAAAACTACTTTTAAACTTGCTTTTCCTATTAGCTGTGCTAGCCACTAAGTGGCGCTATAGGATCATGTATGAGAAATGAGAGCATGAGAAATTATTTTATGAAAATAGATACAGTGATATTTTTGGACTCCTAGAAGAAAAAAAGACAAAATTTCAGGCCAGTCTTCCTCCGAAAATTTTACTCTTTTGCCCAAAATGAGTATTTAGAAACTGAGATGTTGAAGGACTGGATGAGTTCACTAGAAAGCCTAGGAGTAGGGTATATAGGTGACACTTGTTTCATTATTCTACTTCATGCCAGATTATTTAAAACAATTACAGTGTTATAGAATGTACAACAATTTTAGTATCACATAATTTTGTCTTTTTCATTTAAAAACCCAACTTCCTGCACGCAATTCTATGATGCACCAGTGATTACTGAAAGACTTATAAAAGACTTATATAACTTTACATGCTAGGAGACCACAAAAAAAAAATGCTTTAAGTTCATGTCATATTTAATACAATTTTTATTAAATAGTTAATAGGTAGCTCAGCTGGTAAAGAATCCACCAGCAATGCAAGAGACCCAGGTTCGATTCCTGGGTCTGGAAGATTCCCTGCAGAAGGGATAGGCTACCCACTCCAGCATTCTTGGGCTTCCTGGTGGCTCAGATGGTAAAGAATCTGAAATGCATGAGACCTGAGTTTGATCCCTCAGTTGGAAAGATCCCTGAAGGAGGGCATGGCAACCCACTCCAGTATTCTTGCCTGAATAATCCCCATGGACAGAGGAGCCTGGTGGACTGCAGTCCATGGGGTTGCAAAGAGTCAGGCATGACTGAACAACTAAGCAAACACACATTCTAAACTGGTAACACTTAGCATTTACTGTTTCAATATCTTATTGCCTAGAATAATGGCTCTGAACTGGGTACAATTTTTCCCTCAGAGGTCATTTGGCAATGTCAGAAGACAATTTTCATTGTCACAAAAGAGTGAGGTGGGTGCTACTACATGTAGTGTGTAGAGACCAAGGATGCCAAGGAGGATGTACTATATACTTTCCCTAAGGCATTTCTATTACCCTTTGTGATCCTTGATGCTATTAATACAAAGAAGAAAAAAAGAAAGTGAAAGAGAGACAGAAAAAAAAAAGAAGGAAGGAAATTTAGAATAAAAAATAGTAAATGAAAATGCCCAAGGCCACCTGAGTTAAAACTCAGCTCTTTTGACTTTAGGGCCCTCTCAGTCACAGTATCTCTTTGAAAATTGACATGCAATGCTACAGTTTTTAAATTATTGTTTGAATGGCTTCCAAATAGATATACAGGTAAAATTTTATGTAAATAGTCATATATATATGAGCTATTTATTGAACTTACTATGTATAAAATGCTGTTCTTAAGCAATTTATATACATTATTCATATTAAAATTGCAATAATCCCAGAATTGATGTTTTGTCTGCTTCACATGTGGCAAATTGAGGTTCAGGGAGGTGAAACAAGTTGTCGAAGTTCATAGGACTTGTAAGTGGAAGAACTGGGGTTTAAATCTGAGGTCTGCTGTCTCAAGATCATGTTTGTTGTTCAGACGCTGAATTGTGTCCGACTCTTTGCGACCCCATGAACTCTTTGCAGTAAGACAGGCTTCCCTGTCCATCACCAACTCCCAGAGCTTGCTCAGACTCATGTCCATCAAGTCAGTGATGCCATCCAACAATTTCATCCTGTTGCTCCCTTCTCCTCCTACCTTCAGTTTTTCCCAACAGCAGGGCCTTTTCCAGTGAGCTGGCTTTTTGGATGGCCAAAGCATTGGAGCTTCAGCTTCAGCATCAGTCCTTCCAATGAATATTCAGGGTTGACATCATTTGGGGTTTTCTTTAAGTTATTTTGATGTATTTTTAGAGCAGTTTTAAGTTTACAGCCAAATTGACTGGTATCAAGTCCACATTTGTAACCACTGTCTCATCTCATACCACCTCTTCCATAAAGACTATTCCCACTGCACACATGAGCACCTGCATACACATGCATATACCTATTGATGCTAACTACACTACATATATATGTAATTGAGAAGGGTGGTGGCAGAGACTGCCTCTAATATCCATTTTTCTCAAACCTGCTGCAGGACCTTAGATTCGATGAGCTGAATAATAGTAATTTCAGTTGGAAATGTAGCTCCCTAGATAAATAATACATTTCTAAGCCTCCCTACATGTGACATGTGATAAGTTCTAGTCAATGAGATGAAAGTAGAAGTGTCATATGAAATCTTCCAACAATGTTCCTTATAAAAGTACTGAAAGTTGCATGTTGCACCTTTTTCTTCATCTTTTCCTCTGTCCTGCTACCTGTAATGTGAGTTATGCTTCAGACCTAAGAATAAGGGCCCCACTCAGCAAAGGTGAAGAATGAACTGGAGGAGCTTAAGTCCTCTAAGATTTCAATAGTTAGAGCTACCATGTCACCCCTGCCACATACAACTTCAGATTTCCATGAGAGAAGTACTTTTCTAAGCTATTTAAGCAATGGAAATTTTGAATTTTTCAGTCACTGGCCACAGATTTTAATCCTAACCATCATACTGATAAAATGTTTGTCAAAATGAGAGCTAAAGGCCAGGAATGCCATTAAGTCCTTAGGCCCTATTGATCATATCACAGCAATGCTTTCCCAGTCAGGACCACCCTGTCTTCAAATCTATAGTGTCTTTTTCCCAATAATATTACCTCAGATACAGCTGAAAAACTACACAATCTTCCTGAGACAAAAGCATCTTGACTCCATGAATCTAAATCTGATTTCATTTTATCGTATAAACACCCTTCTAAGCACATCTGAGGGGCTTCCCAGTTGGCTCAGTGGTAAAGAATCCTCCTTCCAATGAAGGAGACATAGCTTCAATCCGTGGGTCAGAAAGATCCCCTGGAGAAGGAAATGGCAAACCACTCCAGCATTCTTGCATGGAAAATCCCATAGACAGAGAAGCCTGGCGGGCTACACTCCATGAGGTCACAGAAGAGTTGGACACGACTGAACAACTAAGAAACAAGAACAAACACATCTGACTGATATGTGGAGGAGGTTATGTCTGTGTTGACCAGACCATAGAAGTGCCATCTTTGATGAAGGCCCTCGTTAGATTCAGTTCACCTCCTAGGAAAGAACTTGACTTTGCACACTGAAGTGCGTGTTTATATGCTCCACATAGAAACACATCTGATGAAATATATTTGGAGGGTATGATAGAAGAGACTACAGGGCCCTGCAAGTGAGCCCAGTCTAGCAATATTAGTCAAACATGTAACAGGGACAGAAGTTAGAGAACAGTAAGCACTGGAAAGTATATGGCCTTCTGACAACGTTAAGGCACACTGGGTCCAAGATGATTGAACCCACCTTGACCCCACTCTCAAGAAGCACCTTTGTGTCTTAGAAGAAATAGCTGTGAGCATAAAACTAAACGTGTTATAGCATAAGAGTTATTGCATATGTACTGTCAGACCTTTATAAACTAGCACAAAGATGTGATAAAAAGGCTTTTCCTTATAGTTCTGAGAAATTTAAGTCTAGGAGATTATTGTAGCAAATGATTATATAAAAAACACATTGTAATGGTGAAGATAATGACTCAGGCACACTCTTAAGTTGTGGTTTGGAGTATTGCAGTTACATAAATGACCAGTGGCATTTGAACAGACAAGAGATCCATGAAGCTGGGCATTGGTCAAGTTTGCCCCAAATGGTGGTAGCAGTAACTAGCACTTATACATGTAGAGGTGGATTCCCAGGTGGTGCTAGTTATAAAGAACCTGCCTGCCAGTGCAGGAGACATAAGAGACAGTTTTGATCCCTGGATCAGGAAGATGTCCTGGAGGAGGGCATGCCAATCCATTCCAGTATATTTGCCTAAGAAATCTCATAGACAGAGGAGCCTGGCGGCCTTCAGCCCATAGGGTCGTAAATAGTTGGACATAACTGAAGCAACTTAGCACACAGCACACATAGGTGTAGAACGTCAATCAGTAATAGCAATCACCTGCATCTGTGCAGTTGGCAGCAAAATAACAATGGTGATTATAGATGAATTCAGGGTGTAACATATGTCCAGGTAAGAATAGCCTTGAAAGCAGTCAGGTAGAACTTGATTCAAAATTCACCAACCTTTCTTGAGTATCTAGTATTTTTGAGTCTCTCTTCTAGATGCTGATGATATAACAGCGAACAAGAGGCAAAACCCTTCATCTTCATGGAACTTATTTTCTAGAAGAGTGAGACACTAAATAAGCAAAATGAGTAAGTATAGA
Organism: Odocoileus virginianus; assembly: GCF_023699985.2. Classification (NCBI taxonomy): domain Eukaryota; kingdom Metazoa; phylum Chordata; class Mammalia; order Artiodactyla; family Cervidae; genus Odocoileus; species Odocoileus virginianus. The sequence continues at coordinate 52,562,933 of NC_069708.1, read as the reverse complement.
GTATAATGGAAGGTGAAATATTATGGAAAAACAAAGTATGCTAAAAGGGAGGAGTGCTAGAGTAGTTGACTGCAGTTTGAAAGAGGGTGGTCAGGGGTAAGTCTCACTGAATTCATATGTGAGCAAAGATTTGACATTGGTGAGGGAGCAAGTCATGTGTCTATTTCAACAAAGAGCCTTATGGGAAGAGAAAATAGCAAGTACAAAGGCTCTGAGATGGAAACATGCCAAGTAGGTTTAAGGAGCAAGAATGTTAGAGTTGCTGTAGTCGATAGAGATGATGAATAGTAGAAGTGGAATTCATAAAGTAAAGGTCTAGACCATTTAAAGGACTTTGGATTTTATTCTGAGAGAATGTCTTTAGATGATTTTATGCATAAGAAACATATGAGCTGACTTGGGTATCAAAAGGATTACTCTGACTTTTTGAAAATATACTGTAGGAGGGCAAGAGCTAAAACAGGTAAAAAAAACTATTAAAACAAATTGGGAGATGCTGGTGACTTTGGCCAGGATAACAGCATTGGAGGGAATGAGAATTAGTTGGTTGACAATATTGTATGTTGCTAAGACCAACAGAATCCCTAGATCAATTTTTTAAGGAGTACAAGAATGAGAGAAGTCAAGGATGATTCCAGGGTTTTTAATTCCATACAAAAAGGAACTGAAATGAACTGAGATGAAGAAAAACAAAAGTGTAGTAGAATATACACCATGGAATATTACTCAGCTGTTAAAAAGAATTCATTTGAATCAGTTCTAATGAGATGGATGAAACTGGAGCCCATTATACAGAGTGAAGTAAGCCAGAAAGATAAAGGACATTACAGCATACTAACACATATATATGGAATTTAGAAAGATCGTAATGATAACCCTATATGCAAAACAGAAAAAGAGACACAGCTGTACAGAACAGACTTTTGGACTCTGTGGGAGAAGGTGAGGGTGGGATGTTTCGAGAGAACAGCATCAAAACATGTCTATTATCTATGGTGAAACAGATCACCAGCCCAGGTGGGATGCATGAGACAAGTGCTCGGACCTGGTGCACTGGGAAGACCCAGAGGAATCGGGTGGAGAGGGAGGTGGGAGAGGGGATCAGGATGGGGAATTCATGTAACTCCATGGCTGATTCATGTCAATGTATGACAAAACCCACTGCAATGTTGTGAAGTAATTAGCCTCCAACTAATAAAAATAAATGGGGGAAAAAAAGTGTAGTAGAGTTTTTGATTGTCTGTTGTGTTCTGTATCCTTTTTCTTTTTCTTTTTTTGAAAATAGGAATAGAAAACAAGATCTGGTATCTGGTATCTGGTATCTGCTACTGATCCTGTGTGAGCATATCTAGTTTGTTTTTCAAGGAGCTGGTATATGTCATATGTTATCAAGTTGTGGGCACAGAATAGTTCCTAGTATTCTTTTACTACAATTAAATGTTCACAGGATCAGTAGTAATGATCTCTTTAGTTTCTGACATTGGCTATTTGTGTATTTTCTTTTTTTAAGGTTAGTCTAGCTAGACAATTATTCATTTTCCCCCTCTTTTCTAGGAGCCAGTTTTTGGTTTCGTTGATTTCTCTATTGTTTTTTTGTTTTCCCTTTTTTTTTTTTCATTTCTGTTCAAATACTTATAATTTATTTTCTTTTGATTGCTTTAGGCTTAAGTTGCCCTTCTTTTTCAAGTTTCTAAGGATCAGAAGATCCTAGGTTAGACTCCTGGCTGCCTTGAAACTCTTTAGTCTTCCCTAGTGGCTCAGACGGTAAAGAATCTGCCTGCAATGCAGGAGACCCAGGTTCAGTTCTTGGGTTGGGAAGATCCCCTGGAGAATGGAATGGTTATCCACTATAGTATTCTTGCCTGGAGAATTCCATAGACAGAGGAGCCTGATGGGCTATAGTCCATGGGATCCCAAAGAGATGGACACAACTGAGTGACTAATACTTTCACTTTCACAAGGTAAATGCTTAGGATATTGATATTAGATCTTTCTTCTTTTATAATATATACATTTAATGCTATACGTTCTCCATTAGCACTGCTTCTGCAACATGCCAGAACTTTGATAATTTTTTTCATTAAATTTAGTTCAAAATATTTTAAAATTTATCTTGAGACTTCTTCATTGACCCGTGTTATACATAGAAGTGTCATTTAATTCCCAAATATTTGGGGATGTCATGATTTCTTTCTGATGTTGATTACTAATTCAACTCCATTGTATTCTGAAAACGCACTTTGTATGATTTCTATTGTTTTGAATTTACAAAAGTGTGTTTTAGAAAGTGTTCCACAGTGGTGAATACTCCATGTGAGGTTGAGAAGACATGTATTCTACAGTTGTTTGAAGTTCTCCACTAATGTCAATTCAGTCAAGTTGACTATGCTGTTCTGGCCTACTGTATTCCTACTGATTTTCTGCATGCTTGATTTATAAATGATTGACAGTTTTTTCAATTCTTTAAACGTAAGAGTGGATATATCTGTTTTTCTTTTAGTTCTATCAGCTTTTGCATCACATATCTTTGATGCTTTGTCATTAAATGCATACATACTAGGGACTGCTATGATTTCTTGGGCAACTGGCCCTCTTATCCTATGCACTCGAACTTTTTTTTTATCATTAGTCCTCTCCCTTATTCTGAAGTCTGCTTTGTATGAAATTATCTCAACTTTCTTTTATTATATATCATTCTCTGTCACTTAACATTTAATTTATCTGAGTCTTTAAAGTGGGTTTCTGATAGACATTATTTGGCAATATTAGGTCAGGTCAATTTTTTAACCTATAACTATTTGTGTATTTTAACAGGCATACTTGGATTCTCATAGTGGTTATTAGTTTAGACTTCTATCAAGCTTGCTGGGCTACAGTCCACAGGGTCACAAAGAGTTGGACACAACTGAAGTGACTGAGCACACTCCCACAGTCTCCTCTGTCCATGAGATTTCTCAGGCAAGGACAGTGGAGTGGGTTGCCATTTCCTTCTGCAAGAAATCTTCCCAATCCAGTGATTGAACCTGGATCTCCGGCATTGATTGGCAAGTGAATTCTTTACCACTGAGACACCAGTGTTAGTAAGTGTTAGTTGCTCAGTCGTGTCCAACTCTATGTGACTCCATGGACTGTAGCCCGCCAAGCTCCTCAGTCCATGGAATTCTCAAGGCAAGAATACCGGAGTGGGTAGCTGTTCCCTTCTCTAGGGGATCTTCCTGATCCAGGGATTGAACATGGATCTCCTGCATTGCAGGTGGACTCTTTACCACCTGAGCCACCAGGGAAATCAGTAAAGAGCCATCAGAGAAGCCCTTATTTTTTGGATATTAAATCCTTATCAGACATACCATTTACAAATATATTCTCTCATTCAGATATTGTCTTTTTGTTTTGTTGATGGTTTCCTTAGCTACACAAAACCTTTAATTAGATCTCACTTGTTTATTTTTGCTCTTGTTTCCCTTGGTAGGGGAGATAGGTCCAGATAATATTGCTAAGATTTTATGTCAAAGAGTGTACTTTGTGCTTTATGTTTTATTTAAAGAGTTATATAATTTCTAGTCTTACATTTAGGTCTTAAATCTATTTTGAGTTTATTTTTGCATGTGGTGTGAAAAATCTAATTTCATTCTTTTACATGTAGCTGTACAGTTTTCTCAGCACTAATTATTGAAGAGACTGTCTTTTCTCCATTGTATGTTTTTGCCCCTTTTGTCATAGATTAACTTACCATATTGTGTTGGTTTATTTCTGAGTTCTCTATTCTGTTCCATTGATCTATGTGTCTGTTTTTGCACCAGTACTGTACTGTTCTGATTACAATAGTTTTGTAGTATAGTCTTAAGTTGAGGTACATGATACTTCCAACTACATTACTTTTCCTCAAGATTGCTTTGCCTATTTGGGATATTTTTGGTTCCATAAAATTTTTAGGATTATTTTTTCTAGTTCTGTGAAAATTTTCATAGTGTTTTATAGGCGTTGCATTGAATCTTTAGATTGCTTTAGATAGAGCATTTTCACTATATTAATCCTTGCAGTTTATGAACACAGGATCTATTTCTATTTATTTTATTATCTTCAATTTCTTTCATAAATATCTTACAGTTTTCAGAGTCTTTTACCTCCTTGATTAAATGTATTACTAGGTAATTTATTCTATTTGATGTTATTGTACATGTTATTGTTTTCTTGCTTTCTCTTTCTGATAGTTCATTTTGAGTGTATAGATGTTCAACAAATTTCTATATATTAATCTTGCATTCTGCAACTTCACTGAAATAATTTCTTAGTTCTAATAGATTTTTGGTGAAGATTTTATGATTTTCTGTCTATAGTATCATATCATATGCAAATAGTGACAGTTTTACCTCTTTCCTTTCAATTTGGATACTTTCTTTCTTTTTCTTGTCTAATTGCTGTGACTAGAACTTCCAACATTATGTTAAATATGATGAGAGTGGGCATCCTTGTCTTGTTCTTCATCTTAGAGGAAAAGCTTTCAGCTTTTTATTATTGAGTATGATATTAACTGTCTGTCATTTATGGCTTTTATTATGTGGAGGTACATTTCCTCTATAACCACTTTGTTGAGAATTTCTATCATGAATTGATGTTGGACTTTGTGAAATGCTTTTCCTCATCTTTTGAGATGATCATGTGATTTTTACCCTTCATTTTGTTATTGAGATGTGTCACATTGATTGATTTGCAAATACTGATCATGCTTTCCTGTGTCCCTAGAATAAGTCCCACTTGATCACAGTGTATGATCCTTTTTACATATTCTTGAATTTAGTTTGTTTATATTTTGTTGAAGGTATTTGCAAATATATTCATAAAATATATTGGCCTGCAATTTGTGTGTGTGTGTGTGCATGTAGTGTCTTTGTCTGGTTTTCATTTCAGGGTAATGGTACCATTATAGAATGAATTTGAGTGTTCCCTCATGTTAGTTTTTTTAAAAAATAGTTTGAGAAGAATAGGTATTAGCTCTTATTTATATGTTTGGTAGAATCTCCCTGTGAAGCTATGTCATCCTGGGCTTTTGTTTGTTGGAAATTTTTTTGATTATTGATTCAATTTCAATATTATTCATCAACCTGTGCAGATTATCTATGTTAACTGATTAATTTTTGGAAAATTGTATAGTTCTATGAATTTATCTATTTCTTCTAGATTGTCCAGTTTTTCATTTATAACTGTTCAGTATTACCTTATGATTATTTGTATTTCTGTGATATCAATAGTAACTTCTCTTTCATTCCTTACTTTTCTTCTAGTGAGCCTGACTAAAGGCTTATCAATTGTCTTTATCTTTAAAAAAAACAGCTCTTTGTTTCAATAATCTTTCAAATTGGGCTGGGGTCTCTATTTTATTTATCTCTTCTCTGATCTTTATTGTTTCCTTCCTTCTGATGACTTTGGGTTTTGTTTGTTCTTTTTCTAATTTCTTTAGATGGTAGGTTAGGTTGTTATTTGAGATTTTTTTGTGTTGCTGTTCTTTTTTGGTTCCTTGAGGTATGCTTTTATGAACATAAACATCCCTCTTAGAACCATTTTGTTGAATCAAATAAAATTTGGAAAGTTGTGTTTTTATTTTTTGTCTCAAAGTATTTTCTGATTTCCTTTGATTTCTTCATTGATCCATTGGTTGTTTAATAACACATTGTTTAGTATTTACTTTTCTGTGTTTTTCCAATTTTATCCTGTAATTAACTTCTAGCTTCATATCCTTGTGGTTGGGAAAGATACTTGGTATACTTTCTGTCTTTGTATTTGTTGAGATTTGTTTTTTGGCCTAGTATGTTATCTGTCCTGGAGGGCATTCCACGTGCACGTGAAAAGAATGTGTATTCTGCTGTTTTAGAATGGACTGTCCTGTAGATATCTATTAAGTGCAACTGGTCTAATGTGTCATTTAAGGCCACTCTCTCCCTATTGATTTTCTGTCTGAATGAGTTATTCATTAATGTAAATGGGTGTTAAAGTCCCATACTATTATTTTATTATTGTCAATTTCTCCTTTTATGTCTATTAATGTTTGCTTTATATAGGTCAGTTCTATATTAGGGGCATATATGTTTATTAAAGTTATATCCTGTTTTGCTGATCCTTTTATTATTGTATCATGCCCTCATTTGTGTTTTATTATAGACTATGTTTTATTTATTTATTTTTCATTTATTTTTATTAGTTGGAGGCTAATTACTTTACAGTATTGTAATGGGTTTTGTCATACATTGACATGAATCAGCCATGGAGTTACATGTATTCCCCATCCCGATCCCCCCTCCCGCCTCCCTCTCCACCCGATTCCTCTGGGTCTTTCCAGTGCACCAGGACCGAGCACTTATCTTTTCACCATTAACCTAGACTTTGTTTTAAATTCTACTTAGTCTTATATGAGTATTGCTACCCCAGATTTCTTTCCAGTTACATTTGCATGGAGTATCTGTTTCCATCCCTTAATTTTCAATCTGTATTGTTATTTTATCCGTTCAGCAACCTATGTCTTTTCATGGGAGCATATAGTCCATTGACATTTAAAGTGATTATTGACAAGTAAGTAATTATTGCCATTTTAAAATTTGTTTCCTGGTTGCTTTTTGTAGTTCTTTCCTGTTCTTTTCTTCTTGAAGTCTCTTCCCTCATAGTTTGATGATTTTCTTTAGTATTATGTTTTTTGTTTATTTCTCTCTAGTTTGTTTATCTATTGTTGGATTTTGATGTGTGATTACCATGGAATTCATATGCGTTGATCTATATCTACTTGTTTTCAACTATAGATATTTAAGTTGAAACATATTCTAAAAGCTCTACATTTTTTACTCCCCTGTCATGTTTTATCATTTATGTCACATTTTACATCTTCATGTTTATCTCTTAAATGTTCATTGTAGCTATATTTAATTTTATAATTTTGTCTTTCAATCTTTGTACTAGTTTATTTGAGTAGTTGATCTGCACAGTCTTTATTATATATTTGCCTTGAAAAGCAAAGGAGAAAAGGAAAGATATTCCCATCTGAATGCAGAGATCCAAAGAATAGCAAGGAGAGATAAGAAAGCCTTCCTCAGAGATCAATGCAAAGAAATAGAGGAAACAACAGAATGGGAAAGACTAGAGATCTCTTCAAGAAAATTAGAGATACCAAGGGAACATTTCATGCAAAGATGGGTTTGATAAAGGACAGAAATGGTAGGGACCTGAAAGAAGCAGAAGAAATTAAGAAGAGGTGGCAAGAATACACAGAAGAACTGTACAATAAAGATCTTCACGATCCAAATAATCACAAGGGTGTGATCACTCACTTAGAGCCAGACATACTGGAATGTGAAGTCAAGCAGGCCTTAGAAAGCATCACTATGAACAAAGCTAGTGGAGGTGATGGAGTTCCAGTTGAGCTCTTTCAAATCCTGAAAGATGATGCTGTGAAAGTGCTGCACTCAATATGCCAGCAAATTTGGAAAACTCAGCAGTGACCACAAGACTGGAAAAGGTCAGTTTTCATTCCAATCCCAAAGAAAGGCAATCCCAAAGAATGCTCAAACTACTGCACAATTGCACTCATCTCACACACTATTAAAGTAATGTTCAAAATTCTCCAGTCCAGGCTTCAGCAATACATGAACCGTGAACTTCCAGATGTACAAGCTGGTTTTAGAAAAGGCAGAGGAACCAGAGATCAAATTGCCAACATCTGCTGGATCATCGAAAAAGCAAGAGAGTTCCAGAAAAACATCTATTTCTAATTATTGACTGTGCCAAAGCCTTTGACTGTGTGGATTCCAAAATACCAGACCACCTGACCTGCCTCTTGAGAAACCTGTATGCAGGTCAGGAAGCAACAGTTTGAACTGGACATGGAACAACAGACTGGTTCCAAATAGGAAAAGGAATATGTCAAGGCTGTATATTGTCACCCTGCTTATTTAACGTATATGCAGAGTGCATCATGAGAAACGCTGGGCTGGAAGAAGCACAAGCTGGAATCAAGATTGCCTGAAGAAATATCAATAACCTCAGAAATGCAGACGACACCACCCTTATGGCAGAAAGTGAAGAGGAACTAAAAAGTCTCTTGATGAAAGTGAAGAAGAGTGAAGAAGTTGGCTTAAAGCTCAACATTCAGAAAACTAAGATCATGGCATCTAGTCCCATCACTTCGTGGCAAATAAGTGGAGAAACAGTGTCAGACTTTATTTCTTTGGGCTCCAAAATCACTGAAGATAGTGATTGCAGCCATGAAATTAAAAGACACTTACTCCTTGGAAGGAAAGTTATGACCAACCTAGATAGCATATTAAAAAGCAGAGTATTACTTTGCCAACAAGGGTCCATCTAGTCAAGTCTATGGTTTTTCCAGTAGTCATATATGGATGTGAGAGTTGGATGGTGAAGAAAGCTGAGCACAGAAGAATTGATGCTTTTGAACTGTGGTTTTGGAGAAGACTCTTGAGAGTCCCTTGGACTGCAAGGAGATTCAACCAGTCCATCCTAAAGGAGTGTCCTGGGTGTTCATTGGAAGGACTGATGTTGAAGCTGAAACTCCAATACTTTGGCCACCTGATAAGAAGAGTTGACTTATTGGAAAAGGCCCTAATGCTGGGAAGGATTGAGGGCAGGAGAAGAAGGGGATGACATAGGATGAGATGCTTGGATGGCATCACCGACTCGATGGACATGGGTTTGGGTAGACTCCGGGAGTTGGTGATGGACAGGGAAGCCTGGCATGCTGCGATTCATGGGGTCGCAAAGAGTCGGACACGACTGAGCGACTGAACTGAACTGAACTGCCTTTATCAGTAGAATTTTTCCCTTCCTATAACGTGTTTTTTATTGTTGTAGCCTTATCTTTTTCACTTAAATAAGACCTTGTAACACTTCCCATAAGTTTAGTATTGACGAACGCTTTTAGTTTTTTGCTTTCTGAGAAGCTCCTTGCATTGTCTTCAATTCTGAATGATAACCTTGCTAGGTAGAGTATCCAAGTCTGTAGGCTTTTCCCTCTCAGCACTTTAAATATATTATGCCACTCCCCTCCAGTTTGCAAAGTTTCTGCTGAAAACTCGGCTGATAGATTTATGGGGGTTCCTTTATATGTTTATCTTTTGCGGTCTTCGGAAGTATCTTTTCATCTTTAAATTTTACCGTTTTGATTATGATATGATTGTTGTGGGTTTTTTTGCCTTAATCTTATTTGAAACTCTCTGGAAAAAAAAAAAAAGAAAGAAACTCTCTGTATTTCCTGTACCTGGATATATAAGTTTCCCTCTTTGGGTTTGAAAATTTTCAGCCATAATTCCATCAAATAAATTTTCCACTCCTTTCTTTCTTCTCTCTTGGACTCCTATAATGTGAATTTTTATGCTTGATATTGTTCCAGTGGTCCCTTAAACTAGTCTCATTTTTAAAATTTACTTTATTTTTTACTGTTCTGATTGGGTGATTTCCATTAGCCTATCTTCCAGATCACCTATGCACGCTTCTGTATCACCTAATATACTGTACCCTCTAGAGTATCTTTCAATTATTGAATTCTTGAGCTCTGATTGGTCCTTTTTTATATGTTCTAGTTATTTGTTAAAATTCTCACTATGTTCATCTATTCTTTTCTTCACTTTAGTTAGGATTCTTACTATTATTGTTTTGAACTCTTTATCAGGTTTATCTGTTTCACTAGGGTTTTTTCTAGCATTTTTCTTCTTCTGTTCTTTAATTTGAAATATATTTGTTTGTCTTTTTATTTTGTTTAACTTCTTGTCTCTTTGGAATTTGGTGAAACATTTACCTATTCCAGCCTTGAAGGTGTGTCCTTGTGTGGGAGTGTCTCTATGCAGTCTGCTTGTACCCAGTAACTTTGTTGACAGAGCTGGACCTGAAGTGAGCACAGGCTGCATCTTTTCCTGGGGTGTCCTGGCAGTCACCGCCTTGGTGGGAGGTAGGGCTGGAGTCAGAGGGTTTAGAACCAAAGCCAGGTGCAAGTCAGGACTTCTCTTGTACTCAGTGGCCATCACTGCCTTATCACGGATGGAGCTGGGGGCTAAGGGCTGGTTCAGGAGACCTGAGGCAACTGGGCTTCTCTTCCATATCCCAGACCAAGGCAGTTTCCATATTGGTCTGGTATATGGCTGGGGCTTGAGGGCTTGAGGGCTTGGGGTTGCAACTCTTAGCTGGTTTCACTTTTCCCCTTGCATACATGCCTTGGTTAGAGGCTGGGTCCTGGTCAAATGGGTTGTGTACTACACCACTGAGCTGCTCCTCCCCTCTGCCAAACGTGTACAAGGCTGTATGTTTTTGTAGTGGCTGTCTCTGCCCTGGAGTTAGTTTCACATTCTCTGGAGAGTGTATAGGAACATGCAAACCAGTAATGGCTGTGCTGCACTGGTCAGAGGCAGAGGTGGGTCTGAGCCGTGTTTATTCCCTTCCAGTATGTGCATTCTAATTGGCAATGGCACACTCCATGATAATGGGTCACAACAATGGAACAAGAGGGGCTGTAGCAGGAGCTTGGTATGGGCAGGGGTGTGGTACTGAAGCAGTCCTGGCAAATAGCTAGATTTCCAGGCAGTTTTCAGTCTGTTGCCTCTGAGCTGTGACTGTGAGTGTGAAAGTCTATGCACTCTTCAAAAAGAGTGTCTTGGCTTCTTATAGCTATACACTAAGTGCTACTGTTTTTAAAATAGCTAAGGGGTCTTGTGTTCCCATTGTTAGGTACTAGAGGTGAGGTGCATCATATGTGGCTCAAACTTCATATTAATTGACCTATCAATAGCATTTAACACGATTGATTATACCTTTTCTTTTTAAAATAGATATATTTATTAACATTTATTTATTTGATTATGACCAGTGCGTTCTCTTGGCAAAAGTCTGTAAGCCTTTGACCTGCTTCATTTTGTACTCCAAGGCCAAACTTGCCTGTAACTCCAAGTAACGCTTGGATACCTACTTCCTACTTTTGCATTCCAGTGCCCTATGATGAAAAGGACACATTTTGGGGGTGTTAGTTCTAGAAGGTCTTGTAGGTCTTCATAGAACCATTCAACTTCAGCTTCTTTGGAATTATTGGTTGGGGCATAGACTTTGATTACTATGATATTGAATAGCTTGCCTTGGAAATGAACAGAGATCATTCTGTCGTTTTTGAGATTGCACCCAAGTACTGCATTTTGGACTTTTTTGTTGACTATGAGGTCTACTTCATCTTGTCCAAGGGAGTCTTGCCCCCAGTAGTAGATAAAATGATCATTTTAATTAAATTTGCCCACTCCAGTCCATTTTAGTTCACTGATTCCTAAAATGTGGATTTCAATCTGGCCAACTCCTGTTTGACCACTTCTAATTTACCTTGATTCATGGACCTAACATTCCAGGTTCTTATGCAATATTGTTCTTTACAGCATCTGGACTTTACTTCCATTACCAATCACATCCACAACTGGGTGTTGTTTTTGCTTTGCCTCTGTCTCCTCATTCTTTTTGGAGTTATTTCTCCACTCTTCTACAATAGCATATTGGGCACCTATCGACCTGGCAAGTTCATCTGTCAGTGTCATATCTTTTTGATTTTTCATACTGTTCATGGGGTTCTCAAGGCAAGAATACAGAAATGGTTTGCCATGGACAAGTCCTCTACACATAGATATCACCAGATGGTCAACAGCAAAATCAGATTGATTGATTATATTCCTTGCAGTCAAAGATGGATAAACTCTATACAGTCAGCAAAAGCAAGACAAGGAGCTGACTGTGGCTCAGATCATGAACTTCTTATTGCAAAACTCAGACTTAAGTTAAAGAAAGTAGGGATAACCACTAGACCATTCAGGTATGACCTAAATGACCCTTATGATTATACAGTGGAAGTGACAAATAGATTCAAGGAATTAGATCTGATAGACAGAATGCCTGAAGAACTATGGACAGAGGTTCTTTACATTGTACAGGAGGCAGTGATCAACACCATCCCCAAGAAAAAGAAATGCAAAAAGGCAAAATGGTTGTCTGAGGAGGCCTTACAAATAGCTGAGTAGAGAAGAGAAGCTAAAGGTAAAGAAGAACAACATATACCCATTTGAATGCAGAATTCCAAAGAATAGCAAGGAAAGAAAAAAAAGCCTTCCTCAGAGATCAATGCAAAGAAACAGAGGAAAACAATAGAATGGGAAAGACTAGAGATCTAGTCAAGAAAATGAGAGATACCAAGGGAACATTTCATGAAAAGATGGGCACAATAAAGGACAGAAATGGTATAGACCTAACAGAAACAGAAGATATTAAGATGAGATGGCAAGAATACTCAGAAGAACTATATAGAAAAGACCTTCAAGACCCAGATAACCATGATGGTGTGATCACTCACCTAGAGCCAGACATCTTGGAATGCAAAATCAAGTGGGCCTTAGGAAGTATCACTTTGAACAAAGCTAGTGGAAGTGATGGCATTCCAGCTGAGCTATTTCAAATTCTAAAAGATGATGCTGTGAAAGTGCTTCACTCAATATGCCAGCAAATTGGGAAAACTCAGCAGTGGCCATAGGACTGAAAAAGGTCAGTTTTCATTCCAATCCCAAAGAATGGCAATGCCAAAGAATGTTCAAACTACCACAAAATTGCACTCATCTGACATGCTAACAAAGTAATGCTCAAAACTCTCCACTCCAGGCTTTAATAGCATGAGACTGGTAAACTTCCAGATGTTCAAGCTGGGTTTAGAAAAGGCAGGGAAACCAGAGATCAAATTGCCAACATCTCTTGGATCATCAAAAAAGCAAGATAATACCAGAAAAACATCTACTTCTGCTTTATTGATTACACAAAACTTTTGACTCTGTAGGTCACAACAAATTGTGGAAAATTTTTCAAGAGATGGGAATACCAGACCACCAGATCTGCCTCCTGAAAAATCTGTATGGAGGCCAAAAAGCAACAGAACTGAACATGGAACAACAGACTGGTTCCACATTGGGAAAGGAGTATGTCAAGGCAGTATATTGTCACCCTGCTTATTTAACTTCTATGCAGAATACATCATGCAAAATGCCAGGCAGGATGAAGCCAAACTGGAATCAAGATTACCAGGAGAAATATCAATAACCTCAGATATGCAGATGGCATCACCCTTATGGCAGAAAGCAAAGAAGGACTAAAGAGCCTCTTGATAAAAGTGAAAAAGGAGAGTGAAAAAACTGGCTTAAAACTCAACATTCAGAAAACTAAGATCATGGCATCCAGTCCCATCACTTCATGGCAAATAGATGAGGAAACAATGGAAACAGTGAGAGACTTTATTTTTTGGGCTCCAAAATCACTGCAGATGGTGACTGCAGTCATGAAATGAATAGATGCTTGCTCCTTGGAAGAAAAGCTATGACCAACCTAGACAGCATATTAAAAAGCAGAGACATTACTTTGCTGACAAAGGTCCATCTAGTCAAAGTTATGGTTTTTCCAGTAGTCATGTATGGATGTGAGAGTTGGACTATAAAGAAAGCTGAGCACTGAAGAAACGATGCTTTTGGATTGTGGTGTTGGAGAAAACTCTTGAGAGTCCCTTGGACTGGAAGGAGAGCCAACCAGTCAATCCTAAAGGAAATCAATCCTGAATATTCATTGGAAGGACTGATGCTGAAGCTGAAATTCCAATTCTTTGGCCACCTGATGCGAAGAACTGTCTCATTGGAAAAAACCCTGATGCTGGAAAAGATTAAAGACAGGAGGAGAAGGGAACAAAAGAGGATGAAATTGTTGGATGGCATCACTGACTCGATGGACATGAGTTTGAGCAAGCTCCAGGAGTTGGTGATGGATAGGGAAGCCTGGCATGCTGCAGTTCATGGGGTAACAAAGAGTTGGACATGACTGAACTGGCGTTTGTTTGACTTCACCAGATACTCATTGTAGCACGTGGGATCTTGATGTGTGGCATGTGAACTCTTAGTTGCTGCATGTGCAATCTAGTTCCCTGACCAGGGAATGGAACCCAGTACCCCTGCATTGGGAACTCAGAGTCTTAGCCACTGAGACCACCAGGGCAGTCTCTACACCTTCTCTTTGATAAACATTTTTCTTTGATCCCCAAAATGGCATCCTCATGTTTTTTTCTCCAACTTCATTGACAGCTTCTTCTCACTGCCCTTTCTATTTTCCCCTATGGTAGATAACCTCTTAACATTGGCACTCCCCAGAGTTCAGTCCTTATTTCTCTTCTCTGTCTATACTTACTCTCTTGCTTATATCAGTCTTGTGGCCTGGTTATACAAAGTAAACAAGATATTTTTACCCATAGTAGAAATGTAAAATTAATAGGCAGACAGACATTTACCCAAATCCCAGATTGCTACTATAAAATTATATAAATATTGTAGTGAAATATATTTTTTAAAAAGGAGTGTAGAAAGAGTACCTTTGAACAAACATGTAGTTTGTTTCAATAGTTTCACAGGATACCATGGAAGTAAAACCCCTTAGATTCAGGATCAGATTGGATGTAGCTAGACCCACTGATAAAGAGAATAGCTAGGTGGGAAGCTTTTGTGGCTGGATGTGGAGCATGCATGGTAAGACAAGAACTCACAGCTAACCATTTGGGGTTGTGTGAGTCTCAAATATGTCAAGGCAGCACATGAAACTTCAGACTTTATAAAACGGGGCTAAAGAAACTAGACATAAAGCCTCTGTCTACGGAATATTAAGAACATTTACATTTACATTAAACTAGCCTATAGTTATAGAAATGGAAACAATAAATGTTTGACATGGAGACTAATTGCAAAGGGACATGAAGAAATTTTATGCAAGTATTTTATATCTCGATTTGAGGATGAATTTTGAGGGTGTATACATTTGTGGAAACTCATTGAATAATACAATTTCAATATAGTTTTTTCACTACATGTGAACAATATTAAAGATGAATGTACATGCACATGTGTGAAAGAGGGGGCAGAGAGAGAATAGAGAATGGGATGAGAGAAATTGTATATATCAAATACTAATAAAAAATTTGTTATACTCTGAAAGTGATTAAAAGAATTTATTGCCAGATTACAGTGAAGTGATATCAGGGAACATTTCTTTTATGATGGAAGAAGTGATAAAAAAAATTATGTTTATTGGAATGGTCCTCTAGAGAGCAAAATATAAAGATGCTTTTACAGGAGAGTGAAGAAAGAATTGCTGGGGCTTAAGCAAATGTGGTTAAAAGAATATGCGATTTAGTGCCAAAAAGATTGGTTTTAGAGAAAATGAAGGAAAAGATCATCTTTGTACAAGCAAGAAGTTAGAGTATATAGGTATAGATGCTGCTAAGTGGATAGAAGTAATGATAACATATGTGGAAATTTCCCTTTAAATGCTCCAGTTTATCTCCAAAGTGGGAAGCAAAGAAATCTGCTGAATGAAAGGATGGAGGGGGATGGTATTAGAGATTTGAAGAGGGAAGAAGCTGTGAACTAGTCACCTTTGTGGATAGGAGATTTAATGTATGTAAAACAAATAACATATCTGGAAGGGCTAAAAAGATACTTTAGGTATGTGGTCATTAATTTATTGTTATGCACTTTTTTCTCCAGTCATGATCAGCTTTTCAGGTGCAGGCATGAAAGAAAGTTGGATTTAATTAAGGTTCCAGTTTCCCAAGTAAGTGTGCCAGAATGAAACAAGAGCAAGAGAGTCAAGGACATATATGAGAAAATGATTATCATGATTGAGCACAAATTTGAGCTGGATAAAATACCTAGATACAGAGACTATTATTATTATAGATTTCCTAAGAAAATTATTTTATAAGGAAGGATCGATAGTTTAGAAAAATGTATAATTATAAAAGCATCACATGCTCCTTGTCTTTTTTAAAAAGTAAAATATATAAAATAAAAAAAATTAATTCCCAACATCCACACCTCCAACCCTCACCAGAGGGCCAACTACTATTAAATGCTTTGTATGTGTGCCTGAAAATTAAAGTCTGGTTGATTTTCAAATCTTCTCCCTATAAATTCGGCATTTTTGAGGAGTAAAAGGGCTGCAGTCCCAGAAAGAGGAAGATTCATGAATGAATGAACAAATAAATAAATCCAAGCTCCCCCATAATTAGCAAATTTGTGGAACATAATTTAGGATAAACAATAGGAAAAGACAGTTCCTCTAATAGTTAAAGTCCCTTTTATTAAAAGCAGAAATTTTTCTTAAGTGGTCTATTCTTGCAACAGGGAAAGAAACATTTGAACCCTGTCTTTAGCAAAAGGTGTTGCTGCCAGATGGGAAAGGTAAAATACTTAATGGGGAGAGTTTAAAGGTCCTCAGTGTTTTCAAAGTAAATACTAGTTAAATAATATTGACAAAGTGCTTAAGGACTCTGAGGCAGGCCATTGCGAATATCATGAACCATAGGGACTATTCAGGTCAAAAATTTCACTATATGCATGTTGGTAATGAAGACTTAATTACAGAAAACAATAGAGAAATGAGCATAGATATAGGAAGTATCTATTGACATTGCCTATAAAAAAATCATTTGACAGAGTGGGCAAGATAAAATGCATCAGCTGAAACTCTCAGAAACATATCAAGGGAAGAACTCAGCATTCCATAACATCACACATACACACCTAACTTACTTTCATTAATCCAAAGTAAAACTTAACGTCTTTGATCAATTACATCACAATACTATATTCCAAAGACTCCAGTTCCATAACCAAAAATAATTGAAAATCAATTTGAAATAGTCACCTCTTCCTAGGAATGTCTCCTGACCCTTTCCAAGGTAAACTGAGCTAATCCTTTTAGGGCCCTTCAGTTCTGTAGCTTTATTCATTATTCCAATCAGCACAATAAAATATCATGTCAGAGAGCTGCCCACGCAACAGGGGACTTCTCCTTATAATATAGTAATGAAGGACAAAACAGTAGCAATACTTAATGTAAGAAAATTTAGTCAGCTATATGATAGTAAAAGCTAACATTTATTGGACACTTATCACAAAATAACTCTATGATGTAGGTGTCATTTTTATCATCTCCTTTCTACAAATAATAAAACTGAGGCCTAGAAAGTTTCAGTAATTTGTGGGACCAGAATTTAAACCCATGCTCTGATGCTAGTACCCGTGTACATCATTAGATTAGAGAGGTGAAATTCTTTGAAATTTTTAAAGTTAGAAAAGTGAATTTGCTATAATGATATTAAAAGCTCAGAGAATGAACAGGAAACTGGACAGTTGGGCTAGGAATAACGGAAAGTGATGGCATAGCATGATTGGTCTGATAGGGATACTAACACATGGTTTTCTTAGACCTCAGACATTTTCAGTCTTGTTTCCCAATGATTATGATCCAAAATCTAACCACAAAGCACTAGATTATTCTAACTTAGCTCAAGATATGCTTGCCTCTTGTTTAGAGGAGAAATCTCATGATTTAAATAGATTTCATATAAAGGGCAAGAATACTTCTTTAAAAAGAAATTGGACATTTCTCCAAAGAAGACATACAGATGGCTAACAAACACATGAAAAGAAATTCAACATCACTCATTATCAGATAAATGCAAATCAAAACCACAATGAGGTATCATCTCATGCCAGTCAGAATGGCTGCTATCAAAAAGTCTACAAACAATAAATGCTGGAGAGGGTGTGGAGAAAAGGGAACCTTTTTACTGTTGGTGGGAATGCAAACTAGTACAACCACTATGGAGAACAGTGTGAAGATTCCTTAAAAAACTGGAAATAGAACTGCCATATGGCCCAGCAATCCCATTGCTGGGCATACACTGAGGAAACCAGAATTGAAAGAGACGCATATACCCCAATGTTTATCACAGCACTGTTTACAATAACTAGGACATGGAAGCAACCTAGATGTCCATCAGCAGATGAATAGATAAGAAAGCTGTGGCTTTCTTATATACATATATATACACTACATATATACATACATATACACAATGGAATATTACTCAGCTATTAAAAAGAATGCATTTGAATCAGTTCTAATGAGGTGGATGAAACTGGAGCCTATTATACAGACTGAAGTAAGTCAGAAAGAAAAACACCAATACAGTATACTAATGCATATATATGGAATTTAGAAAGATGGTATAATGATGACCCTATATGCGAGACAGCAAAAGAGACACAGAACAGACTTTTGGACTGGGAAGTGGGAGAATGCGAGAGTGGGATGATTTGACAGAATAGCATTAAAACATGTATATTACCATACATTAAATAGATCACCAGTCTAAGGTCGATGCATGAAACAGGGTGTTCAGGGCTGGTGCACTAGGACAACACTGAGGGATGGGATGGGGAGGGAGGTGGGAAAGGAATTCAGAATGGGGGACACATGTACACCCATGGCTGATTCATGTCAATATATGGCAAAAACCACCACAATACTGTAAAGTAATTAGGCTCCAATTAAAATAAATAAATAAATTTTTTTAAAAAAACAAAATAAGCTATAACCAAATCTTTCAGCTTAAAGCTAAACATTCAGAAAACTAAGATCATGGCATCTGCTCCCATCACTTCATGGCAGATAGATGGGGAAACAGTGGAAACAGTGGCTGACTTTATTTTTCTGGACTCCAAAATCACTGCAGATGGTGATTGCAGCCATGAAATTAAAAGATGCTTACTCCTTGGAAAGAAAGTTATGACCAACCTAGATAGCATATTAAAAAGCAGAGACATTACCTTGTCAACAAAGGTCCGTCTAGTCAAGGCTATGGTTTTTCCAGTGGTCATGTATGGATGTGACAGTTGGACTGTGAAGAAAGCTGAGCACCGAAAAATTGATGCTTTTGAACTGTGGTGTTGGAGAAGACTCTTGAGAGTCCCTTGGACTGCAAGAAGATCCAACCGGTCAATCCTAAAGGAGATCAGTACTGGGTGTTCATTGGAAGGACTGATGCTGAAGCTGAAACTCCAATACTTTGGCCACCTGATGCGAAGAGCTGAGTCATTGGAAAAGACCCTGATGCTGGGAAAGATTGAGGGCCGGAGGAGAAGGGGACGACAGAGGATGAGATGGTTGGATGGTATCATTGACTCGATGGACATGGGTTTAGGTGGACTCTGGGAGTTGGTGATGGACAGGGAGGCCTGGCGTGCTGCGATTCATGGGGTCGCAAAGAGTCAGACATGACTGAGCGACTGAACTGAACTGAAATCTTTCAGTGGGTTCAAGAGAGAAGCTGCACTTATATCTTCATCTTCCTGTCGTGGTTCAGGATTAGAACTCGGAGGCCTCCTTGCCTGAAACAGTTCTCATGGTGACCTTTAAGCAAAGTCATCCAGTCCGTGCTTGAAACAAACTCTGCAGAGACCTTGCATCCTAGCCTGAGTATTCAAATATAAATTAATTTGGAAACAATAACTGATTAAACATGAGTAGCATTATCTTGACTGACTAGCAGATATTTGTTGATGAGATACACCTCTATTTCTGGAAATTAAAATCCTCTTAGAAATAAAAATAAATAAATAAATTGGAGCACAATAAGGACTGGAAAAGTTGATACTGGGTTGTCCAAAAGCAATATATATCTATTAGAATCCATGCTTAGAGCTGCCCAACATCTACATACCCTTCTTCCAATATACTTTCTTCCAAAATTGTTCTTACCTAAAAAGATAGCATTATCTTATGAAATGAGGCTTCCTGGATGGCACTAGTGATAATGAATCCACCTGCAATGCAGGAGAGTCAGGTTCGATCCCTGGGTCAGGAAGATCCCTTGGAGAAGGAAATGGCAACCTACTCCAATATTTTTGCCTGGAGAATCCCATGGACAGAAGAGCCTAGTGGGTTACATTCCAAACAGGGTAGCAAAGTGTCAGAAACAGTTGAAGCAACTTAGCACATACACAGCACATATCTTATGAAATATAATCCAAAATAAATTCTGTCACTTTCCAGTATTTCTTCAGTCACTTCACTGAGCTTCAATTCCAGGATCATGGGTAATGCTCATACTTTCTCTAGGTCTATTATGACTATGTTTCAACATTCCTCAACCTGTGGACGAAATTTAGCCATTTTAAACACCATTTACTTATAGTTTTGGAAGAAATGGATTATATTAATTAAAATATATAGATGTAAATCCATGACCAAGAAGAAAGAATCTATTTGTAAAGACCAAAGCCCTCAGTTCTGTAGCTGGCATTGAGGTCATATTTAGCATTTATGACTTCCTTCTTCCACTCTCCATTTAATATATTCTTTTCTTTTACCAGCACCTTAGTAGTTGGGCTTCATTGTTCAGTGGTATATGCAAACTTTAATTTTTGGCTGATCTGGGATGTACTGTCAGAGAAGAGATGCATTGATTTACATTCTGGTTCTAATTTTTCAGTTTAGATAACAAATTTACATTGTTTTTCCAGCATATGTCCATATCATGCTATTCAGGCAACAAGTAATTGCAAAAGTCCCCTACCCAGTAAGTAATAGAACCAGGGTTTAATTTCAGGTTCCTCTGATTCCAAAATTCACACCTATAGTTCTGGTCTGGCTCCTTGAATGAATAAGAAGAGAGAAATAAGAAGTAGGAAATAAGAAGAACACCATCAGCAGCCATAGGCCCATAATCAGCAGAGAACAGAGGTTTGGATGGGCAGTAGAGATGGAAAATAGACAAGACAGCTGCCATAACAAGATATGGGAAGGGAGGTGCAGGCTGAGACAAACCCTTTCAAAATTGTGCCTTGCAAAGTTAATAATTTGCAATGAAACAAAACAAATAGGTGATAGCAAGAGCAAAAATCAACTTAGACCTTGTGAGGGTGTTTCATCTCAAGTTCTGGGAAGTGTGGTTTATTAAACAGAAAGAGTAACCCTTGTTTCTCCAAGCTGAAGAAAGGCACCATTATATACAAATTATTTTACTTTTCCTTCCTCCTCACATTATTGTTCTCCATAGTACTCATAGCCAAGTAAGACCTAGTGTATTTTACTTATTTATCAATAGTTTACTGTCTTTCCACACTTGGAATGTAATTTTCACAAATATTTTATTTTATTTTATTTTATTGTTGAGACAGATCCTGGCACAAGATAGGCCCTCTACTTACGTCTGTTGACTGAAAGAATGAATGTATCATCAAAAGGGTTTGTGCCCCCTGCCACTTGCTTTCGAGGCTCTCAAAATTTGGAATGCCAAATTCCAACATTCCAATTGACTTCTTACAAATGCATGGCTCCTTCTCAAAAACAGATGAAGCTTTCTGACTGCTTTTGTTTATTGCTTTCTATTTCCTACTGCAGCAGGAAGTGACTTTGGACAAATACCAGTACTGCTGGCAATGCCCCTATTTCTACTATTTCCCTGGAGACAGGTAATGTCCTAGCCAAGAGCAGAGGCTCCACAGTGAGATGGCAGTGAGAATCCTTGTCTCAACAAAAAAGCCATTTGATTTGGGGAACATTCCTTAAGCCCCTGAGCCTTTACTTCCTCATTTGTTGCAGTGGTCCCCAACCATTTTTACACCATGAAAGACAATTTTTCCACGGATTGAAGGGAGTGGATTTTGAGATGATTCAAGTGCATTACATTTATTGTGCACTCTATTTCTATTATTATTGCATCATCACCTCAAATCATCAGCCATTAAATCCCAGAGGTTGGGGACTACTGATCTACAGTGTTTCCTTTATTTTATAAATATCTATCTATATCTATATATATCTGTATGTACCTTCCTTCTCACATTTAGAATATATTGACTCCATCTCCAAAGAAGATAAGCCAGTGTTCTGACCTTCAGCTCAAAATCCAGGATCTCTGGGTGGTGAGCAGTTCTATCAGGTCCACATGTAGATCCTTTTGAACTAAAAGTTATATCATCAATCTCTCCCACATCCCCAATAGACAATGGTGGCATAGGGACAGAATAAGGTGAATAAAAACTTCCATTATAAAAATGGAAGAATGACTGGGAGAAAGCGAGGGTGGGATGTTTCAAGAGAACAGCATTGAAACATGTATATTATCTAGGGTGAAACAGATCACCAGCCCAGGTTGGGTGCATGAGACAAGTGCTCGGGCCTGGTGCACTGGGAAGACCCAGAGGGATCGGGTGGAGAGGGAAGTGGGAGGGGGGACCGGAATGGGGAATACATGTAAATCCATGGCTAATTCATTTCAATGTATGACAAAAACCACTGCAATGATGTAAAGTAATTAGCCTCCAACTAATAAAAATAAATGGAAAAAAAAATGGAAGAATGAAAGATATACTGTGATCACTTATTCATTGCAATGATGGAATCTGATCACCATTCTGAAGACATTCTGCACTTTTAATGAAGGAAGTTCCAAGTTTGTGGTTTCTTTGTTGATACAATTGACTCAAAACTCAATAAGCTTTCAGTTTATTTGCAACCAACACTATATGACAGCAAACTTATCCAAATCTTTTTTCTAGACATAATTAAGTCTACCTTATTTCTTTCCTTCCTCACCCCCTGTCAACCCCTTTCCTTAATTGAGGCCATCTAAATCTGTTTGATTGGGTGAGGATGAAACAACCTTAATCTGATCTTGCTGAGGACATTTGTTTAAGTTCAGTTCAGTTCATTTCAGTCAGTCATGTTCAAATCTTTGTGACCCCATGGACTGGAGCACACCACGCTTCCCTGTCTATCAGCAACTCCAAGAGCTTGCTCAGGCTCATGTCCATCAAGTCTGTGATACCATCCAACCATCTCTTCCTCTGTTGTTCCCTTCTCCTCCTGCCTTCAATCTTTCCCAGCATCAAGATCGTTTCCAAGGAGTCAGTTCTTCACATCAGGTGGCCAAAGCTTTGGGGTCTCAGCTTCAGCCATCAGTTCTTCCAATGAATACTCAGGACTGAGTTCCTTCAGGATTGACTGGTTGGATCTTCTTGTAGTCCCAGGGACTCTCAAGAGTCTTCTCCAACAACACAGTTCAAAAGCGTTGTTTCTTTGGCACTCAGCTTTCTTTATAGTCCAACTCTCACATCCATACATGACTACTGGAAAAACCACAGCTTTGACTAGATTGACCTTTGTCAGCAAAGTAATGTCTCTGCTTTTTAATATGCTGTCTAGTTTGGTCATAGCTTTTCTTCCAAAGAGCAAATGTATTTTAATTTCAAGGTGGCAATCACCATGTGCAGTGATTTTGGAGCTCCCCAAAATAAGGTAAGCCAATGTTTCCATTGTTTCCCAATCTATTTGCCATGAAGTGATGGGACCGGGTGCCATGATCTTAGTTTTGTGAATGTTGAGTTTTAAGCCAACTTTTTCACTCTCCTCTTTCACGTTCATCAAGAGGCTCTTTAGTTCTTCTTTGCTTTCTGCCTTAAGTGTGTTGTCATCTGCATATCTGAGGTTATTGATATTTCTCCCAGCAATCTTGATTCCAGCTTGTGCTCCATCCAGCCCAGCATTTCACATGATGTACTCTGCATAGAAGTTAAATAAGCAAGGTGGCAATATACAGCCTTAATGTACTCTTATTCTGACTTGAAACCAGTCTGATCTTCCATGTCCAGATCTAACTGTAGCTTCTTGACCTTCATACAGATTTGTCAGGAGGCAGGTCTGGTGGTCTGGTATTCCCATCTCTTGAAGAATTTTCCACAGTTTGTTGTGACCCACACAGTCAAAGTCTTTGGCATAGTCAATAAAGCAGAAATAGGTGTTTTTCTGGAACTCTCTTGTTTTTTTGATGATCCAACAGCTGTTGGCAATTTGATCTCTGGTTCCTCTGCCTTTTCTAAATCCAACTTGAACATCTGGAAGTTTACCGTTCTTGTACTGTTGAAGCCTGGATTGGAGAGTTTTGAGAATTACTTTGCTAGCGTGTCAGATGAGTGCAATTTTGTGGTAGTTTGAGCATTCTTTGCCATTTCCTTTCTTTGTGATTGGAATGAAAACTGACCTTTTCCAACCCTGTGGTCATTGCTGAGTTTCCCCAATTTGCTGGCATATTGAGTATAGCACTTTTTACAGCATTACCTTTTAGGATTTGAAATAGCTCAACTGGAATTCCATCACCACCACTAGCTTTGTTGGCAGTAATGCTTCCTAAGGCCCACTTGGCTTCCTATTCCAGGATGTCTGGCTCTCGGTGAGTGATCACACTATCATGGTTATCTGGGTCATGAAGATCTATTTTGTATAGTTCTTCTGTGTATTCTTGCCACCTCTTCTTAAGATCTTCTGCTGCTATTAGGTCCATACCATCTCTGTTCTATATTGTGCCCATCTTTGCATGAAATATTCCCTTGGTATCTCTAATTTTCTTGGAGATATCTCTAGTGTGAAAAGACATCTGTTTAAGGGAAGTCTTTATAAGTTTGTTTTTCTTCAAAGACATTTTTCTCTTTGAGTTAATTAAAACTTCTATTTGGAGTTAATTTTTGCATATAGTGTGAGATAAGGGTCCAACTTCTTTCTTTTGCATCCAAATATCCAGTTGTCACAGCATCATGTATCAAACAGACTATAATTTCTCATTGAATGGTCTTGGGACTCTTGCCAAAAATCAAGTCACCATAGATGTATGGGTTCATTTCTAGACTCAAATACTATTCCACTGATCCACATGTCTATCAACACCAGTACCGCACTACTTTGATTACTGTAGCTTGGCATAGATTTATGTGTAATTTTTAAATCTCTGTTCTTTTTCAAGATGTTTTGGCTACTCAGTATCCCTTGTACTTCCTTATGAATTTTAAGATCAGTTTTACCATTTCTACAGCTAAAGGTGGTTGAATTTTGATTAGAATTACATTTAATCTGTGGATTCATAATGGATGAGTAATGCCAGCTTAATATTAAGTCTTCTAAACCATGAACGCAGGGTGACTTTCTATTAATTTATGTATTCTTTACTTTCTTTCAACAACATTGTACAGTTTCAATGTACAAGTCTTGCATTTTCTTAGTTAAGTTTATTTGTATATATTTTAATTTTTATGATGCTATTGTAAATGTAATTGTTTTATTAATTTTCTTTCAGATTGTTTATTGCTAGTATATAGTGTATCTATACACCTGAATTTGTATGTTGCTTTATATCCTACTATATGGCTGACCTCCTTTATTAGTTCCAGTGGTACCCTGTGGATTCTTTAGGGTTTCATCTGCAAATAGAGATAGTTTATTTCTTCCTTTGAAATTTATTTATTTATTTCCTTTTCTCACCTAATCCTTTTGGATGTAAATAGCAGTAAAATACTGAATATAAGTGGTGAAATTAGGCATCTTTGTCTTTCTCCTGATTGGGGAGAAATGCTGCCAGTTTCTCACTATTGACTATGGCATTAGCTCTGGGTTCTTAATAAATGTCCTTTGTTATGTTGAGGAAGTTTCCTTTTATTCCTACCTGGTTGGTTGCTTATATCATGAAAATGTATTTAATTTTTCAAACACTTTCAATTATTGAGATGATTTTGTGTTTTTATTCATTCTATTAATATACAGTATTATATTGATTGAATTTTATATGTTGAACCACCTTTGCTTTTCTGGGTTAAATCTCCCTTGGGTATGGTGTGTAATACTTTCTATATTTACTGGATTCAGCTAACTAGAGTTTTGTTGAGAATATTTGCATCTATATAAATGATATTGGTATTTGTTTTCTTTTTTTGTGATGTCTTTGGCCTTGGTATCAAGGTAATATTGGCCTAATAGGATAAGTTAGGAAGTGTTCTTTCTTCTATATTATTCCAAGAGTTCAAAAATAACTGATCTTCATTATTTTGTAGAAATTGGTAAAATTTTACAGTGAAGTCATCTGGGCCTGCACATTTTGGAATTTTCTGTATGTACCTATTATGACCATCTGCTCTAGTTTTCATTTAAGGTTAAAGTTTTTATGTTGAATTTCTGTCTGGATGATCTATCCATTGATGTTAGTGAGGTGTAAAAGTCTGCTACTATATTGTGTTACTGTCAATATCTCCCTTTTGTTCTACTAATAATTGTCTTATATATTTGATGCTCCGATGTTAGGTACGTATATATTTATAAATTTCCAGAGTTTGGTAAAATTGATTTTGACAGGATTTGCCAGTTTATTAGTTATTTTTATGGAAGAATGGGCTTTTAAGGCTCTATTCTACCATTTTCTATCTAAGGAGATTAAATGAGCCTTTTAAAAAATTTGTATTGGAGTATAGCTGATTCAAAATGTTTAGCTCCTGCCATTTAGCAAAGTGAATCAGTTATACATATACATATATCCACTATTTTTTAGATCATTTTCCCATATAGGTCATTACAGAGTATTCAGACAGGTTCCCTGTGCTATACTGTAGGTCCTTATGAGTTATCTCTTTTATATATAATAGTATATATATATCACAGTCTTCCAATTTAT
Organism: Odocoileus virginianus; assembly: GCF_023699985.2. Lineage (NCBI taxonomy): Eukaryota > Metazoa > Chordata > Mammalia > Artiodactyla > Cervidae > Odocoileus > Odocoileus virginianus. The sequence goes on along the minus strand of NC_069708.1, from coordinate 52,536,556 downwards.
CCTCCCCTTCCCCACTTCCCCCTAGTAACCATACATCAATTTGTTTTCTATATCTCTGACTCTATTTCTGTTTTTAAAATAAGTTCATTGATACCATTAGATAACACATATAAGTGATATATGGCATTTGCCTTTCTGACTTACTTTGCTTAGTATGAAAATCTCTAGATCCATCCATGTTGCTGCAAATAACATTATTTCATTCTTTATTATGGATGAGTAATAGTTCATTGTGTGTGTGTGTGTGTGTGTGTGTGTGTGTATAACACTTTTTTTATCCATTCCTTTGTTGATAGACATTTAGGTTATGTCCATGTTCTGGCTATTGTAGATAGTAATGAGCTTTTTTTCTTAAAGACTTTTTCATCCTGAAGTCTTCTTATTTAGAATCCAGAAGCAATTAACATTTTATTTATTTTTTTTCCATTTATTTTTATTAGTTGGAGGCTAATTACTTTACAGCATTGCAGTGTTTTTTTGTCATACATTGAAATGAATTAGCCATGGATTTACATGTATTCCCCATCCCGGTCCCCCCTCCCACCTCCCTCTCCACCCCATCCCTCTGGGTCTTCCCAGTGCACCAGGCCTGAGCACTTGTCTCATGCATCCAGAATAGATCACATCCTGGGCCATAAATCTAGTCTTGGTAAATTCAAAAAAATTGAAGTCATTCCAGTCATCTTTTCTGACCACAGTGCAGTAAGATTAGATCTCAATTACAGGAAAAAATTATTAAAAATGCAATTAACATTTTAAATGCCACAAGATCACTGCTATGGACTGAATGTATCCCTCCAAACTTTATATGCTGAAACCCTAATCCACCATGTGACTATATATGGAGATAGAGCTTTTAGATTGTAATTAAGCAAACAATGAACTATAAGGTTGAGGTCCTAATCACACAGAATTTGAGGCTTTACAAAAAGAAGAAGGAGATATCTCTCTCTCTTTCTACACACACACACACACACACACACACACACACACACACACACACAGAGGCTGTGTCAGGACAGCATGAGAAGGTGGCTATCTATAAGCCAGGAGGCTAATATTTACTAGTATTCATTCCTGCTGTACTTTGATCTGGGATTTCTGGCCTCTAAAATTATGACAAAATTAATTTTTGCTGTGTAAGATACCCAACTGATGACATTTAGCATACTATGTTTTGCTAGTGAGAAACAGGGCTATAGCAAATACTTTAAAATGTGGAAGTGGCTTTGAAGCTGGGTAATGTGTAGAGGCTGGAAGAGTTGTATGATGAAATCTAGAAAGATGGACATTAAGCTGATTCTAGTGAGGCCTCAGCAGGAAGTGAGCAACATATTAATGTATATGAGATTCACTGATTGATTTTATGGAACTGGATCACATAATTGTGGAAGCTAGCAAGTCCAAAACTGGGGGACATGCTAGCAGAGTGGAGATCCAGGGAAGAGTTGATGTTGTAGTTTTGTGCCAAAGGCAGTCCAGAGGCAGAAATTTTTCTTCCTGTTCCTATAAATCTGGGCTCTCTAGGGTTGCAGACCATGATCTCCAAACAGAAAGCACTTCTCCCATGAAAACCAGCAAGTATCCCATTGCCTGGACACTTCAGGATTCTTTTGTTCAGTGTATAACAAGCAAGAAGAGGAATCACTATCTGTTGTGGCCATCCTGCAGGCACAGAATGGACCCCTGCTCAAAATTTGTTTCAGATGTCAAGATTGGCAAACACACACACACAAAGTGTGAAAGTCTTGTTGCTTACATGGTAAGGATTTTTCAAGAGAGTCGGATTCATTTTGCTCACCTAAAATCACTTCAGAGATCAGAGAAATAAAACTGGCTTGAGGTTTTTATGGTGAGTAGGGTATGGAGATTCTTTTGTGCATGCAGGGACCTATGTAATTTGAACCTCCCATCAGCACCAAAGGAAGGGAGACCTAGGTTTCTTGTAAACTTGCCCAAATGTGATACACAAGAGGAATAGTGAGAGGTGAGACTTAAAAGATGCTAGCAGTCAAACATTAAAACATGGATTCAGGGGACTTCCCTGGTGGCCAAGTGGTTAAGGCTCTGCCTTCCAATGTAGGGGTCACAAGTTTGATCTCTGGTCAGGGAATTAAGATCCCACATGCTGTAGAGGTGGCCAAAAAATAGATTCAGACTATCACACCATGTAGACAAGGGCAGTTGACCCTCTCTATCAGGAGGAGGAAGAAATGTTACACAGTAGAAGCAAGTTGAATAAGCTTGGCCCTAAAGAAAAAATCCACATGGTGCCTTTTGATATTCCTTTCACCAATTTTGATGGGGAATGGACATATGCAATAACCTTGGCCAAAGAAGTGCTCAAGACTTGTCAGGGATGAGGGTCTCAGTCATGTTACCAAGTGAGGTACAGAGACCAGCTGAAGAGAGGAGAAATGTAGAATAGATAGTGGAGGACTCTGGAGGATCTCCTTCTTGGACTTTGTATGAAAAAGTAGATTTTGGCAGCATTAGAAGTAGATTGTGTTGGACATGGAAGTGTACCATACATACTCCTCTTCAAGAAAGGACTTCTTTTTTCAGATTCTAGTTGTCCAGTTAGTAGAAAGCCTTCAATTTTCAGACATTTTTAAGATAGTTGTAGAGAGATGGCTGGCCCATATCCAATGACTGATTGAGGCGGTTGTGTGAAGGCCCATCCATTTCATTGCATCAGTTGCAAAGGCACTCCCTAATAAACATTGTGTATGTCAAAACTCAACATTCATAAAAAACTAAGATCATGGCATCTGGTCCCATCACTTCATGGCAAATAGATGGGGAAAAAAGGAAACAGTGACAGATTTTATTTTCTTGGGCTCCAAAAATCACTGCAGACAGTGACTGAAGCCACGAAATTTAAAGAAGCTTGCTCCTTGGAAGGAAAGCTATGGCAAACCTAAACAATGTATTAAAAAGCAGAGACATCACTTTGCCGACAAAGGTCCATATAGTCAAAGCTACGGTTTTCCCAGTAGTCATGTACAGAACTGAGAATTGGACTATAAAGAAGGCTGAGCACTGAAGAACTGATGCTTTTGAATTGGGGTGCTGGAGAAGACTCTTGAGAGTCCCTTGGACTTCAAGGGGATCAAACCTGCCGATTCTAAAGGAAATCAACCCTGAATATTCATTGGAAGGACTGTTGCTGGAGCTGAAGGTCCAATACCTTGGCCACCTGATGCAAAAAGCTGACTCATTGGAAAAGACCCTGATCCTGGGAAAGACTGAAGGCATAAAGAGAAGGGGCTGGCAGAGGATGAGCTGGTTAGATGGCATCACAACTCAATGGACATGAATTTGAGCAAACTGAGAGACAGTGAAGGACAGGAAAACCTGGTGTGCTCCAGTCCATGGGGTCTCAAAGAGTCAGACACAACTTAGTGACTGAACAACAGCAACAACTGTTGAACTCTGCCTTCTTCCTGGAGAATATAAACTGCAGCATCCCAACTAGTGCTACCAATTTCTGTATGACTTGAAATGAGGCTAGTGTTATGAATGGGATGTATGTATTCCTCCCATTCATATGATGAAGCCCTGTCTCGGCAGTGTGGCTATATATGGACTAAGGAAGTAATTAAGGCTAAATGAGGTGGCCAGAGTGGGGACCTTTTCTAATAAGATTAGTGTTCTTATAAGAAGAGACACCTAAGAGCTCAGTGGCTCTTCCCACACACAAGTTTGCATGAGAGAAAAAGGCATGAGAGCACATGGCACAAAGGCCTCAACTAGGAGGAAAGATCTCAACATAAATGTGATTTTCCAGCACCTTGATCACAGACCTCTAGCCTTCAAAACCATGAGAAAAAAAGTTTCTCTTGTTTAAGCCTATCAGTTTGTGGTGGTGTTATGGCAATCTGATCAGACTAATACAGCCAGGCTGCTTAGTAAATATTCTCACAGTAATTCTAATTCTTAAAGAAGACAGAAATTTATTTCTAGTCTCTCAATCATCTGCTATAAGAATTTTAGGTCAGTGGCCACCTCTCTTCCATGTAGGTATTTAGATATTAAGGTCTTTTCCATTCTGTTTTATTGCAAAGGCAGAATTTTTAACCTGGAGTCCAGAAAAACTCCAAGGATGTTTAAGGATAAAATTCTGAGAACCTATACATTTGTTTATGAAAAAAATTATCTATAATTTTAACAGCCTCCAACCAAAATTTAGCATTTTGTTCATTTATAAATGTGGGTCACAAACCACAGTAGTGGCCGCTGTACCTGTGATTTTTGTCACAAAGTTCACATAATTTCAAAGCACATTATTATTGTTGGAGATATCTTGAAATATCACATACTTCCTATTACTTCAGAAAGAATGTTTTCATTATACCACTTATAAGATCTAATTAATACATTGTGGTTGAAGCATACATATTACCACAGTAGTCATTTCAATTGTGCTATTTTTATAATTATATTTCAATATTACTGATGGCCTTTGTAATGCTAAATCTTTTGGCATTTAAATACTACCCTGAAAAGAGGCACATATATTGCACCATGCTAAAGAGCTCTTCATTTTCCTGGTAATCAAACTATTAATACATCATAAGTAAGTCCACAATCCAGTTCAAATGAGATGGAAAAAGAATGAAAGAGGTACCTGACTTATTGTAACACCCTGACTAGTAAACGTCACACCACACCTATACTCATATTCCATTGATGAGAACTTAGTCTCAGGGGCACCCTTAATTGTAAGAAAGGCTAAGAAATGTAATATATTAAGGAAGACTTGTGTCTATGATTGTATTACAATGGAGAAAGGAAAAAAGAGTTAATTAACTTCATACAATCTATGCCACTACTCTTTTATACCTTGTCCCCCTGCAAGTTTTCTCCCTTTTGTTCTAAGAGTTTAACCATAGATTTTTATTGGGCTTTTCTGTGCAGAGAGATTTGTTTTCTCCTTTCTGCTCCATTTTTAATAATGTGTATTTATTTTTCTTATCTTGCTGTATTCACTGGGACCTCCAGGGTAATGTTTAATAGGAACAATGATAAAGTATTTGCCTTTTTTCCCAATTTAGTAAAAATTCTGCTGTGAACTTTTACTGATAAATGATATATTGGTATAGGTATTTTATGGTTAACATTTATGAAATTAAGGAATTTATATTTTAGTCCTGATTTGCTAGAATAAACTGAGAATTATAAGGTAAATAGTGACCATCCTTCATGATCCAGATACAGGAATAAATGATTAAATGAAATTATTCTCTAATAAGATACATGAACTGCTAGAAAGATAGTTTCTTTGTAATTCCCAATTTACAACTGGAGAAACTGATATTTCTCTCAGATCAATTTCTGATTGAACTCATTTGGGCAGGTTTAGAGAGGGAAATGTATGGCATTTACTCAGGTCTCTGGAGGTAGGGCCTGAGCTAGAAAGCATATCTGCAAATCAGGAGACCCACACTATAATCTTGGCTCTGGCCCTAAGTTACTGGCTAATGTTGACCAACAGGAATAGCAATTAATATTTATAAGGCTTTTTATCAAATATCTGGGCTTCCCAGGTGGCGCTAGTGGTAAAGAACCCACCTGCCAATGCAGGAGATGTAAGAGACTCAGGTTCAATTCCTGGGTCAGGAAGATCCCCTGGAGGAGGGCATGGCAACCCACTCCAGTATTCTTGCCTGGAGAATTCCATGGACAGAGGAGCCTGGCAGGCTACAGTCCATGAAGTCACAAACAGTTGGACACGACTGAGCAGCTAACACTTTCCTTATCAGATGTCTGGCTCTGTGATGAGAACATTACATGCATTATAGCAGGAAGGTTCACAAAATCCTGATGACATGGATATCATTAGTGTTCCCATTTTAAAGATGAGGAAAACAAAGTGAAGGATTTAAGTACCTTGTCCAAGATCACAGCAGCAAAGCCAGAATTGTAATGTAACCTCAGTGAAACCAAACTGCATGTTAGCAATGATTTTTCTGTCCTATAAATCACCTTTCCTGTCTAGACTTCCAACTTATTATCCATAAAACCAAAATGTAAGCTATACCAGGAGTAAGCAAACCTCCATCCAAATTGTCTAATAAAACACTGGAATGTTTATGGGCTATATACTTTTCTAAACATATATATTTATTTAAACCTGAAAGTGCAATATTTGTGAAAGCACTTATGCACTTGTTATTATTTCCCTGCCAGTGAAGAATTGCACCTTAGAGCTAGAATTTCAGATAGTACATCATTGACAGTCACAGTACTATTTGTTGTACTGAATTCTAATACTGGGGCTTTGAATACATATTGTCTGAGATGAAGTTTAGTTTAGTAGATGAGGGTAGAGCATGAACAGACAAGGGGAAGTTGCTGAAGCATCTGAGAACAGGGAGGTATCAAACTTCAATAAAACTAACCAGGATATTTATACTTTAGCAAGTGGGCAGGGGTACAACTTTTGGAAAGGCGTCTGATTAGAATACAGAAAAGGAAGGGCTGTGAGTTATAATATGAATGAATCACTTTCCTTCTTCTCTCCCAGCTTATAAATTAGCAATAAGAAAACATTTTTCAGGGGCAAGATGGGCTTGTACCGTGAAGTTCATCTTTGTCTCTCTTGCTTTTTTGTACCATGCTTGTCAGGTCAAAAAAGCTACATCCCTACCAGTAGCTCTCAGTTGGTGGCTCAGCCCTGTAGTGAAAACATCTTTTTACAAGCCACCAGTGGCAGTTCTGGCAAGAACACAGAGAACAATTTTGATTAGGTGGGAAGAAGGAGGTTGAGAAGTTCACATATAATCCACTGTATTTATGCTGCTTAATATTCACTGTACTTTTTATTGGAATCATGGGGTATGAGGACCTGACCTTCATTTCAACTATTTGCCAAGAGGGCAGAAGATAGGGCATTTGTCAGCCCAGTAAAATTCCTTGGAGCTAACTAACTGGGATGGGAGTGGATGTTCTGACAAAGAAGAACACATTGACATGGGGCCTTCCTGGACTTTGGATACTGAGCCACTCATTGACTATCTGAACACAAGAGTGGCCTCTTTCACACCCAGTGTAGTTCGGCTAGGGTCCAGCCTCCACCCCTGCACAAAGGAAATCATGTCCAAGCCTATATCAATCGCATCAGGCTATACTATTTATTTATTTCTCATTGTAATAAGCACATGAAATTAGCCAATAGCCTCTTTCCCAACTACACTCCCGTTGGGTCCACAACCTTCCCTAGAAAGAGAATACTCCTAGTGTTTTTCTCCAATATCAACAACAGGAAAGATCTATCAAATTGGATAATAGGAAGAAGAAGAGTTGTCTCAGGCTGATTCAGGAATCTGACTTCAGGAACGGCTTCAGTTCCCTTTTCACCAATGTAAAACATAGCCTTGTGGGCAACCTGTTGGGGGAGAACAAACACTGCTGATCCCCTGAAGAAACAGGAAATGACTTTGAAACAGTTTAGAAGTAAGGAAGTAGAAGGAAGGATGGGGCTACCCCTTTACTATACCGTGTTGATGGTGCTTGGATATGAAAGACACTAGTCTAAGTGTAGTTAATGAATCTATGCTGATTTTAGAACTTGCTGTCAAGGGACCACCTTTTATTCATGGCTTTCTGACTAGAAGTTATTTATTAAGCTTTCTCCTGCCCCTACCATCTCCTCAAGAACTGTATCCCATCAGAGTCAATTCTGATGATTATGTTCTTCCATCAGAATCACTTTAGAACATGAAAGTCGAGGATGGAAGTAAATGTTACAATGACTTGTTTTGGGGGTAATGAGAATGACCCTGGAGTAACTGTGGCCTAGGAAGAATTATTCTGCCTCTATAGGCTTCAGAATCATCACTGATAAAATGAAAGATCTGAATTAACTGCTTGTCAATGGCCCTTATATCTCATATATTAAAGGACTCTATCAACTTACATTGGAAACTTTAAGACCATTGTCTTTTGTGAGTCCAGAAAAATCAGCATTGTCAGCAAAAGCATCCTGGATGCCCATCTTCAGAAGGATGTCTCCAAGGTCATATGTGGCAGAAATGGAAAACTTTGGAACAAATAAGTCAACCCACCTGTTGGGAAAGGAAGAGGGAACATATGGCTATTAGAACACCAAGCTCATGATTCCCTCCCTTTCTGTCTCCTTGGTATGGTCTTGGACTCTGCTGCTTCCCTAGGTATTGATAACCACTACTATGCAGGTCAACACATGATACCAAAGCCTCAGAAGTTATCTTAGAAGGAATGCTCTCTGGTTCAGCTCATTTGGGACTGCGGTAATGGAAGCTGGAAGATGTGACCCACATAATAAAAAACAAACATCTCTAGGGATATTCACAAAGGTTGTGATGTCAATGGCATGAATGTCAATTGGTAGTACCAGGAGAATTTCATGGATTTCCATCTAACACTTCTAGCCCAGTGTGGAACATCTATCAATATCTTACCCATCCCCCAAGCTCCAGCTGGACTCTGGGAAAGCATCATTTTTACTAGCTGGCTGACATTGCATAGTTCATTTCATTTTTCTAGTCCCAACTTCTTCATTTGAAAAATTCTTATAATATTATCTCCTTTGCAGGTTTATTGATGAGTTTAGATGAAATAATGTATGTAAAGTACGCAGCAAAGAGATTGGCAAACAGGATCTCCTCACTATACTTTAGGGGTCATCACACAGCTCTTAAGTGGTTCAGAGTGTTTCTCCTGCCTCTGGATTTCTTCTGAACTTAGTCTTATGCCCACCCTCCACTTTTCACATCATCTAAGATGTTTACCCCTTCCGCAGTAAGCGGTTCCACTTCTTCAGTGTTTTAGATGACATGGCCCCTTCCACCCACTCCATCTGACCCTCCTTGGGAAGGACAAAGAGTGCCAGAGCATTCTTGCTGTAGTCCATTTGCAGCACTGTGCAGTTCAGCTCTGTATCCACCAGGTGATAGTATTGTTCCATCTGGTGCATCATGGGCACTTGCACTGCTGTGGTCTTGTCCACTAAGAAGCTGGAACCCTCTTCTGTCTTGGATGGATCAAAGGGATTTGCCCACTGGGCTTAAAATACAAAGAGGAGAGAGTTTGTTTTAAACCTGTATTAGTGCCAATGTGAACCTCTCCATCAGTCATCTAATCTAGTAATGAATACCACCACAGAGGTAGGTAACTTCTGTCAACCAGTTTTAAAAATGAGTAACTGAGGATCAGGGAGAGATAGTGACTTTACATGGTCTCCCAGGTAGCTGGTGGCAGAGCCAGGAGTCACACCCAGGGCTATTGGACTCCATGTTCAACAGATGTTCCGTCTGTGTTCAAAATCACTATACTTACACTAAACCCATCAGAGCCACAGTTTCCTCTTCCGTAAAAAGGTATAAGCACATCCAACACACAGGATGAAATGAGACAACAGATCTGTTCTGCCGTTTTATCCGTCTACAAGTGTGTGATTTGTGGCCAAGAATCGTTCACTCTTCCACCAAACATGGCTGACATGTGCTGTAGAACCAGGAGAAATCATTTGGGCATAGCACCTTCAGAAAAGAGTCACATGATTCTTGTTGTTACAAGAACCAGTTTTAGAATCAGACAAACCTGGGTGGGAATACCAGCTCTGAAAATGTGTGTCAACCACACATGTAGCATGGAGCTTAGTATATAGTGGGTACATAGTACGTGATAGAAGTCTTTATGTAACATGCCCAAGAATGAACAGTAAGTGAGGGTCACAATAAGGTTCAAAACTAATTCTGTTTACTGCCAAGTGCAAGCTTGTCTCACCTCACCAAATCTTTTGGAAACCATGATCCTTTAGCTAGATGTGAGCAAGGTGTTCAAACCATTGTAACTCCCCATCTCTCTGAGTGTTCCGTCTCTCTAGAGATTTCCTGGTTTCATCCACAGAGCTATGTGTCCCTCTGGGAATATCCAAAATTACACACAACTATATCCAGTGGAACAGGTCTCTGTGGTGCGAGAGACACCCACTAATGCCAGTGAGAAGACACCATGAGCTCCCTCCAGTGCCCCATCAAATTACTGGAACATTGAACTAGAAATTGACATCTTAGAACCTTACCTTTAAAGCAAAGATAGTTCACCAGGACCGTGATGGTGTTCGGTTTGAGGTCTTGGATGAGGTCCACAATTTTCCCTTTGGTTTGCCTCTCCACATGACTATTGATCTCCTGCTGGGCTGCAGAAACATTGGAGAAGTCGGTAGAAAAGACTTCAGTCTCATAGAGGTTCTTGACATCATCCAAGAACTTTGCCAGTGGTTTCAGCTGCTTCCCAATGAAAAGGGCATTTCCCATCTGTAATTCCAGCTCCTTCTTTGGAAAATTCAGTGAACAGATCAGGTGCTGGAAGCCCTGCTGGATCTCTGCCATTGGGGTGTCTGTAAGGTTGAACCCCAAACTTTCCAGGATTTGAGTTTGAGTGCTGGAGCAGGCCCCAAGGGAGAGCATGGCCAATCCTGCAGAGATGCTCACAGGGGAAAAGAAGATGTTCTGATCTGGAGTCTCCACAGTGAACCTCCGGTACAGGTTGAATGCAAAGTCAGCATTGATAGATGACATCTTATAGAGAGTGGCATTTTGTTGGGGGGAAAGGCAGGACATTATTTTGCCTTCACAGCTGTTAGGTGGTGCACAATGAAGCCCAAGTATCAAGAGAACCAGAGAGAAGAACAGTGGCATTTTGGAAGGAAGGTAATCTATAAGAGATGAGGTGAGAAAACCATTGGGGAATCTTAGCTGGATGAAAACTCTGAATCAGAAACATGTAATAATCATGCATCGTGATTGGTAAAACAGTAGAAAATATTTAATGGTGAGGCTTTTCTCCCCTGAAAAACTAATGACACATCTAATAGGTTCTTGGGGCCACAGAAATAGTGGCATGGATTTCATTCAGATGTAATAGTGACATATGAAAATTCTGGGAGTAAACTGAATTTATGGAAATTGAAGTACTTTTTATTTGAACTAGAGGCAAACTTTTGGAGTGAAAAGAATCTTTAGATAATATTAGCACTCTTCTGCTTATATTGTTTTTTTATATTAATATATAAGAATTTTATATATTTTTTATTTTGGCATTTTTCCTAAGATAAAATCTATGAGAGGTCAGATGAGAGAAAGCTTGTATTTTTCTTTGAATAAAAGACTAAAGGAGGGATTTCCATCGTGGTTCAGTGGTTAGAACTCCGTCCTTCCACTGCGAGGGGCACAGATTCGATTGCTGACAAGGGAACTAATATCCTACATGCCATGCTGTGTGGCCAGAAAAAAAGGGGGGAAATAATTTTCACAAGATAAGTATGTTTAGTTGGAATGGAAGGGTGGTAGTTTATGGAGCCATGTACATGATCATGAGCTGAAATCAATACATTCATGCAACATATGGAAAGTATAGGAATATTTCTAAATAACAGGAAAACGAAAGTGTAACTTTTTGCATTTCAGATCTCTGTCACTATCAGTACAATACAAAATCAGTTCTAAGTTGCAAGGCATCTAAACACTATTATTCTTATATTCATTCATGTTATATTTTTAATTATCAGAGCAGCAATCAGAAAACATGATGTAAGATTCTCTGAGCTGAAAGAATACAAGACAGCAGAGTAAGGGAGTCAGCTGTGGAATCCAATGACCATGGACAGGAGTGATATGAAGAAAGAAATAGTCCTCTATTTTCTTCCTGAGTGATCTTATATCCACTTCCAGGAACTAAACTGCCATAGCACAAAACTACATACTGTATTACAGTGTTCTTATATATTGTCAGTAATTTGTCCAGCTGTCTACTGCATGTATCCACTAGAATGTTCCACACATACCTCAGTTTCAATTTGGAAATCTGTTTCCTAATGTAAACACATGGATCGTCTCCTTGACCCTCAAGGCTGCTCCTTCATCTTCATTCCATATCACTATCTACTGAGGCTCCTATGCCAGAAACCTGGGAGTCATCTTCAGGGTTTCTTTGTTCTCATCCCCCACATATAATGAGTTATGATGCCCTATGAGTGGTACCTTCTAAATCCCTCTCACAACTGTTCCTTTCTCTCCCTTTCTACTGCCACTGCCTCAGTTTATGGACTAAACTACCACTATGCCACCTGGGAAGCCTAAACTATTTCACCATCTCCTAGCAAGTCACATAGCCTTCAATCTCTCCCAATCCAACACCCCTGCTTCTACCCCTCTGTCCAGTCTCCATGTTGTCATCAAAGTCATTTTTCTGAAAAAGTCACAGAGGCTAGTAGGGGGTCAATTATCATATGATCACACATAGACCTTGGCTTCTAGAATTAACAATCTGAAGCTCATGATTATTTGGAATTCTGACTTGCTGACAGAAATGCTCAAAGTTTCAAAAGAGGAAAAAAGTACTTACAGCACATGCCCGAGAAGCCACTTGCATATCTCAGAAAGCAAAATCTTTCCATTTTTATAATGTGCCCTCCTCTATTGCAAAAGTAGAGTGTTCTTAGTTACTCATTAACGCCTAGCCCTGGGATGATAGTTTCAAAGCTGATGTACAAAACCAAGGCCAAAAAGAGCAAAGTGAAAAATGATAAGGATGGAACTTTGAATGATTGCTTTGCTGTAACATCTTTCAGCTATAAGAGAGGAAAAGGATGGTCAGAGCTGGTAGGGTCTGGGTTTGTGTCTTTTCAGCAGGCAGAATGAGGACCAGAGGCAAAACTGCCAAGAGGCAGCAGGACAGACTGTTTTCCTTATCACGGCTGGGATCAGCAGCCTTTTAAAGGAAAAGTACACACAGGCAGAGACTGGGTGAACCTCTTTAACGGGTGCTGTAGAAATTATTTACACATTGGCTTGGAGGAGATGGTATCAAAAGTAGCTTCCAACTCCAGATTTCCGATGCTGGACACATCTACGTCTACTCGGGGAAATCAGTCCTGTCCTCTGGTCACTAAAATCTCCTGTTCCATCCCTTGGGCCACAGGACCTTAAAAAGGATGCAGAAGGAGCCAAGGAGAGTGGAATCAAAGGTTTCATCGTTCAATATTCACTATGTACTGAAATGTGTGCTGCAAAGAAGCAGAGGGAGCTAAGAGCACTGGACTCGCTCAGGAGACCTGAGTTCAACCTTACCTCTGCCAATTTCTAGATCTAGTGGTAGAAGTAGTATTAGCAGTAGTCATAGTAGCAGCAGTAGCAACTCCAGAGTATTTAGCATGTGCAGGGTGTGATGTGAAGCATCTAATTTCAGACACTGGCTGCTTCAGGACTATATTAAGGATGTGTATATGTTAAGATTGGGGTGATTGTTGGGGGAATGGGAGTTAGTTTGAGATAAGCTTAGATCACAGTCTATGGTGGGACTTGAAAACCAAGTTAAATAATGCAAACTTTACCTAAAGGGCATTAGAAAGCCACTGGGGGATTTTGACAAGGCAGTGACTAGACAGAGGGTGATAGTACGGTGACATTGTTTCTTCTTAAGCAAACATCGATAGAGCTCCTACTGTGTGGAGATGACCACACTTAGCACTGGGAGTTCAAAAAAAGACTTCCGACTATCAGTTCTGAACCCAACGGATCTTTCTAACTACCTGACATCCACTACGCAAACTGAACAGAAGATAGTACACCTCACCCACGGGTGTATTTGTCCTGCCACAAGGAATGGAAAGCTCAGAGCTCCCAACACTGAGGTCAGTCCATACCCACTCCTGATATACAACATATAATCTACTCTCAGTTATAGGTATTTGCTTCCGACGAGACTGTCTAGAAAGAAAATTTCCAAAGTTGCGCCCTCTAGCGTCCTAGTCAGGCAATAGCACGGCTTATTTTCTGTATCTGATTCAGCTGAGCTTTGCTAGCAGGCAGGAACTGCAGGATCTGCTGACACGTGAGAAGGTAACCCTCCCCCACCCCCACAGACTCCCCTATTCTGCCTTCTGGAGTCCTGTGTTCCTGTCATGGCTTTGCTGTGTAAGCGTTGTGTAATTTGGGGAAAGTAACTTAACATCCCTGAACCTCAGTTTCCTCTCCTCTATAGTGAAATGATATGGGCTTCCCTGATAGCTCAGTTGGTAAAGAATCCACCTGCAATGCAGGAGACCCCGGTTCGATTCCTGGGTTGGGAATACCAGTTGGAGAAGGGATAGGCTACCCACTCCAGTATTCTGGCCTGGAGAATTCCATGGACTGAGGTCTATGGGTTCACAAAGAGTCGGATACGATTAAGTGACTTTCACTACTACGTTTATAGTGGGATGATAACAATCCCCATATCATGTGGTTATCAGAAGTATTAAGTAAAATTTAGAGATGCTGTCTGGAAGTTCCTATATTGTACTTGGCACATAGGAGAGATCCAGAAACTGTTAATTCGCGTCCTCTTCATCTATTATCTTGATTCTCTTCCCCTACCCCAAGTATCCACAGTTCTGTCCTCCACCTCCCTCTCATTCCTGACTATTGTTCAGTTCTGCATTCTGGGAATACATTATCCCTAAGATGAAATTGCCTGACTGACTGTTAATGTGCAAGATCTTCTTTAAAACTTACATTTAAAACAATCATTTCAGTCTTGTTATAAAGCTGCTGGAACTAGCGCATTGAATACAGAATCTCTAGAAAGTGCAGCCATATCAATAAACTCAATGAAATCCAAAAATATGTCTCTCTTATAATTCAGAGGACCATTTAATTACTTTGTAATTTATTTTCATATTCTCTCTATAGAATACAAATTGGATTTTCAACTGCCTTTACCCCACTAGACCAGAAAATCAATTTCAAAGTGTCATACTTTCATTAAGATTTCAATGTTGTTTTTCACGGAAATGGAACAAATAATCCTACATTTGTACAAACCACAAAAGACCCTGAGTAATCGAAGCAATCTTGAGAAAGAAGAGCAATGCTGGAGATATCACACTCCATGGTTTCAAACTATACTATGAAGTTATAATAATCAAAACTATATGGCACTGGCACAAAAACAGACACATGGGTATCAATGGAACAGAACAGACAGCCCAGAAATAAGCCTATTTTTATATGCCCAATTAGTTTATGACAGAGGAGCCAAGAATATACAGTGGGGAGAACACAGTGTCTCTAATAAATGGTGTTTTGAAAACTGAACAACCACATGCCAATGAGTGAGCTCAAAGTTGCTTAAAAACATAAATGTAAAACCTGAAACCATAAAACTCCTAGAAAAAAACATAGGCAATATGCACTTTGGCATCAGTCATAATGACAATTTTTTTTGAATTTGTTTCCTCAGGTAAAGGAAACAAAAGCAAAGGTAACTAAACAGTACTATATAAAAATAAAAAGATTTTACACAGTGAAGGAAACTGATAGATTATAGTGAACAATATCAGATTCATGCTCTCTGAAGAAGATTTAACTTCGGGATCAGGGACCAGGCTTAATCACTCAGAGCTTTTTTTGTGTGTGGCAGAGGTTTTTATTACAGTGAAAAAAGACAGAGCTTCTGACATAGACATTGGAAGGGGGACAGAGTGTGCCACCCTCGCAAGTCTTAGCAAGGCCTTATATACTTTTTCCAGACTCACTCCCACAACATACATCTTAAATTAATAAGATTAGAACTAACAATCAGTTCAGTTTGGTTCAGTTGCTCAGTCGTGTTCGACTCTTTGCAACCCCATGAATCACAGCACGCCAGTCCTCTCTGTCTATCACCAACTCCCAGAGTCTACTCAAACTCATGTCCGTCGAGTCGGTGATGCCATCCAGCCATCTCATCCTCCGTTGTCCCCTTCTCCTACTGCCCCGAATCCCCCTTACATCAGGGTCTTTTCCAATGACTCAGCTCTTCGCCTCAGGTGGCCAAAGTATTGGAATTTCCACTTCAGCATCAGTGCTTGCAATGAACACCCAGGACTGATCTCCTTTAGGAAGGACTGGTTGGATCTCCTTGCAGTCTAAGGGACTCTCAAGAGTCTTCTCCAACACCACAGTTCAAAAGCATCAATTTTTCGGTGCTCAGCTTTCTTCACAGTCCAACTCTCACATCCACACATGACCACTGGAAAAACCATAGCCTTGACAAGACGGACCTTTGTTAGCAAAGTAATGTCTCTGCTTTTTAATATGCTGTCTATGTTGGTCATAACTTTCCTTCCAAGGAGTGAGCATCTTTTAATTTCATGGCTGCAATCACCATCTGCAGTGATTTTGGAGCCCCAAAAAATAAAGTCTTGACACTGTTTCCACTGTTTCCCCACTTATTTGCCATGAAGTGATGGGACCAGATGCCATGATCTCAGTTTTCTGACTGTTGAGCTTTAAGCCAATGTTTTTACTCTCCTCTTTCACTTTCATCAAGAGGCTTTTTAGTTCCTCTTCACTTTCTGCCATAAGGGTGGTGTCATCTGCATATCTGATGTTATTGATATTTCTCCCGGCAATCTTGATTCCAGCTTGTGCTTCATCCAGCACAGTGTTTCTCATGATGTACTCTGCATATAAGTTAAATAAGCAGGGTGACAATATACAGCCTTGACGTACTCCTTTTCCTATTAGAACCAGTCTGCTGTTCCATGTCCAGTTCTAACTGTTGCTTCCTGACCTGCATATAGGTTTCTCAAGATGCAGGTCAGGTGGTCTGGTATTCCCATGTCTTTCAGAATTTTCCACAGTTTATTGTGATCCACACAGTCAAAGGCTTTGGCATAGTCAATAAAGCAGAAATAGATGTTTTTCTGGAACTCTCTTGCTTTTTCGATGATCCAGTGGATATTGGCAATTTGATCTCTGGTTCCTCTGCTTTTTCTAAAACCAGCTTGAACATCTGGAAGTTCACAGTTCACGTATTGCTGAAGCCTGGCTTGGAGAATTTTGAACATTACTTTAATAGCATGTGAGATGAGAGCAATTGTGCAGTAGTTTGAGCATTCTTTGGGATTGCCTTTCTTTGGGATTGGAATGAAAACTGACCTTTTCCAGTCTTGTGGCCACTGCTGAGTTTTCCAAATTTGCTGGCATATTGAGTGCAGCACTTTCACAGCATCATCTTTCAGGATTTGAAAGAGCTCAACTGGAATTCCATCACCTCCACTAGCTTTGTTCATAGTGATGCTTTCTAAGGCCCACTTGACTTCACAGTCCAGGATGTCTGGCTGTAGGTGAGTGATCACACAATCGTGATTATCTGGTTCATGAAGATTTTTTTGTACAGCACTTCTGTGTATTCTTTCCACCTCTTCTTAATGTCTTCTGCTTCTTTCAGGTCCATAGCATTTCTGTCCTTTATTGAACCCATCTTCACATGGAATGTTCCCTTGGTATTTCTAATTTTCTTGAAGAGATCTCTAGTCTTTCCCATTCTGTTGTTTTTCTCTATTTCTTTGCATTGATCAGAGTAAGGCTTTCTTATCTCTCCTTGCTATTATTTGGAACTCTGCATTCAAATGGGAATATCTTTCCTTTTCTCTGTTGCTTTTTGTGTCTCATCTTTTCACAGCTATTTTTAAGGCCTCCTCAGACAGCCATTTTGCTTTTTTGCATTTCTTTTCCATGGGGATGGTCTTGATCCCTGTCTCCTGTACAATGTCATGAACCTCCATCCATAGTTTATCAGGCACTCTGTCTATCAGATCTAGCCCCTTAAATCTATTTCTCACTTCCACTGTATAGTCATAAGGGATGTGATTTATGTCATACCTGAATGGTCTAGTGGTTTTCCGTACTTGCTTCAATTTCAGTCTGAATTTGGCAATAAGGAGTTCATGATCTGAGCCACAGTCAGCTCCCAGTCTTGTTTTTGCTGACTGTATAGAGCTTCTCCATCTTTGGCTGCAAAGAATATAGTCAATCTGATTTCAGTGTTGACCATTTGGTGATGTCCATGTGTAGAGTCTTCTCTTGTGTTGTTGGAAGAGTGTTTGTTATGACCAGTGCATTTTCTTGGCAGAACTCTATTAGCCGTTGCCCTGCTTCATTCCATACTCCAAAGCCAAATTTTCTGTTACTCCAGGTGTTTATTCACTTCCTACTTTTGCATTCCAGTCCCCTATAATGAAAAGGACATCTTTTTTGTGTGTTAGTTCTAAAAGGTCTTGTAGGTATTCATAGAACCATACAACTTCAGCTTCTTCAGCATTACTGGTTGGGGCATATGCTTGGATTACTGTGATAGTGAATGGTTTGCCTTGGAAATGAATAGAGACCATTCTGTCGTTTTTGAGATTGCATCCAGGTACTGCATTTCAGATTCTTTTGTTGACCATGATGGCTACTCCATTTCTTCTAAGGGATTCCTGCCCACAGTAGTAGATATAATGGTCATCTGAGTTAAACTCACCCGTTCCAGTCTATTTTAGTTTGCTGATTCCTAGAATGTTGATGTTCACTCTTGCCATCTCCTGTTTGACCACTTCCAATTTCCTTGGTTCTTGGACCTAACATTCCAGGTTCCTGTGCAATAATGCTCTTTTACAGCATCAGACCTTGCTTCTATCACCAGTCACATCCACAACTGGGTGTTTTTTTTTTTTTTTTTTTGCTTTGTCACCAACACTTCATTCTTTCTGAAGTTACTTCTCCACTCTTCTCCAGTAGCATATTGGGCACCTATCGACCTGGGGAGTTCCTCTTTCAGTATCCTATCATTTTGCATTTTCATACTGTTCATGGGGTTCTCAAGGCAAGAATACCAATGAGGTTTGCCATTCCCTTCTCCAGTAGACCACATTCTATCAGACCTCTCCACCATGACCCTTCTGTCTTGGGTGGCTCCACACGGCATGGCTTAGTTTCATTGAGTTAGACAAGACTGTGGTCCGTGTGATCAGATTGGCTAGTTTTCTGTGATTATGATTTCAGTGTCTGCCCTGTGATGCTCTCTTGCAACACCTACGTTCTTTCTTGGGTTTCTCTTACCTGCAATAATACCACAAAATAGAGTAAAGGAAATAAAGCTATATGAAAATCATGTTTCTATATCTAACTGGAATTAAGTTACTAATAATATAAAAATCTGAATTTGATATTGGAAAGTTAAGATGGAAGAGCTTTCCTAGAGATCCAGTCGTTAAGATTTCACATTTCCACTACAGGGGGTACAGGTTCAATCCCTGATTGGGGAACTAAGATCCTGCATGCCTCGTGGCCAGGAACAAAGAAAGAAAGAAAGAAAGAAGGAAGGAAGGAAGGAAGAAAAAGTTAAGATGTAGACCACTAGACAAACCACTACAAAAATTACCAATAAAAGTTTATAATGAAAAAGAGGCGTCTGACTCCTGGTTTAAAAACTTACATGTGATTTTCAGGCCATAGGCAATCACAAAGGGTTTAACCTGCACACTTTGAAGATGAACTTCTCTCCCTACACCAGACGTGTTGTACAGCCAACAGATTTGTTGGGGGAGTGTGTAATTTCCTCCGTTCTGTCTCATTGCAACAAAAATTTGAAGCAATGGACCAGTGTTGCAGCCGTCGAATGGACCAGTGTTACAGCTCTGTGTTACAGCTCAGTTTTATTTAGAAAGTAAAGGAAAGGTTGAAGGCAGGAGGAGAAGGGGATGACAGAGGATGAGATGGTTGGATGGCATCACCAACTTGATGGACATGGGTTTGGGTGAGCTCCGGGATTTGGTGATGGACAGGGAGGCCTGGTGTGCTGTGGTTCATAGGGTTGCAAAGAGTCAGACACGACTGAGCGACTGAACTGAACTGAAAGGAAAATACATCCTTGAGGCTTGCGGGCATGCCAACCCAAAAGATGTGAAGAGAAGAAAGAGGCCCGCAGCCCAATTTTGCCTCCTCTTTTTATATGTTTTTTCTCTTCCCCCTGGGCCTGCCCTATGTAAATTGGACTAGCCAGGAGTGTTGTTTGTTTTACCTGAGATACTCACTCCAGTCCTCAGACCTTCCTTTGTTCTATTTTTAAGGGTTTTCCCCTTCCTTGTCTTTTAGCTACCACCATTCTGAACTCCTTTTTCCTATTCTAACTACCTAAGAGATTGAAGTCTCAGGAGGGTGTTGCTGTCAAGCAGTCAGCCTCCCCCTAGCTGGCCATGCTCTCACACATAGCTGCATTCCTAGCCTAGGTGCCTCAGACCTTAAAACCTCAGGAGCATTTTGTTCAGCACTCCCTCTACAGTGAGACAACCTTCTTATCTATGTTTATCCATCTGATCTCATGCTGGTACTGGTCCATGGGCAAAACAGAAAAGAGTGGGGTCAGCACTTTCCCCCATTTAGCCTTTTGCTTTTCTTATTGCAGTAAGTGATTTAAGTAAGACTTGAGTGTTACTTTTACTTTGACATGTTGTCTTAAGCAGCTACTCTGACATCTGGCAGATCAGCTTTCTCTCCAGCTCAGCTGAGCTTCTGACAAACTTAGAGAGCCAAGAAGTCAATTAACCACAATGCTCTTCTGGAACTCAAAAAGCCTGACGATCCCACACAGTACCTTTGGGAGTTATTAACAGAGTCTGCAGGGCGTATTAGAAGGTTTCTAGTGGATTATTTGCAAGAGTCTAAATGCCCCATGGGGCACTTTGCTAGTCATGCATATGGATCTTTGGGAATGTCAGAGGAAGCCACGAGGCATTCTTATGAGGATGTTAGCATATTTTTATATAAACTTTTCCATTCTGAGGGCAATTTCTGGTCTTCTTTAGTGCCTGACCACCACGAGATCATCTCCCAGCAGATCTCACCTGGCTGGTCAGATAAGTGACCCAACAGAGAGGGTCAAAGAAAGGTAGGGAAGCAATATCCTAACCACTGTTTAGGGCTCTCCAGCAATGATACGGGAGTGGGAGTCATCACACAAGCTGAGTAACTTGAACAATATGTCCCTGGTGCCAATAAACACCCTGGTGTCAGCAAGTTGTTGAAACTTCAAGAGAGAAAAAAAAAGTGTAGTACCCTTCAATATTGCTTTGTTCAACAGCCCCAAAGAGACCTTAGAAACTTAATTAGATCTCACCAGAGGTAATCTGACTAAAGTTAATAAAGAGAGAGTGGCACAGTGTAGGGTGCTTTACTACAAACCCTGTCCTTCATAGTGCCTTTATGGCAGCCGTCGCCAGGGTGACAGAATGCAAACAGCAGCAGCAACAGCAGCTGTGACCTTCTGGTTGCACCCCCGCCACCCGCCGCTCCCAGAAAGACTGGGCTCTGCTTGAACAGGCCCACCCTGCATGCCCCTAAGAGTCCCAGCCAGGAAACAGCTGTCCACCCCAGTCAGTAGCCTCACCCACTCTCTGCTCCTTCTCCCTCTCTTGCTTCAGAGAACTTGTGGCCAAATCCAGGGAAGTAGCCTTGCTGGGGTCTCTATATTATCAGCTGCTGTGACTGATGCAGGTCCACCCCTCTCTGTGAGTCTGGGAATAGAGGGAAAGGCCCAGAAGCTTTTTGTCTAACCTATCAGTTATTTTTTTCTTTTTCATCTTTAAAACAAATACTTTTTGACTGCATTTATCTATTTTTTTAGACTTATTCTTTTATATTGGAGTATCACTGATTAACAATGTGTCAGTTTCAGGTGCATAAAAAGTGACTCAACTATACATATATATGTATCTATTCTTGTTTAAATTATGTTCCCATTTAGGCTGTTACATAAAATTGAGATGTGTTCCCTGTACTACATAGTAGGTCCTTGTTGGTTATCCATTTTAAATACAGTAGTGTGTACATATCCATCCCAGGTTTCCCAGGTGGTTCAGTCGTAAAGAATCCACCTGCCAATGCAGGAGACATGGATTCAATCCCTGGGTCGGGAAGATCCCCTGGAGAAGGAAATGACAACTCACTCCAGTATTCGTGCCTGGGAAATCCCATGGACAGAGCAGCCTGGCAAGCTGCAGGCCAAGGGGTCACAAAAGAGTTGGACATGACTTAGCAACTAAACAGCGGCAACAACATGTCAATCCCAAACTCCCTAACTATCCCTCCTCCCTGCCTCCCACCCCGATAATCATAAATTTGTTATCAAAGTCTGTGAGTCTGTTTCCTTTTGTAAATAAGTTAGTTTATGTCATTTTTTAGATTTTTCTAATAAGTGTTATCATATTTTCTCTGTCAGACTTACTTCACTCATTATGTCAGTGGCTAGGTCTGTCCATGATCATTTAATTCTTTTCAGTGGCTGAGTAATATTCCCTTGTATATATATATATACCACTTCTTTATTCACTCTTCTGTTGATGGACATTTAGATTGCTTCCATGTCTTGACTCTTGTAAATAGTGCTGCTATGAACATCATAATGCACGTATCTTTTCAGATTGTGTTTTTCTCTGGATATATGCCTAGGAGTAGAATCGCAGGATCATGTAATAACTCTAATTTTAGTTTCTTAAGGAACCTGCACACTGTTGTCTAGAGTGGCTGCACCAGTTTACATCCCTACCAATAGTGTAGGAGGGTTCCATTCTCTCCACACCCTTTCCAGCATTTAATGATTGTGAATTTTTTCATAGCCATTCTGACTGGTGTGAGGTGATATCTCATTGTAAGTTTTGATTTGTATTTCTCTAATAGTTAGCAATGTTGAACATCTTTTTATCTGCCTCTTGGCCTCTTGGTATATCTTCTTTGGAAAAATGTCTATTTAGGTCTTCTGCACTTTTTTCCATTGGGTGGTTTATTCAACAGAGTTTTGGAAGTTCTAACTAGACATGGAACAACAGACTGCTTCTAAATAAGAAAAGGAGTACGTCAAGGCTGAATACTGTCATCCTGCTTATTTAACTTATATGCAGAGTACATCATGAGAAACACTGGGCTGGAGGAAGCACAAGCTGGAATCAAGATTGCTGGGAGAAATAGCAATAACATCAGATATGCAGATGACACCACCCTTATGGCAGAAAGTGAAGAACTAAAGAGCCTCTCGATGAAAATGAAAGAGGAGTGAAAAAGTTGGCTTAAAGCTCAACATTCAGAAAACTAAGATCATGGCATCTGGTCCCATCACTTCATGGCAAATAGATGGGGAAACAGTGGAAACAGTGTCAGACTTTATTTTGGGGGTCTCCAAAATCACTGCAGATGGTGATTGTGGCCATTAAATTAAAAGACACTTACTCCTTGGAGGGAAAGTTATGACCAACCTGGATAGCATATTAAAAAGCAGAGACATTACTTTGCCAACAAAGGTCCATCTGGTCAAGGCTATGGTTTTTCCAGTGGTCATGTATGGATGTGAGAGTTGGATGGTGAAGAAAGCTGAGCACTGAAGAATTGATGCTTTTGAACTGTGGTGTTGGAGAAGACTCTTGAGAGTCCCTTGGACTGCAAGGAGATCCAACCAGTCCATCCTAAAGGAACTGGGTGTTCATTGGAAGGACTGATGTTGAAGCTGAAACTCCAATACTTTGGCTACCTGATGTAAAGAGCTGACTCATCTGAAATGACCCTGATGCTGGGAAAGATTGAGTGCAGGAGGAGAAGGGGACAACAGAAGATGAGATGGTTGGATGGCATCACCAACTCAGTGGGTTTGGGTGGACTCTGGGAGTTGGTGATGGACAGAGAGGCCTGGCATGCTGCAGTTCATGGGGTCACAAAGAGTCGGACACGACTGAGCGAGTGAACTGAATTGAACTGAACTGAACTGAACAGTGGCAATCAGAGAAGAAAAATAAAAGGAATCCAAACTGGAAAACTGTCACTGTTTGCAGATGATATGATACTAAGAAAATCCTAAGGAGAATATCACTACAAAAATCCTAAAAAAACCACTACAGCTTGTCAATGAATTTGATTTAGTTGTAGGTTACAAATTAATACACAGAAATCTATTGTATTTCTATACACTAACGATGAAAAATCAGAAAGAGAAATTCAGGAATCAATTCCATTTACCCTTTCATTGAATATAATAACACACCTAGGAATAAGCCCACCTAAGGAAATAAAAGACCTGTACTCCAAATACTATAAGATGCTGATGAAAGAAATCAAAACAAAACAAACAGATGGAAAGATATACCATGGTCTTGGATTCAAAGAATCAATATTGTGAAAATCACTCTACTATGCCAGGCAATGTACAGATTTAATGCAATCACCATCAAGTTACCAATGGCATTTTCCACAGAACTTAAACTAAAAAAAATCATTTACAATTCATATAGATACACAGAAGACCCCAAATAGCCAAAACAATCTTGAGAAAGAAAAGCAGAGTTGGAGAAATCAGGCTCCCTGACTTCAAACGATAATACAAAGCTACAGTCTTATGACTATAACAGTATGGTACTAGCACAAAAATAAAAATATAGATCAATGGAACAGGGGAGAAAGCCCAGAAATAAACCCACATGCCTGTGGTCAATTAATCTATGACAAAGGAGGCAAGGATATACAGTGGAGGAAAGACAGTCTCTTCAATAAATGGTGCTGGGAAACTGGACAGCTACATGTTAAAAAAAAATGTAATTAGAACTTTCTTTAACATCATACACAAAAATAACCTCAAATGGATTAAAGACCTAAATATGAGACCGGATACTATAAAACTCATAGAGGCATTAATATCAATGTATAACAAAAACTACTGTAATGATGTAAAGTAATTAGCCTCCAACTAATAAAAATTAAAAACAAAAAAAATAAAAAAAAATAAAATTAAATAAATAAATAAATAAAACTCATAGAGGAAAACACAGGCAGAACACTCTCTGACATAAATCACAGCAATGTCTTTTTCAATCTGTCTCCCAGGATAATGGAAATTAAAAGCAAGCTAAACAATAGGACCCCATTAAACTCAAAAGCTTTTGCATAGCAAAGGAAACCATAAACAAAACAAAAGGCAACCCATAGAAGGAAAGAAAATAATTGCAAATGATGTGGCCAACAAGGGATTAGTCTCCAAAGTTTACAAACAGCTCATGCAGCTTAATATCATCAAAAGAAATAGTTTTTCTTTTAATTGAGGTCTAAGTGGTATATAGCATTGTATTAGTTTCCCGTGTAAAATATAATGATTTGGTGTTTACAAACCTTGTAAAATGATCACCACAATGTCTAGTTAACATCTATCACCTTATGTAGTTACAATTTTTTTCCCTTGTGATAGCATTTACTTTCTTATCAACTTTAAAATATGAAATAGAGTATTAACTATAGTCACCATGCTGTATGTCCCCATGACTTATTTATTTTAAAACTGAAATTTATATTTTTTGATCCCTTTTACCCATTGTTGGTTATCTATTTCATATATAGTAGTGTGTATATGTTAATCTCAAACTCCTAACTTATCTTCCCTCCCCACCTTTCCTCTTTTGTAACCATAAATTTGTTTTCTAAGTCTGTGATTCTGTTTCTGTTTTGTAAATAAGTTCATTTGCATGAATTTTTTCTTATTCCACATACAGGTGATATCATATGATATTTTTTTTTTCTCTAACTGACTTCACTTAGCATGATAATCTCTAGGTCCACCATGTTGCTGCAAATGGTATTATTTCATTCTTTTTATAACTGCATAATATTCCATTGTATACATGTACCACATGTTCTTTATCCACCCCTCTGTCGATGGACATTTAGGTTGCTTCCATGACTTGCTTACTGTAAACAGTGGTGCAATTAACATTAGGGTGCATGTATCTTTTCGAATTATGGTCTTCTTCAGATATATGCCCACGAGTGGGATTGCTGGGTCATGTGGTATTTTTAGTTTTTTAAGGAAGCTCCATACTGCTATACATAGTGACTATACCAATTTACATTCCCACCAACAGTGTAGGAGGATACCCTTTTCTCCATACCCTCTCCAGGATTTATTGTTTATAGACTTTTTGATGATGGTCATTCTGTTTGTATTTTTCTATCTGACTTTTTTCACTTAGCTTAATACCCTCAAGGATCATCTGTTTTCATAAAATGCAAGATTTCATTCTTTCCTATGGCTGAATTATACTACATATGCCATATTTTTTGTCCATTCATTCATTAATGAACATGTAGATTTTTCCATACTGGGGCTAATGTATATTGTGAATAAAGCTGCTTTGAACATGGCCACATGTATCTTTTTGAATTAGTGTTTTTGTTTTCTTCAAATAAATACCCAGAAGTGGAATTGCTAGATAACATGGTAGTTCCATTTTTAATTTTGAGGAAACTTTATACTATTTTACATAGTGGCTATAACAATTTTATTCCCAGCAACAACTCACAAGCATTCCCTTTCTCTATGTACTCACCAACACACTGTTTTCTTTTTGATAATAGTCGTTCTACTAGTGTGTGTGAGGTGGCATCTCGTTATGATTTTGATTTGTATTTCTCTGATGATTAGTGATGCAGAGCACTTTTTCATGTACATGTTGACTACCTGTATGTCTTCTTCGGAAAAATATCTATTCAGACCTTCTGCCCATTTTTTAATCACAATGTTTTGTTCTTGAGTTGCAAAAGTTGTTTATATATTAATATTTTAGATATTAACCCTTGAATATATGATTTGCAAATATTTTCTCTCATTCATTAGGTTGTCTTTTCATTTTGTGAATGGCTTCCTTTGCTGTGCAGAAGCTTTTTAATTTTACATAGTCTCACTTGGCTTTGTTTGTTTGCTTTTTTTTGCATTTTCTTTTTATGTTGGATTCAAAACATTATTACCAAGATCTATATGAAGTAGTTTGCCATCTATGTTTCTTCAAGTTTATGGTCGCCTGTCTTAAATTTAAGACTTTAATATGGTTTGAGTTAATATTTTTGTATGGTGTAAGATAACCATCTGGTTTCATTCTTTTGGCATGTAACCATACAGTTTTCCCAATACTATTTATTTAAGTGATTGTCTTTTCCCTATTGTGTAGTCTTGGCTCCTTTGTTGTAGATTAATTGACCATTTATGTGTGGGTTTATTTCTAGTGCTGTATACTATCCTAGTGATCTATGTGTCTGTTTTTGTGTCAGTACCATGCTGTTTTGATTTATACAGCCTTACAATATACTTTGAGGTCTGGGAGCATGATGCCTTCACCTTGCTTCTTCTTTCTCAAGATTTACTTTGGCTGTTTGAAGTCTTTTTCACTTCTTTACACATTTTAGGATTGTTTGTTCTATTTCTATGAAAAATGCCATTGGAATTTTGGTAGATTATTTTGGGTAGTATAGACATATTAACAATATTAATTTTTCTAATCCATGTGCATGGTATAGTTTTTCATTTATTTTTGTCTTCTACAGTTTATTTGATCAATATCTTGTAGTTTTCATTATACAGGTCTTTCATCTTTTTTAGTTAAATTTATTCCTAGGTATTTTATTCTTTTTGGTGCAAGTGTAAATGGATTTTCTCTTAATTTCTCTTTCTGATAACTTGTTATTAGTAAATAGAAGCACAACATATTTTTGTATATTGATTCTGTATCCTGAAAATTTACTAAATTCTTGTATTAGTTCTAACAGTTTCTTAATGGAGTCTTTTGTTGTCATGTGCAAGTAGAGAGAGTTTTCCTTCCTCCTTTCCAATTTGGATGTCTTTTATTTCTTTTTCTTGCTTAATTGCTCTATCTAGGACTTATAATACTATGTTGAATAAAAGTGGAGAAAGTGAGTATCCTTGTCTTATACTTGCTCTTGGAGGAAAAGTTTTCAGCTCTTTATCATTGAGTATGATATTAGCTGTGGGATTCTCATATTCCCTTTATTATGCTCTATACTCTATTTGTACATTGCCTCTATACTCTATTTGTTGAGATTTTTTTTTTTTGCCAGAAATGGTGTTAATTTTGTCAAATGATTTCTGCATCTATTGAGATGATCATCTATTGAGGTAATTTTTATCATTCATTTTGTTAATGTGATATAGTACATTGATTTTCAGATGTTGAACCACCCTTGCATCCCTGGAATAAATCCCACTTGATAATGGCATGCTATCTTTTTAATGTCTTTATTGTTGAATTTGGTTTGCTAATATTTTATTGAGGACTTTTACCTCTATGTTCATCAGAGATTTCAGCCTATAATTTTCTTTACTTTTAATGTCCTTGTGTAGTTATATCAGAGTAATGCTGACCTTCTGAAATGAGTTTGGAAGAATTCCCTCCTCTTCTATATTTTAGGAGTTTGAGAAGAATTATTATTAATTTTGTTTTTTTAATGTTTGGAAGAATTTATCAGTGCAACCTGGAGTTTTATTTGTTAAGAAGTGTTTTTATTATTATTATCATCATCATTATTATTATTACTAAGTCAATTCCTTTACTAGCAATATGTCCAGATTTTCTATTTCAATCTTTGGTAGGTTGTATGTTTCTAGGAATTTATCCATATCTTCTAGGCTGTCAGATTTGTTGATGTATAGTAAGACCATATGATCTTTTGTATTTCTGTAGTAGCAATTGTAATATCCCCTCTTTCTTTTCTGATTTTATTTACCTGAGCTTTTTTCTCTTTTTTTCTTGGTGAATCTAGCTAGGGGTTTGTCAATTTTGTTTACTTTTCCAAAGAACCAACTCTTATTTTCATTGATCTTCTCTATTTTCTTTTTAGTCTCTATTTCATTTATTTTTGCTTGATTTTTGTAATTCTTCTCCTTCTACTAACTTTTGGCATATTTATTCTTTATTTGTAGTTCCTTTAAGTTTAATGTTAGGTTGTTAGCCAGAACATGGAAACAACCTAAATGTCCATCAACAGTATAATCTATCCACTTTGCTGTACAGCAGAAACTAACACAACATTGTAAAGTAACTATCCTCCAATTAAAAAATTAAGTTAGGTTGTTTATTTGACATTTTGTTGTTTCTTGAAGTAGGTATTTATTGCTTCTCTCTTAGAACTGGTTTTGCTGCATCCCCTAAATTTCATTTCAATTCATTGCATTTCCAATTTTGTTTGTGTCAAGGTATTAGTAATTTTTTTCTTTGATTTCTTCTTCTATTTGGTAGTTCTTATATTTCCATTTATTTGTTGAAGTTCACACTCTGTTCATCCATCCTCCTGACTTTGATGAACATCTTTACATTTTCTTTACCATTACTTTCAACTCTTTATCAGGTTTAAATTACTTATCTTTATTTCATTAAGATTTTTTCTGAGACTTTATCTTTTTTTAAAAGTTAGGAACATATTCCTCTGTTTCTTCATTTTGCTTGATCCTCTGTGTTGACTTCTATTCACTAGATGAACCAGGTACCTCTCTCAGCCTTGAAGAGTGGCCTTAGGTAGGGGATGAACCTTGTCATTCAACCCTTCCCTAGGTCTTGGTTCTCTCTCAAACGTTTGTGATTGTCCAAACAAACTATTATAATTTTAATAGATCCAAATAGTTGAGGCTGTGCTGAGACCTGTCAGTGTCCCAATAGGTAGGATCTCTTTGGGGACCTAGATTCAGGCTGATTGGAATCTAGACCCTCAGGTAGCAAAATTTAAAGTATGCAAATAAATACAGTCTTCTGGCCACCAAAGCCAGGCAATTTTGAGGGGTCCCCTGGGCAGCAGTCTCAGAAATTGGGTCTCCAGATAAGTATAAGCTCTTTTCTGGGAGATATTGGCAAGCTTTAGCAAGGCAGAGGGAGAACACAAAGATGGCATCCACTGTCCTACATTCCCTGAGAGAAGCTCCATAAACTCCTAGGTATGAGTCAAAACTGAAGCTTACATCTCAGGCCAATGCTCCAGAACAAGCAAGGAAGCTTCTTTCACAGAAAGACTGGAGGTGCATTTCAGTCCATTGTTTCTGCAGTCTTCTGGGGGACTAGCTTGTAAAGAAATGTCTCTCTGATTGCCACTCTCCCATGGGACCCAGGAACACAATTTTCCCTGGCCACAAAAACCAGGGCCCAGACATGCATAAGAGTGCCCCTCTGGGAGATAGTGTTGCTCCTGAGCATGGCAGAGGGAGAGTGTAAAGATAGCACCCGTTCTTTGAGATCTGTGCAAAGGATTACAGTCATGCCTCAGATACGTACTTAGTTAGAAGCTTGCCCTTGAGTCTGCATCTGTGATAATTAGCTAACAGGCTTCTTTCACAGAGACTGAGCTCCTGGCTCTGCTGCTTCTTCTTGTGCCCTGGAGATGCTATCTAAGGACTATTTTTCTGTTGGTTAAAATCCTGTGGGACAGAGCCCAGCTGTGTTCAGGTCTTCCCTCATGGCAATTGCAAGAATCTGGGCACCAGGCAATGATATAAGATCCTTCCTGGGAGATATCAGTGAGATGTAACGAGGCAGAAGGAGAGTGAAAATATTGTTTCCACTGGCCTCTGTTCCCTGAAATTACTTCTTAGGGCACTAAATGTGTGTTAAACCAGAAGCTTTCCCCTGAGACCAAAGTTCCTGGATAAGCAAATAAGCCTGTTTCAAATACCAGTGTATGTTTCAGCTACTATCTGTGCAAAGCCTTATGGGAGGTAGACTGCTAAAAACTAAAAACTGTCTCTCTGATTGATACAGTCCCATGGTACCCATGAACACAATTTCTCTTGGCCTCAAGAACCAGGAAATAAAGGGGCATACTCTAGCCGCAAAAATCAGGACAGTAAATTTGTGTAAAACTGCATCCTTGAGTTACTGGTGTTCTAGAACATGGCAGAGGGAGAGTGTGAATCTGTTGCCTACCAGTTGTAATGAGGCAGAGGAAACATAACGATGGTTCCCACCAGAAATAGAAAAAAAAAATTTAAAAATGGTACCTGCTGTCTAGGGTAAGGCAGAAAGTGAAAGTATTAGTCACTTAGTCGTGTTCAGCTCTTTGTGACCCTGTGAACTGTAGCCCATCAGGCTCTTCTGTAAGGCAGAGGGAGAGTACAAAGATGGCTCCCTACAGTCCTTGTTTCCAGAGAGTATTCCAGCAGACTCTTACATATGTGAGTTAAATAAGATACCTGACCCTCAGGCCAATACTTTAGTACACACAAACCTCTTTCACTTAGCCTCTGAATGCAACTGCCTACCTCTGAGCTAAGCCCTAGGGTAGTGAGTACAAGCACTTAAGCCCTTTTAGATCCATTTATCACATTGCTATAGTCTTGTAGGTCTCATGGATATGAGTCTCTAGCTCCATCATATCTCTGTTGGTTTTTAAAGCTGGATGTTTTGGGGTTCACCTCTTAGATGCAAATCTTAAAGGTTTGGGTGCCCAATGTGGTGTTCAAATCATTTGCCACTCAGGGAGAAGCTCCAGGTTTTGAGTTCCATGTCAGTTATGGGTCACCATGTTTGCACATATGTGAGGGGTGACTTTTATGGCAAGATTGTATCCCAGTCTCTTCTACCCACTTTTATGTGGTTTCTTGCTTGCTTGCTTGATGTATAGTCATTACTTAGCCAGCCTTTAGGTTTCTTCCCAGAGGAAATTGTTCCATATGTAGCTACAGACTCATTGTGTCCATGTGAGAGGATAAGTTCAGAATCTTCCTGTATAGCTATCTTGAACCAGAATCTGACCTCTCAGCTTTCAAATACAAATAACACTTGGGTCAAGCCAATGGCCCTCTGTTACCAGGGGGATCAGAATTCCTACACAAAGGTTAAAATTTAGTAGAGAGGTGAAAAATTAAACTCTTTGGCTTTCTAAGTGTCATTTCAGAGATGACTGTTCTCCACACAATTACAGGCACCAAGGCGAGGGAAAAGTAGATAATACCCTCTGATTTGGAGCCTAAAGCCACCATCATTAAGACCCTTGCTTAAGTTTGACAGTGGCAGGATCCCTTAAAGCTTCTATAAATCTGTTTATATGATCCCCATAAATGAATGTGTTATTGGTATTGACCTATTGTCTATGTGCATCTCTGCTAGCTTTTGCCCTCAAGCCCTGATAGGAATTGCTACAGTTAGCATCATTTTAGTGGGACATATGGAAAACCATAAATTTATGTGACTCAGGTTATAGCTAATGGTGTGGAAATTTGATCAGGCCACCATCAAGCCTCAGACTGGTATATAAAATAAGGCTTCTTGTGGGGTAGAAACATTTAAATAAAAATCAGTTCTGCTTCTAATAAACTTTGTGTTACCCATACAGATGCTCACTAGAAAGGCCTCTAATAATGGTGAGGGAAAGCATAATCAACTAGCAGACTATACTTGTTAGCTAAATCCTAAGAATGAAGTGTCTTCTACCCTAAAGCAGGAGGATTTACGATAGCTTGCCTCCTGGATGCCACTGCCATTTGAAAATGCTGAAACAGCACAGAAAAGCTGTTGCACCTGCCAAAGCCTAGCCAACATTAAAAGCATTGCTTAAGGACAGATTCTCCAAGCCATGGGCCAGGACATTCTTAGCAGGTTAATCACATTGAGCCTCTGGTCACATCTGGAGAGGTTCACTGGATCCTCCTGACTGCTGCAGAGACTTTCTCTGGGGTTTGGCCTAGCCATTTATAGATATTTCACTGACTTGGCCACATTATCTTAGACCTACAAAACCACATTAGTTTCCTGTTCAGGTTTTCTGAACACTATCCATCTAATAATGGCTTCAGATTTGTGACCCAAGTACACATCAGTGGACCCAATCATGGGGTATGTAAAGCAATCTCATGCTTCATATCACTCACAAACCACAGACATAATTAGAAAATTTAAAGGATAGGCTTAAGCAGCTGACAAGATGGAACAAATAATGCCAGCTTGGATTACATATCTCAAGTGAGTAGTCTAGGCCATCAACACACCAATTCTACCCCTTCCCCAAAGGCCCTTATGCCATATGTCTGATCATGCTATCTACCGTCTTCTGTCAGTTATGTATCCTTCTTTTATAGCATTGACACTTTGATCTATATAGTAGACATTGCAAGGGCCTTCCATATCATCTTACATTTTTCTGAAGACCCAAATAGGTGGGAAATCAAGATAGCATTTAAACATTTACTGGTTTACTATAAATGATGCAACTCAGGAATAGTGAAGTAGAAGAAATGCGTAAGCTAAGATATGGAGTAGTTTAATGGAGCTTCCATGCCCTTCCCAGTATTTTGATTCTGGGAAACCTAGAGGCTTCCCATATTCTGTCATTTAGGGATTTTTCATGGAGACATAAGAGAAGTGGATTTGATTCTTGAGTCGAGAAGATCACCTGGAAGAGGGCGTGGCAACCTACTCCAGTATTCTTGTCTGGAGAATCCCATGGACAGAGGAACCTGGCAGGTTACAGTCCATAGGATCGCAAAGAGTAGGACATGACTGAGGTGACTTTGCATGCATACACACATGGAGATTTAATTATGTTGACACCATTGATAAAGTCATTGTCCATTGGTGATTAAAATCAATCTCCAACCTCTCTCCCCTCCATAGAGATTAGTACATGAGGCTGAAAGTTCCAAACCTCTAATAATGGTTTGGTCTTTCTGGTGACCAGCCCCAATCCTGAAGCTATCTAGGGTCTAGCCAAGAGTCATCTCATTAGCATAAACTCAGGTGTGGTTTAAAGCGGCTTGCTATGAATA
Organism: Odocoileus virginianus; assembly: GCF_023699985.2. Lineage (NCBI taxonomy): Eukaryota > Metazoa > Chordata > Mammalia > Artiodactyla > Cervidae > Odocoileus > Odocoileus virginianus. Next base: position 52,503,157 of record NC_069708.1, on the reverse strand, counting down.
ACAAAAGAAGTTTCTATCACCGCTATGACTCAGAAAATTCCTAGGGTTTTAGGAGTTCTGTGTCAGAAACTGGGGATATGCTTCCCATTTTTACCACATTCGTGTAAATTGCTTGCCCCTTCAGGACTTGCTCAAGGCAAATCTTCCACTTCCCAACTATACCACTATCATTTGTTGATGAAATGCTATTGTTCACCTCCAACTTTATGGTTTAATGGGTTAAGCAACACTCAATTCATCAGGGTTATTTCTGATTACATGAGTGTTTGGTGACCCATGGTCAAGCATCAGTTTGTTCTAGAGTTCAAGATCAGGAAAGAAGTTGCTGTTAAAAGGATAGTGATGAAGGGAAATCTCAGGAGTCAAGACTTCAAGCACTGTACCCAATTGCTTACTTTCCCTGAAATGAAACATGAAAAGAAATATACATCTACCCTAATTAATGGACAATGGTTAATGTTTTGCCTGGGAACATGGTAAGGACATGAATGCAAAACAGATAATAAGGAGGTCTGAGGAAGGGGTATGTATGTAACTCTCTGCAAAGGATCATGGAGCATGATGATATTTCTGTCCCATATGAATCCTTACCAAAGAGCAATATTAGCAGAATGTAAATTTAATAATTAGGAGGATAAGATGATGCAAACTGTGGATGTCAATCAGTCACTTTTCCCTGATATTCCTGTCCTTGCCAGATGAGATCATAAAGAAAGTGGCTATATCAAATAATATAAAGTTTATGCATGGGCTCAGAAACATGGACCTCTATTCAAGTTCAATGTGACCACAAGTAGAGCAGATACCAACACTGAGATTCAAATAAGGTGTTGCACCTCAGGTTAACTAGCAAGTTAATTGGTTTTACCTTGTTTACATTGGACCACATACATTATAGAAAGGGTATTGTTTTGTCCTCACAGGAATAGACATTGATTTTATGTGGCTTTGTCTTCCTTGTCCACAGTGCTTTTGCCAAAACTATCATCTGTGGACTTAGACTGCCATAGCTACCATCATGATATCCTACATAACATCGGTTCGGTTCAGTTCAGTTCAGTCATGTCTGATTCTTTGTTTCTGACCAAAAAACTAATTTCAAACCAAACTAAATATGGTGATAGGCTGATACTCATGAAACTCAGTTGTCTTGACCATATTTCTCATCACTTTGAAATAGCTGGTCTAATAGCAAGTGAAAGGGCCTTTTGATGACTCAGTTTCAGAACCAGCTAGACGACAACACTATGTAGAGTAGGACAATGTCCTTTGTGATATGGTATATGCTCTAAATCAGCATCCAAAATGTGATGCAGTTTCTCCCATAGTCTGGATTCACAGGTTGGGGAATCAAGGAGTGAAAATGAATGTGAATCCTCTCATTACTCCCCTACTAATTCACTGGCATAATTCTTGCTTCCTGTCCCTATGAACTAGGCTCTCCTGGTTCAAATGAATGAACATTTTCACTGAGGGGATACAACAATGGTTCCACTAAACTTGTAGTTGAGATTGCCATCAGGCTACCTTGGTGCCACTGAATGAATAGGAGAAAAGAGGGGTTAGAGCACTGGTTAAGGAGGTAGATCCTGACCACCAAGAGAAAATGGCATTGCTACACAAAATGGGGATTTGTAATGCAGGAGTTTCCCGGGGATGCCTCTCAGTACTGCTATACCTGAGCAGGACCCTATGGGGCCTTCCTAGGAAGACATCCCCAGGTCCTTTGCTAATCTCTTATCTGTAAAGAAGGCCTCCTATGCCTTCCCTGAGTTCCAGTCAAACAAGACAAAATAATAGTACTTCAACCATTAAATGAAGTGAAGGACATTTAGTTCCTCTTCAAGGGCCATAGATAATATTCTGAGCCAAGTCTTTGAGCTGTTTTACAGATACTGAAACCCCATCACCACCAGGTGGAAGAAGTTAACTGCCACTGCCCACAAGCACATAGACCTCAGAATGGTTGGAATCAGAAGATTGATGATGCGCACTCCCAATTATCTCACCAGAGATCAATCAGAAGAATGCCCACAAGCTGATCACATACCCCACAACCCACCACCCCACTCCTTCACCCTGTCTTTAAAAACCTTTCCTTGAAAGCCATTGGGGAGTTTGTTCTTTTTGAGCACTAGCTACCTGGACTCCTTATTTGGTGCTCAGCAACAAATGCTGCACTGTCCTTCACCACAACCTGGTGTGTATTGGCTTTATTGCATACAGGCAAGCAGATCTAAGTTTGGTTCAGTAACATTCCTATGTCCTGTGAACAAAATCAATGGAAAACTATAACAGTCCATACAAACAGAACTGCTAATAGTCCAGACCCTCTAGAAAGGAAAAATTAGGTCGTTCCACCAGGCAAGGAAATCAACCCAGCTAAGGGACTTGCTTACAGCAATGAGAATATGAAATGGGTAGTAGAAGAAGATTGGTGAAATCACCAGTTATGACCACCAGAGTTTTCCAGTTGAAAACTCTAGGACTGTAATAGTCATGAGTATTTTTGCTTTTTTTGATATCAATATATCTGTCTTTTATTAGCTACTTTTCTTTCACCTTCCTTTCCCCTTATTCTTTCCTATTTATTAATATATATCATGTGCTAATAATGGTTAATTTTTATTTCAGTGTACAAGTTACCAGACTTCAAAGTGGTCTGAGAAGAAAAATAAGCATCTCACCCAAGATGGATGAAGGGAATTGTAGCTTCTTTTATGAAGGGAGTTAGCATGTTCTGATTTTTTACATGGGAGAGTTGCATCACACCCAAGATGGATGAAGGGAATTGTAGCTTCTTTTATGAAGGGAGTTAGCATGTTCTGATTTTTTACATGGGAGAGTTGCATCATGATAGGCTGAAGTATGGCTTTGCTCTTTTCTTTAGTTGAAATGTGTACGGATGCCAAGTTGACAAGGGCTGGACTGTGAAAGCACTAAAATGTGTCAACTTGGCCAAGCCAAACTTTGCAAGTTGCAAGTTAGGATTGATCACCATAAAACGAAAATCTGAGATGAAACAGTAGCCATGTTTTACTCTTGGAAGAATGATGTAGTCAGGCACCATGTTGTAGATCACACACTGCTGATTCCCCTTGTTGACAATGGCAGTGGCCAGGCTCACAGCTCGAGCATTCAGGGTCATATTCCTCTAGCTTCTCTAATTTCTGGGCCAAGTTCAAGAGGGACTTTGTAACAAGAGTTACATTTCTCCAGCAAATTTTTAGGATTGATGATAGACAAATTCTGACATAGGGTCCAATGAAAGAAAGGAAGATGCAGCTTCCATTTTTTGTGTGTGTTTCAATTTTTCTCTACATTTCTTGAATTCACATTCATTCTTCCTTCCTGGCCTTGTGTCCTGTGAGTTGAGAATCAGCACCAGGTGTAACAATAATGGCTGAATCAAAATTGTTTTACCAGTTTTTACAATAGTGTGAGTCAAATTCCATTGTATTTCTCTTCTTCCTGAGAGAAAAAGTCAAGGACACTCTAAGAAGACAACAGCATTTTGAAGGGGCAAAGTGAAAACTGTCCTTTCAAGTCAGGTGTCTGATGCCTTTCTTTTGGTGTATACCTTACATCCTTCCTCTTCCTTTCTTGAGAAAAGCGCACCCAATGTGTCCTCTTCGGACGCTTTCAGCTACATAGTTTGTTCAGTTCCGTTCAGTTCAGTCACTCAGTCATGTCTGACTCTTTGCAACCCCATGGACTGCAGCACCCCAGGCTTCACTGTCCATCACTGACTCCCTGAGCTTACTCTAACTCATGTCCATCGAGTCAGTGATACCATCCAACCATCACATCCTCTGTCGTCCCTTTCTTCTCTCGCCTTCAATCTTTCCCAGCATAAGGGTCTTCTCCAATGAGTCAGTTCTTCACATCAGGTGGCCAAAGTATTGGAGTTTCAGCTTCAGCATCAGTCGTTCCAATGAATATTCAGGACTGATTTCCTTTAAGATGTACTGTTTGGATCTCCTTGCAGTCCAAGGGACTGTCAAGAGTCTTCTCCAACAGCAGAGTTCAAAAGCATCATTTCCTCAGCGCTCAACTTTCTTTATAGTCCAACTCTCACACCCATACATGACTACTGGAAAAATCATAGCTTTGACTAGATGGACCTTTGTCAGCAAAGTAATGTCTCTGCTTTTTAATATGCTGTCTAGGTTGGTCATAGCTTTTCTTCCAAGGATCAAGAATCTTAATTTAATGGCTTGAGTCACCATCTGCAGTGATTTTGGAGACCCCCAAAATAGTATCTCACTGTTTCCATTGTTTCCCCATCTCTTTGCCATAAAGTGATGAGACCAGATGCCATGATCTTAGTTTTCTGAACGTTGAGTTTTAAACCAGCTTTTTCACTCTCCTCTTTCACTTTCATCAAGAGGCTCTTTAGTTCTTCTTCACTTTCTGCCATAAGGGTGATGCCATCTGTGTATCTGATGTTATTGATATCTCTCCCTGCAATCTTGAAGCTTGTGCTTCATCCAGCCTGGCATTTTGCACGATGTAGTCTGCATAGACGTTAAATAAGCAGGGTGGCAATATACAGCCTTGTCATACTCCTTTCCCAATTTGGAACCAGTCCTCTGTTCCATGTCTGGTTCTAACTGTTCCTTCCTGACCTGCATACGTATTTGTCAGGGGGCAAATGGTATTCCCATCTCTTGAAAAATTTTTCCATAGTTTGTTGTGATCCACACAGTCAAAGGCTTTGGCATAGTCAATAAAGCAGAAGTAGGTGTTTTTCTGGAACTCTCTTGCTTTTTCGATGATACACCAGTTGTTGGCAATTTGATCTCTGGTTCCCCTGGCTTTTCTAAAACCAGCTTGAACATATGGAAGTCCACAGTTCATGTACTATTGAAACCTGGCTTGGAGAATTTTGAGCATTACATTGCTAGCATGTGAGATGAGTACAATCGTGCGGTAGTTTGAACATTCTTTGGCATTGCCTTTCTTTGGGATTGGAATGAAAACTGGCCTTTTCCAGTCCTGTGGCCACTGCTGAGTTTTCCCAATTTGCTGGCATGTTGAGTACAGCACTTTCACAGCATCATCTTTCAGGATTTGAAATAGCTCAACTGGAATTCCATCACCTCCACTAGCTTTGTTCAAAGTGATGCTTCCTAAGGCCCACTTGACTTCGTATTCCAGGATGTCTGGCTGTAAGTGAGTGATCACACCATCATGGTTATCTGGGTCATGAAGATCTTTTTTGTATAGTTCTTCTGTGTATTCTTGCTACCTATTCTTAATATCATCTGTTTCTGTTAGGTCCATACCATTTCTGTCCTTTATTGTGCCCATCTTTGAATGAAATGTTCCCTTGGTATCTCTAATTTTCTTGAAGAGATCTCTAGTCTTTCCCACTCTATTGCTTTCCTCTATTTCTTTGCATTGATCACTGAGGAAGTCTTTCTTATCCCTCCTTGCTATTTTTTGGAGCTCAACATTCAAATGGGTATATCTTCCCTTTTGTTTAGCTTCTCTTCTTTTCTCAACTCTTTCTAAGGCCTCCTCAGACAACCATTTTGCCTTTTTGCCTTTTTTTTTCCTTGGGGATGATGTTGATCACTGCCTGTGTACAATGTCATAAACCTCCATACATAGTTCTTCAGGCAGTCTATCAGATCTAATCCCTTGAATCTATTTGTCACTTCCATGGTATAATCATCAGGGATTTGATTTAGATCATACCTGAATGGCCTAGTGGTTTCCTCTACTTTATTCAATTTAAGTCTGAATTTTACAATAAGGAGTTCATGATCTGAGCCACAATAAGCTCCTGGGTTTTTTCTTTTTTCTTCCCTGACTGTATAGAGCTTCTTGGTTTTTGGTTGCAAAGAATATAATCAATCTAATTTCAGTATGGACCATCTGGTGATATCCATGTGTAGAGTCTTCTCTTGTGTTGTTTGAAGAGGGTGTTTGCTATGACCAGTGCGTTCTCTTGGCAAAGCTCTGTTAGCCTTCGCCCTGCTTCATTTTGTTTTCCAAGGGCAAATTTGCCTGTTACTCCAGGTATCTCTTGACTTTCTTCTTTTGCATTCCAGTCCCCTATGATGAAAAGGCCATCTTTTGGGGGCAAGTTACTACATAGATGGCAGTAAATGTGTTACATGTAATGATAGTTTAGTTATAGATTCACTTCACATTTGGTCTTTTCTCCCAGAAAAGACTTTGAGCTTCTCATTTTGGGGGATTGTGGCACTTATTTCTCAGACCCTGTCAATGCTTCTGGTCAAAGGTGGAGGAATAGTGGTGGGGACAGCTTAGTCTGGTCTTTCGATTCCCTTACTTGGGGCCATTGACCTTCTCTGTGGCTAATTAACTTTCAGATGTCATGTTGCCCCCCAAGCTGGATAGAAAAGAAGTAATCTCGTTTAAATGCCGATTAGACATCAGGAAACCTTGGGTGGAGACTTGACTCTGCCACTAATTTTCATGACCTTTGGCAAGCCAATTAGGTGCTCTGTGACATTGATTTTCTCTGTGTCTGGTTAGTTACCTTGCTACATTCCCTTCAAATTTAAATCAACTTTTTTTTGACAATGCCATGCTCCCTTCTTGAGGTGAGACCAGGGACAAAATTAACTACCATATGATCCAGCTATCCCTTTTCTGAGTATTCATACAAAAAAATATGAAAACACTAAATTGAAAAGATATATGTAGCCCTTTGTTCATGGCAACATTATTTACAATAGCAAAGATATGGAAACAACCTTAGTGGTGACAATCAATAGATGAATGGATAAAGATGATGCAGTGTGTGTGTGTGTGTGTATTGTGTGTATATATATATATACACGAGCCATTAAAAAGATAAAGACATGTATCATACAGTTTCACTCATTACTGGATTTTAAAAACCAAACAAACAAACATAATAAATAAAGAAACAAACCAAAAGCAAACACCTAGATACAGAGAGCAGAGTAGTGGTCACCAGAGGGTAACCACTGAGGGGGAGGAGAAAATGGGTAAAGAGGATCAACTACACTGTTACCAAAACTCAGGTTTGCTGCTCACTTCTCAAAAGCCAATACTCAAGAGGTAAGGTTGGTGGAAATGAAAGTTTGCTTTATTCCAGTCTGTAGCTGGGGGAGAAGGCAGACTCAGGTCCAAAGGCCAACTCCCCCCTGACAATCTGTAGGCAGTAGCTTTTAAGAGGGAGTTTCAAGGTGTATAGTGAGAGGGAGGGGGACATGTAGAAATAGCCCAGTCGGCTCTGACAGTCATCTTGAAATTGATCATGCAGTGGTCTATCAATATCATCTTGATTGTTCTAAGTACAGTTAATCTTCAGTTCTAGAGTTGGTTTGTCCCATTTTCTTGAGGCCAGTTCTCAGAATTGTGGCAGCTTATGTCATGGCTACAGTCTGGACATCATGCAGTTAACTCCTTTCACCTGGTGGGGGATTCAGTATCTACAAAACAGTTCAAAGGAGATGTCTCAGGATATTATCTATAGATTTTGAAGAGGAATAAAGGTCCTTGACTTTGTTTATTGACTATTATTATTCAGTCTGGCTTGACTGCTTTCCTTTACTTCCGCTTTTTCTCACTTCTCTGATTAAATTTATTCCTTGATTAAAGGATTTCTATAGACAAAAAGCAGGCAGAGGACATGGGGTATGTGTGTGTGTGTGTGTGTGTGTGTGTGTGCGCGTGCTCGTGTGTGCACGTGTGTATGGTGGGGGGGCGGTGGGGAGTGTGGGGAGTTCTGTCCTAGGAAGGCCTGATAGGCTCCTGCTCTGTTTCAATATGGTGGTAAATGGAAGGTAAATTTTTGGTGCTGAGCATGTTACTGTGTATTCAGAAGTGGAAATTCCATGTCATACAATTGAAACTTATATAATGTTATGAACTAATGTTACTTCAACAAAAAATACATTAGGGGGACTGGGATGGGGAATACATGTAAGTCCATGGCTAATTCATTTCAATGTATGACAAAAACCACTGCAATGTTGTAAAGTAGTTAGCCTCCAACTAATAAAAATAAATGGAAAAAAAATAAATTAACTTTGTGATTTCAAAAAAAAAACAAAAAATACATTAGTTTTTTTTTTAATTCATTGAAATTTGGTTGAAATGATGAAAGGGATTTATTAGTATTATTTTTCTGGTATGTGATATTTCATATTCATTTCCTATGGCTCTCTATTTTTCAGTCACAAAATGCTTTAATTTTCAGAATAAATACAAAAAAAGTGATCTATCTTTTTAAAAATTTGCTTTTTACACATGGTTTCTTGGTTTAGTGGGTCTGAATGCAGTAGAAAGCCTTAGTTTACTCAGATCACCCTAGGAAGTTTGCCCTTTTAAAGTCTTTTATGGTTGCCTTAAATAAGCATTTTCTTTTCTGTATTCATTCTTTAGAGGCTTGGTGTGTTTTTGGCAGCATTTATTAAACTTCCAGCTCCTGTTACTAACATTTCTGCAATCCTTTGTCCTGATTGATGCCATTTTAACTTTATATGTTCTTTATTATTAAGGAATTTTAATAATGTTAGGAAGTCTAAAATCTTTTCTCTCTCTCTTCTTGAAAGTTATTGCCACTGCTGAGATCTGAGCTATACAGTTTTTAATGACTCTGTCCCTACTGACATGAGCTGGCCTTTGATGAAATGGGGAGAGGGGATTTCAGTTCTTATGCTACAGAGTGTAGTCATATTGGAATACTACAGTTTTGCTGACAATTATGAAATTAACAGGACTTGTGGACTTGTGTGGGCCTAAAGGCCAAACAAAGACTTTAAAGTCTCAAAGACAAAGGAGATTCCGAGTAACCCAGAACCTAGGGACCTTGATCACTCACTGGACACCAGGTATGTCAATCTTCACTTCTCAGCAAATGAGCTTAGGGATCGCTGATGACGAAAGCACTCCTTTGTTGACACTTCAAGGTTCAGCTCCCATCACCCGCCCCTCTGATTCTTTCATAACTTGTCCACCGCCACCTTGGCCCCAGTCTCTGTGAGGTCTACCTGTCGCGGGGCCCCCTCAGGCACCTTTTTATACTTCTGTTACTTGCTCAACCGACTTCTCTGTCACCTCACCACCTCCCTGTAGCCCCCGCTGCCAACGGCGTCCAGTCAGTGGCAGTTACGTTGGTGGCCGCCATCTTCACCACAGTCCTTTCTGCACTTGATCACAACTTGGGTCCAAGCAGGGACAAGTGGGTTCTTCCCGCTATGTCACCCACGCAGGAGCAAGACCCAGCTCATAGAAGCCAGAATGTGGTTGATGGTGGAGAGGACTGTGATCCTGGACTCACTGGCATCCCTGTGATTCCCCTTGCCGAAGGGTCAGATGAGGTCACAGGGACTGCTGCCTTTCTGGCTTCACAGGCAGTCGTCAGCGCTCTTTTGGAGGAGAGTGCTAGGCAGCAGGTCACTCAGCCCACAATCGAGGAGAACAGGGACATCCCATCAGCAGAGCAAGAGGAGGACCTGGAGGAGGGTGAAGAGGAGGAGGAAGAAGAGGAGCTGGACTATGACAGCATGGAGAAAGATGAATACGAGGAGAAAGACCATGATGATGAGGTACAGGAGGAGGGCACAGAAAGCATCGTAGGGGCCCATGAGTTACCCATGGCAGGGTTTTGATCCCTGTTCCAGGATCTGGTCCATTCCCTTCTATGCAGTATCATTATAATAACCACGTCTTGGTTCACTCTCATTCAGGCCGCATAATGGTCAAGTGTGGCTCTCAAGAGCTTGAGGATCTGGGAGAGGGACCCATATCTCATGAGGGCAAGGGTCCGGCAGAGGGAGCAGAGAACTAGGGTGGGAGGGGTAAGTAAGTACCTGATAGAGGGAACCGCCCCCTAAGTGCCCGAGGAACTTGCAGATGGGACAGCATGCTAGAAGGTAGAGGAACCCGAGAAGCCCAAGGCTCAGGAGGGCAATTCCCTGACTGATGCAGATGTATTCTGTGCACTAGAGGGGCCTATGAACCGAGGAGACTGAAACCCACAGGAGGCAGTCGATTCCTGAGGCCCTTGTGGCCCCTGTTGGGGCATCGGGCTCAAAGGCAGGCCGCACTCAGCACTGGCCTCTAGCGGTTAAGCAGAGGGTCAAAGCTCTCAAAAACCTCCAGGCACAATTTGCACAAGTGGAATCCCAATTATATGAAGACCTTTATGGTTTCGAACAAAAGTATGCTGTCTTCTACCAACCTCTGTTTGATAAGAGAGCTGACATCATCAATGCAATTCATGAGCCCACAGAAGGTGAATGTCAGTGGCAAGTACCTGTTCCAGAAGGAGCTTGAGAGGAGATGGAAAGAAAGCCTGAAAGGAAGGGGCAAACAAAGGCCATCCCTTGCTTTTGGTTGATGGCCTTTAAAGATTTTCCACAGCATGACCCAGGGAAATGATGAACTTGTACCAGAGCACCTGAAAGATGTAAAAATAAAGTTCTCAGGGGTCTGGAAACCAATGAGCTTCACCCTAAGAATTCCTCTTCAAGTCAAACGAATACTTTTTCAACAAAGTTCTGATGAACACATACCAAATGCGGTCAGACCCATATGATTCTGATCCCTTCTTCTCCAAAGGGCCAGAAATAATCAGCAGCACAGGGTGTGAGATCTACTGGAAAGATGGTAAAGACCTCACCATGAAAACCCTGAAGCTGCAGAAATGTGAGGGCCCTGGAGGTGTCACACCAACCACTAGAAAGGTGCCTAGTTAGTTTTTCTTCACCTACTTCTCTCCTCCTGAGAGTAGAATGCTTGATGTGATTGTGTCACTACTGATTGTAAATTGGGTTATTTTTTCCATGAAGTCTGGTCCCAAAGTCCATATTATTCTTCATGAAAGAAGCTAGTAATTATCAATATGAAAACTCTAATGAAGAGGTCCAAGAACTTGAAGGCAAGGAGGGAAAAAAGATGAAAATGAAGAACCATAAAAAGAACCTGGAAAGGATCCAAATCCAATAGAGTGCAGCCTGGGAGAGTCCAGGTTGAGTGTGATCCAACCATTTCTGCCATACACATGTTATATTCTTAAATTTTCTTATCAAGAAACAATAATAAATTGTTTAAAAATTATTTTTATAAATCAGTTTTAGGGTTAATAATTTGAATATTCACTAGGTAGTATAGAATGCAGCACATTCTGAATTATACATCTTTCATAGGTACACATTCTTTGAGCTGTAATGATAAGACTTAACATAGCTGAGAAATTTATCAGACCTGGTAACTGAGACCATATTTTTTAGAACACAGTTGCCAGAACTAAGTAGCAAAAGTGACCGGAATATTCATTAGAGATGGGACTTTGTCATTTGGTGGCCACTAAGTACTTTCTCTTATACTAACAAGGACACAATGCCTTTGATAATGTGACTACCTAAAAATTGCAAAAAGATAAGAATTTCAAGTAAGATCTCATTTAATGACTTATACCTAAGTGTTTATTTAAACTTTTGTTTTCATGTGTCAGGCAAAAGAAAATTAGTTATATTAAGATTTTACTTATCATTGAATTATTAATTTAACTTACATCTCTTCTATCATTTTTCTTCCTTTTTTTTTTCTTTCTCCTTTTATAGATATTGACTATGAGGGCCTGGGATATTAAGAGATTATGGTTTATGGAAAGAGCACACTATTTGAAGGTGGAACGACATGTTTATATCCCTGACTGATGTCCTCCTTTCCCCCACCTCACCAGCCAAAAAAAAAATTTTAGCATTTGACAAGTCAAAGATGAGATTGGTGTGATCAGTTGATTGAACACATGTTCAGTTGATGGACAAACACCCTGATACCCAAGGGTCTGGTTTACAAGAGAAAAGTTGTGTTTTCTCTTGTCGAGACAACAAATATATACAGGATTGACTATTATTAGATTTAGAAAGTCACTGGTGTATTTTAATTGTGTTCAATTGTTCTTTTATTTCTTCCTACAGTTTGAAGGCATAGAAAGACTTGGATGAAAGAGAAACAGTGGATTCATTCATCACAGATTTGAGATTTTCTGATTTTTAGTAGTCCGTGGGAAATTTATCAAGGCTGATTTGTTCCAAAATTCTTCACCCAAAAAGTAACATCACTGATATCTAATTTTTCTGTTTTCTCTGATATGTCTGACAGAATTTGTTCAAGTTGAAATTAAAAGGCTTTTTAAAAATGAATAAGCTTCAAGATTTTTTTATATAAATAACCCTGATTCAAATCTATCTTTGTATCTTTCTGTTCTGGCCCACCTTACTGTCATTGAAAGGGATCACCTTTCAACCGTGTTTTAAGTTCTTTTATTGTGTCCTCTAAGAAATGGGCTTTCTAGATGGCACTAGTGGTAAAGAACCCGCCTACCAATGCAGGAGACAGAAGAGACACGGGTTCAATTTCTGAGGAACATTCATGGAGAAGGAAATGGCAACCCACTCCAGTATTCTTGCCTGGAAAATTCCACAGAGGAGCCTGGCGGGCTACAGTCCATGGAGAAGCAAAGAGTCAGGCATGACTGAGCTCACACACACACACACATGGCCAATTGAAACATCAAGTTAAAAACAACTTACGTAAAGAGGGATACATGTCCAGGCCCTACTGTATTTTATTGAAAGAACCTGATGAATGACTTAGCTTATCTTAAGACCAGATAGTACTGGGCTGTTAGTGGGCTGACGTAGTATAGTAGCATCAGCATCCTTTGGGAACTTGTTAGAAATACAAATTCTCTGGCCCCATTCCAGACATATTTTACAAGCCCTTTCGGTGATTCTGAAGCACACTAAAGTTTGAAAAACACTGGTTTAGGCTTTATCTATGTTATGACTAGTCTTACTTCACTGACTTGAGACTGTTTCAAGTAAATTGAATAGGACGATAAAGGATGAACTGGGAAAGAGACTAGAATTCTCAGGGATGCAGACACAAGGAAAGATCAGGTTCAAAGACTGGGTAGTAGCAGTGAAAAAAATGGATAAGGGAAAATTCCAGTCTCAGAAGTATACAAATGTTAAGATGCCTTGTATACAAGATCTAGAGACATTCAAAACAATCACCATAAATTGATCACGGGTGAATATACATATGGGCTTCCCTTGTGGCTGAGGTGGTAAAGAATCTGCCTGCAATGCAGGAGAGATCCAAGTTCGATCCCTGGGTGGGGAAGATCACCTGGAAAAGGGAATGGCCACCAACTCCAGTATTCTTGCCTGGAGAATCCCATGGACAGAAGAGCCTGGTGGGCTACAGTCCATGAGGTCTCAAAGAGTCAGACGTAACTGAGTGACACACACACACACACACACACATGTAATCAAAGGAATGCTTAAGAATTATGCACACATATGTAGCAGACAATAAGTCATGAGAATTATAAACAACTTATTTAGGATAGTGGCTACATCTAGTGGAGAGAGAGTGAATAAAGTTTAATTGGGGAGGGTAACATGGTGGGCTTCAACTCTGCAAACAGCCAAGAATCCCATGTGTGTGGTTAAGTGGATGTGCATACTCAGGACATTTGCCTCTCAACTTCAGACCATGCTCCATGTATCAGGGGCCCTGAATTTGCTCCTCATGTAGACCTAAGTCCTAAGCCCAAAGAGGCCTATATAGTCCTCTTCAGAGGGCCTGTGCTTCTGAGACTTCAGATCACGGCCAAAATATATACCCCCAGGACTGAGAGGTAGCTTAGAAATAAGGGCTATAGGCAGGGAACAGAGGACAAGTTAGTTACATTATCTACAAATATGCAAGTGAAGCCTCTTGAGGTGAGGAATGGCACTCAGTGAGTGTAGAGAAGGGATAGAGGAGAGACTGGAGCCTGGGAAGAGGATCATGGGTCTAGGGTGGTGGATTCATTCTTCCCACATCACTGGAAAATAATGTAGAGGAGTCCAAGTATGGTGGACAGGCTAAAAGCTGGCCCCCAATAATCCCCACCTTCTGGTGTTCACATTCTTGGGTAATCCCTTGACCTGGACTTTGACAGGACTAATGACTTCCTTCTAACCAATGGAATGTAGAAAGGTGAAGATATACATGACTATAGATGAGAGATCTTTTCTGTGGCAATTTGTTATGTAACAATAGAAAGTTAATACACTGGATTTAGCACAGGGCAGCCCTGGAAACAGGTATCTAGATGTGTGATCTTGAGTATCACCAAACCATTCCTGATATATGCCTGTTACTGACAGATTTGTGTTTTTTTTTTAAGTTTTAGTTGGAGTGTAGTTGATTCACAACGTAGTGTTAGTCTCTGCTGTACAGCAAAGTGAATCAGATATGCATATACATGTATCCACTTTTTTTTAGATTCTTTTCTTGTATAGGTCATTACAGAATATTGAGTAGAGTACCCTATGCTGTACAGTAGGTTCTTATTAATTATATTTAATAACTAGTGGAGTTGTGTGTATATGTCAATCTCAATCTCCCATTTATCCCTCCCCCACTTCCTGGTAACCTTCCTGATTGTTTTCTATGTCTACACCTCTATTTCTGACAAGTTTGTTTTTAAATTTCTTCAATCAATTATACAAGGAAAAACATTGAAATAGACCAACTATTCAAATGCAAATGTAACCATTCAGGTTAATGTGAAGATATTTTATTTAACACTCTACTAGTTGATTTAAACCTTTTACATATTTTACATGCCTTTCACATATGGCATACGTATGTGTGTGTGTTTGTGTGTGTGTGTGTGTTTGTGTGTCTGTGTGTGTATGTGTACTCAGTTGCTTAGTCATGTCTGGCTCTTTGTGGCCCCATGAACTGTAGTCCGCCAGGCTCCTCCATTCTTGGGATATCCCAGACAAGAATATTGGAGTGGGTTGCCACTTCCTTCTCCAGGGGATCTTTCTGACCCAGGGATTGAACCCACATCTCCTGAATTGTAGGCAGATTTTTTACCACTATGCCACCTTGGAAGCTCCCATAGAATATAGACCCCCAACTAAACTCTTGACCTAACTAACATATTTCATATGTTGCAGGTGGTCCAGTTTAAATATTTGATCTGTTACCCTTTCGCCATCCTCACTCCCTGTCATGCTTTGTTACCTAGGCACAGTAACAGTGTTGACCTTGCTTTGGAAATAGTCTCTGCAGCTGGATAGTCCATCATTCACAGTGCTGGATGGACCTATGGATCTGGTCCCTGGGTAAGGCTAAAGTATAACCACCAACCATCTTGCCCACTCCCATTCCCACACCCAACCACATACACCATCTCTCCCATTCATATCTCACTTTCTTCAAACATATTCCATGCACAAATCCTCTTAGTCAGAACCAAATAGTCACCTTGAGGCTACAGTCATCAGCTTGTTCATACATACCTATATGGAGCCCATTTAGGATCATACAGAACAATCCTTCTTAAGAACATTTTGCTTCTCTGACAACCTTCCATTCTGACCTGTCAATATCCTATTTGATTTCTCTCTGTTACTGATAGATTGCAATGAGCTACAAAATAGTTGAGAGTCTTCACTCCCTGAATATTTTCTATTTTTGTAGTGTAGTTTTTCACAGAGCAAAATACCAAGAAAGCTTCAAAGAGCCTGGAAACTTGTCAAAATGTGCCTCTGTGAATTTAGAAATTCTTAACCTCTTCTTTCTGCAAAAGTTATACTATTCATTTTGGAAAATAAAATATTAATGCAGGAATTGTCAGAGTGAGAATAACTTTATCTTGGTCCCCTCTAAGAAAAAAAACAAAGGGGTAAGAGGAATAGCAGCTAGCATGTTACAATTATCTTGGGGAAGGGTATCAACCCAAATAAACTATTTGTTATGGACATTTGAAGGAAATATAGGCAAATTGCCAGTTTGGGCTTCCCTGATAGTGCAGTTGGTAAAGAATCTGCCTGCAATGCAGGAGACTCGGCTTCGATTCCTGGGTCAAGAAGATCCGCTGGAGAAGGGATAGGCTACCCACTCCAGTATTCTTGGGCTTCCCTTGTGGCTCAGTTGGTAAAGAGTCTGCCTGCAATGTGGAAGACCTGGGTTCAATACCTGGGTTGGGAAGATCCCCTGGAGAAGAGAAAGTCTACCCACTCCAATATTCTGGCCTGGAGAATTCCATGGACTATACAGTTGCAAAGTCAGACATGATTGGGAGAATTTCACTTTCACTTTCATCACTTATAAAAGAATGAAAAGTGCTCCACACAGCATCCTGACATGCCACAGTCACAGCAAATTCCACTATATCTGCTTGACTGTACTGACCAAGTGGAAGAGCACCTTACATGGCAACCTGGGTATACTGCAAAGCTTTTCCTCATTCTGGACCCTACTCAAACATGATAGCCTTTTAGTGTACTCAGTAAATGGGTAGAATTATTAATAGTGCTCCCAAGTAAGATATATGATACCTTCAAAACCAAAAGAAGCTCATTAGTAGGGGCCAGATACATCAACGTGTCCTTCCTCTTGTTAGAATATTTTAATGTTCTGTAGACCACTAACCCCTTAGAAAATTCACCAAGGAAGCCAGTCCCTGTATTTTTATGGGGTTCATTTCCCATTCTCTGGAATACATTCATCTCAACCAGGTGTCTAGGATTGCTGTTATAACCTGCTCATCCAGTTCAATCAGCATGGGCTTCCCAGGTGGCTCAGCGGTAAAGAATCTGCCTGTAATGCAGAAGATCCAGGTTCCATTCCTGAGTCAGAAAGATTCCCCTGAAGTCAGAAATGGCACCCTACTCCAGTATTCTTGCCTGGAAAATTCAATGGACAGAGGATATTGGTGGCCTACAGTCCTTGGGGCCGCAAAGAGTCGGACACGACTGAGCACACACATCCATGTAATGGGATGGTGTAATTTCCCATAGTATGGAGAGATGATCAAGATCCCCAAGGATTAATTTTTGACACAAGTCTAGAGAATTGATACAGCCTGGTGAAGGTAACTTGCTGGCCCTGACAGCTATAATCAAACTGCTGCATACAGTCTTTATTTCCAAATACAGGGGAGAAAGTACTTCACACCAGATGCCAGGGGATATGTTGCTTTTCTGCAGCAAAGAAATGACATCTTAAATAGTATCTACAATTGAGTTCATCATTTGACTGCTTTTATAATAATCCAGTTATTCTTGAAAATCCATCTTTTTCTTGTTCAGGCCAAATAAGAATGTTGAATGGGCATGTGATGAGAATCTTCACTCCGTGAATATTTAAATTCCTAGATGGTGGTGCTAATCTCAAGTTTCCTTCAGGAATACAACATCGCTTTTGGTTTTCTATATTGGTAGGTAGAGACAGTTTTAGTGCCTTTCACTTGGCCTTCCCTGCAGTAATAGTCCATATTCTGTGGATCAGGAAACCAGCATGGGGATTCTTTCAGTTTCTGAGTATGTCAATTTCACTTATACATTCTCTACTGGGGATAACAACAGCATAGCAGGAGATGTGTCACTCACTTGAGTCAAAACTCCACAGTGGCATTTTTGAGTCTCTGGGAATTAGGATTACTTCAGAGTCAGTGTCTAGTAATCTTTGAAAAAAATATGATTATTTACCTCTTTCTTCAATGCAGTTACCCTGATAAATGGAGACAAGTCCCTTTAGGGAAGACTTCCCTGATGGTCCAGTGATTATGGGCTTGCCTGGTGGCTCAGATGTTGAAGAATCTGCCTACAATGTGAGAGACCCGGGTTCTATCCCTGGATTGGGAAGATACCCTGGAGAAGGAAGTGGCCACCCACTCTAATATTCTTGCCTGGAGAATTGCATGGACAGAGGAGCTTGGTGGGCTACAGTCCAGGGACTTGCAGAGTCTGACACAACTGAGCAACTATCACTTTCACTTTTTTCAAATGTAGATTTACAATATTTCATTTGACTGGGTAGCAGAGTCCTTTTTAAAGAAAATCTGGCCTCCTCTTTGTTCACAGGGCATTGGATTTTTGAAGTGGCTCAAGTATGGGAGTTGAGTTCAAGAGGACCTATAAATTTTTACCATAGTTATTCAAGTCAGAATTCTATTCATTAGATATAGAGCTGTCTAATTTATACAGATGAAGTACAACTTAGTAAGCTGCTAATCTAATTTAGTTCTAGAGACACCACAATCAACTTGTCAACACTAAAGCTCATTTTGAGTGAGAAAATTCTTATTTCTACTTAACCTATTATAGTAACCATACCCATCTTGTCTCTGGCAAATACATGTCACCACTTGGCTCCTTCCAAACCAGGAATACAATGTCCCCCTTCAATGCAGGAAGTTTAATTTGAAGGCAGCAGTTCCCAATCATTTATGGCCTACAAAGGTTATACATTAGTCTTCAGTGATGCTGGGGCTCCCCTCATGAATGTTTCTGACAGCTTCATTAAAGACAGAGTCTCCTGGACTTTCCTGGATGTCACAGTGGGGTGTTGAGAGTAGGTTTTAAGTGATAAATCCGCTCTATCCTTTCACACTCTAAACCTTTAGATACCTTCATCTCCAGTGTTCTAAGGAAGTGCTGGCATTTTGACTTCACTTCCTGTAGAGTACCTTTGGGTCCATATTTGTTCCAACCAACAGCAAATTGTTATAGTCACTCTCTCCATTCAAACTGTTGTATTAAATATGGAATCTCTACCTAGTGAGACTATATCAATAAATGTGGGCCAATCTAACATATCTTTTAACATCCTGATCCAAAAAACTTCAGAATCTATATTCACACTTTTACCCCAAATTTCATTAATATAAGTGGACAAAACCATACAACTCTTTTAATGTGTATAACACCTCCTTGAAGGCTATACTTTTTTCTCATGCTCTGAAAGCTGCTAGGATTTGAAAATGAAAGTGTTAGTCACTCAGTCCTGTCTGACTCTTTGTGACCCCATGAACTGTAGCCCACCAGGCTCCTCTTTCCATGGACTTCCACAGGCAAGAATACTGGAGTGGGTAGCTATTTCATTCTCTAGGGGATCTTCCTGACCCAGGGATCAAATCCAGGTCCCCTGTACTTCAGGCAGATTCTTTACTGTCTGAGCCACCAGGGAAGCCTTCTAGGGCTTGAGTCTGGTTATAGTTTTTTTTTTCTCTTTTAATAGAGAATAAACTTTATTTTTATAGCACAGATTATTATTTCTCCTGTCTCCACAATCTTTACTTCAGTTAAAACCAAATGTGCTTTTGGCTAACATAGGAGAGGAAATATTTTCAAGTTGGCAGCCTTAAGGTTTTTTCATTTTATTTTAATTGGAGGACAGTTGCCCCTCAACATCGCATTGGCCTCATGCCACACAACAATGCAAATCAGTCATAACATGTGTATATCCCCTCCCTCCTGATCCCCACCTCACCCCCCACCCCACCCCTCCAAGCTGCCACAGAGTGCCAGGCTGGGCTCCTTGGACTACACAGCAGCTTCTAACCAGCTATTTATTCAAAATGTGGCAGTGTATACATTTCAATACCATTTCCCCAATTCATCCCACCCTCTCCTTCCCCCACCACATCCATGAGTCTGCTCTGCATGTTCTCGTCTCCATTCCTGCCCTGCAAATATGTTCATCAGTACCATTTTTCTAGATTCCATGCTGCTGCTGCTGCTGCTGCTAAGTTGCTTTGGTCGTGTCCAACTCTGTGTGACCCCATAGACGGCAACCCACCAGGCTCCGCCATCCCTGGGATTCCCCAGGCAAGAACATTGGAGTGGGTTGCCATTTCCTCCTCCAATGCATGAAAGTGAAAAGTGAAAGTGGAGTCACTCAGTCATGTCTGACTTTTCACGACGCCATGGACTGCAGCCCACCAGGCTCCTCCATCCATGGGATTTTCCAGGCAAGAGTACTGGAAAATGGACAATGGTTGCCATTGTCTTCTCCACTAGATTGCATACATATACATTAGTATATGGGTCTAGGGGACTTCCTTGGTGCTGCTGTTGCTGCTGCTAAGTCGCTTCAGTCGTGTCCGATTCTGTGTGACCCCACAGACGGCAGCTCACCAAGCTCCCCCATCCCTGGAATTCTCCACGCAGGAATACTTGGTGGTCCAGTGCTTAAGACTATGCACTCCCAATGCAGAGGGGCCAGGTTCAGTTTCTGGTCAGGAAACTAGAGTTCTCAAATAATTTTTTTAGTCATTATTAGTATTAGTCAAGTCACTCAGTCGTGTCCGACTCTTTGTGACTCCATGGACTATACAGTTCTTGGAATTCTCTAGGCAAGAATACTGGAGTGGGTAGCCTTTCCCTTCTCCAGGGGATCTTCCCAACCCAGGGGTCGAACCCAGGTTTCCCGCATTGCAGGCAGATTCTTTACCAGCTGAGCCACAAGGGAAGCCTAGAGTCCTCATGCCACATGCCACAACTAAAGATCCCATATGCTGCAACTAAGACCCGTTACAGCCAAGAAACAATAAAACAAACAAAAAAATACAAGTCTGGTTATAGATCCAAAAGCAATGGTAATTATGTGATATGATGGAGGTGCTAGCTAACACTGTGGTAGGGATCATTTTGTCATGACACATTGTATACCTTAAACTTACATAATATTATATGGCAATTGTACCTTCATAAAGATAGGAAAATAAAAATAAAAAACAATGATACATGGTGTGGGTAGATCTTGATGAGAATCTATAGTCTCTTGCAGGTCAGTTTCCTCAGGTTAGGCCATTATAGGTTTTTAATACTAGGAAAGATTGATCTTTTCACACACGTGTAAAGGCTGCTACTAATAGCAAAGGTAGATTGGCAGAATTTATGGTTTCAAGGATTTCAGTTTCATCATGTTCTTCCTGAATGTCCCTATCTAAATTTTCATTGTTCACTTACTTTTGCATCAATGTTCTTACTTTAACATAAAAGAATTCATGAGGCTGGAAAATAAATTTTCACCGTACTTCAGTCCCTCTCAAGATTATACTTTAGTTTTGCTTTTCAGAAATCTCAGTCTTATGACTACATGAGATAACGATTATTGTTTAGAGCAGTCAGAGATGTGATTTGCTTCCTTACCGGGAACTTGATCTGGAAATTTAAAACCCTGAACCCATCATTTTCTTTCTTAAGTTCTCTGAAACATGTAAAAGGAAACAGTCAACATCACTATAATCCTTATTTTCAATAAAGTGTTTTATGGCTGCAAGTGTTTTTCAGTCACTCAAACTCTTGCCATGTATATGCATTTGCTTCAAGGTGTCTCAGTTCAGTTGTTCAGTTGTGTCTGACTCTTTGCAACCCCATGGACTGCAGCACGCCAGGCCTCCCTCTCCATCACCAACTCCCGAAGTTTACTCAAACTCATGTCCATTGAGTTGGTGATGCCATCCAAACATGTCATCCTCTGTCATCCCCTTCTTCCCCTGCCTTCAATCTTTCCCAGCATCATGGTCTTTTCAAATGAGTCAGTTCTTCACATCAGGTGGCCAAAGGTGTCTACAGGTGATGACATAAGAAACTACTGCTGCTGTATACTGTAAACTGTCACTGTGCCCTTTGCCAATGGAAAAAGTTATTAATGTCTTGAAATATAATCAGATCAGAGAACTAATTCATGGGACGCATCCTTAAAGCAGTTTCTCTGAAAGTACTTCTTATATCTGTTCTGGCTATTATGCATAACAAATTATCTCTAAAATAGTGGTATAGTACAAAAATTTTGTTTAGTCATCATGTTTTGTAGATCAAAAATTTTTAAATGGCATATCAGAAAAGATTTTTCTCTGCTCCATTATACCGTGGGCCTTAGCTGGATAAACCTGAAATCGAGGAGTCTTTCATTAGCTGGGGAATGCAGTAATATGAAGGTACATTCACTCATACATAAGATGCCTGGATTGAAAGGACACAAAAACTAGGATTGCCAGTTAGAACATATGCATGCATATGAACTCTCTAGATGTATTGGTTTCCTTAGAGCATAGTGGCCTTAGGATAGTTAGACATATTATATGGCAGCTCAAAAATTCAAAGACAAGTGTTACAGAAAACCACATGAAAGTTGCATTGAATTTCATGATCTGTCCTTGGAAGTCAAATAGTATCACCTTCAACAAATCTATTAAATGAAACATTCCCTCCAAACCTGCCCAGTTAAAAAGTCTAGGGACATAGACCCCAGTTCTCAATGGGTTATAGCAATATTCTCAAACAGCATGTGAGATGGAAGATGAAGTCACAGATTTCTTTGGGAAAAAAAAAATCTTTTACAACCGAAGATACAAAGTAGAACCATGAGATAAGTAGGAGCGTTAGAGTCACAGTATAGCTAATACTCACACCCCTGGGTAAAGGTCTGGCAAACAGCAAGATAATCACAACTGCAGAGGTTCTCCCCAAGGAGAGGTCTGAGTGCCAAATTGGGCTCCCCAGCTTGGTGTCCTATACCAGGAAGATGACCTCCCAGAATGTTTGGCTTCGAAAGTCAGTGTGGCTTGCTTTCATAGGATCCAGCGGGCTTCCCTGGTGGCTCAGACAGTAAAGAATCCACCTGCAATGCAGGAGACCTGGGTCCAATCCCTGGGTTGGGAAGATACCCTGGAGGAGGGCATGGCAACCCACTCCAGTATTGAGAATCCCCATGGACAGAGAAGCCTGGCTGGCTACAGTCCATGGGGTTGCAAAGAGTCACACATGACTGCGCAACTAAGCACAGAGGACTGTAGGAAACAGAGACTCAGCTCTTAAAGGGTGCACACAAAATCTAACTAACACACTCTAAGACCAAGGGAAGACGTAGTAATGTGAAAGGAGCCTAGATCGAACCAACTTGCTGATCTTGGAGAGCCTTCTAGAGAGTCAGAAGGCAACTGGGACTCACCTGGAGACACAGACACTGGTAGCAGCCATTTGGGGAAGCTTATTATACTATGAGGGCTTCCTAGTGGCTCAGATGGTAAAGAATCAGAGGAGCCTGGCTGGCAACAGTCCATGGGGTTGCAAAGAGTTGGACATGACTGAGCGACTAAAACTTTCACTTCAACTATTCTACTATGAAGACATTTTGTAATCCTTCCTCTAGCTTATTGGCACCTGGCTCCAGCCATGCCTACCAGCCAGTCAATCCCAAAAGTTAGCCATGCAAGGACATAGTTCCACCCATCAGAAGGCAGCAGCTGCTGCAGTTCCTCCCTAACACTCCAGCCACCTCAAGATCCCAGGGTCCCTGCAGCCAGCTGGGTTCAGACCCAGCCCCACCTACCCACAGGCTGATATCATCTTAGGGATCCCTGGGCTTCATACCCATCCACCCCAGAACCTTAATCCACCCATCCATGGGCTGGCACTGCCCTGGGATTCCCCAGGGCTCTGAGGCTAGCTACCTCAAGACCCAGCCCTGCCCACCAGTGGCTAGCAGCTCCCACATCAGGCAGGACTTGACAACCAATGAGGCTGGGGACTAGCCACACTTAGCAGAACACCCACAGTAGTTGATCTCACTACAGAAGAAGGGTCCATGCAGTGCACATAGGGAGATAGGAAGTACCTCTAGAGCATATAGCTCTGGTGAGCAGAGGGAAGTGTGCTTTTGGAACCCATAGAACATTTCCTACTGAAGTCCCTTTCTCCAATATCAGGAAACATGCCTGACCTACCTCATACATACATACATAGAAATGAAAACAAAGAATCAAGCAAAATGAAGTGACAAAGGAACATTTTTGAAGCAACAAAACAAGATAAAACCCCAGAAGAAGAGCTATGCAAAGTGGAGATAAACAATCTACCCAAAAGAGTTTAAGGTAATGATCATTAAAATGCTCAATAAACTTTGGAGAAGACTGAATGAACACAGTGAGAAGTTTAACAAAGAGTTAGAAAATATATAAAAGAAACAAATAGAGCTTAAAAATCCAGTAACTGAAATTTAAAATATACCATCAATAGAAGGAGTTAACAATATATTAGGTGATACAAAGGAATAAATTGGTTATCTGAAAGAGTAGTGGAAATCATTCAAGCTGAACAGAAAAAAAAAAGAATTTTTAAAAAACGAGGGTTATTTAAGAGACCTCTGAGACAACATCAAGCATCACAGCAGATTTAGACACACACACAAACAAAGTGAAGAAATAGAAAAAGGTGCTCCATATAAATGGAATAAAAAAGAAAGCCAGGGTAATAACACATATTAAACAAAATAGAATTTAAAGCAAAGACTATCACAAAAGAGACAAAAAAGGATATTACATAACACTGTGTGTATGTGTATGTTTAGTCGCTTAGTTGTGTCCAGCTCTGTGACCCCATGGACTGCAGCCCACCCGGCTTCTCTGGCCATGGAATTCTCCAGGCAAGAATACTGGAGTGGATAGCCATTCCCTTCTCCAGGGGATCTTCCCGACTCAGGGATTGAACCTGTATCTCCTGCATTGCAGGCAAATTCTTTACCCGCTGAGCGGAAGCCATTGCATACCACTTCCCCAGTGGGGAAGCCATCACATACTACTGCAGGGTATTTATCCAAAGAGAACAAAAACACTAATTAGAAAAGATATGTACCCCTATGTTCATCACAGCATTATTTATAATAATCACGATACGAAAGAAACCTAGATGCCCATCATTCAGTTCAGTTTATTTCAGTTCAGTAGCTCAGTCTTGTCTGACTCTTTGCGACCCCATGAACCGCAGCACGCCAGGCCTCCCTGTCCATAACCAACTCCCAGAGTCCACCCAAACCCATGTCCACTGAGTCAGTGATGCCATCCAACCATCTCATCCTCTGTTGTCCCCTTCTCCTCCTGCCCTCAATCTTTCCCAGCATCAGGATGAATGGATAAAGAAGTTGTGGCATGCATATGCAATGGAGTATTATACAGCCATAGGAAATGAAATCTGCCATTTGAAACATGATGGACACAGAGGTTACTATGCTAAGTGAAATAAGTCCGACAAAGAAAGGCAAATACTGTATGACTTCACCTATATGTGGAATCAAAAACACCAAATAAATGAATAAACCTAACAAAACAGAAAGAGAGTAATAGATACCGAGGACAAACAAGCGATCACCGGAGTGGAAGGGAATGAGAGGATGACAGAAATAGGTGAGTGATATTAAGACAAAATAAATAAATAGATAGTGGATAGGTAGATAAATAATATGTAAATGTCTGTGAGGGAAATGTGAAAGTTTAAGAATGTGAAAGTTTGGAAATAAAAGTCTAGGATTGAATATGTGAGTATGACAATGACAGTATGAAAGTATAAAATTAGGATAAAGTCTACTGAAAACAGCCAGAATTTTCCAAAACCTTCCACTAGGGGCATAGAATTAAATAAAACATGCTGGTATTATAAACACCAGTTTTATCATTCTGTGTATGAGCATCGCCCTGGTTGCTAAAACAAAGCCTGATTCCTTAATAGGATGTGAGCAAGAGTGGTGGTGGGAGTAAAGTTTTCTGCCATGGAGGACACAGTCCTGAGTGCAATAAAGGCTCCTCTGCTTCCCATCTGTGTGACTCTGGGCACATGCCTGAGAGTGACCATTTCCTCACACATTGCTAATGGTCTAGTAGGCCACACAAAACAGATTTAAAATGTGGAATCACATTTCTATTTATTCTCTCAGTATTTTATTTCTGAAGATGGCTCTCTTTTTATTTACCTTTTCTCTCTGAGAGAAATGAAAACAATCTGGTTTGGCTACATGTATAATGCTGTCCTAGATGGTTCCTCCTTTTTGAGTCCCAGAGGTATGAGATAGCTTCATCTTGTTTAGACTATTGAGGCCCAAACAGACAGGGCTTTTTATTATTAATATATTAATAAAAATTAAAAACTATTTTATTATTAATCTCCCCAGATCAATCAAGACCATATTACAATTCTGTCTCTCTAACTGGAATAACATGAATTTGTGTAAGAGTGTCCTTCCTTGTATACTTTGATGATGTTGTGAAGTCTCTGCCAAGCCACTTACTTTTTTGTCTGCTTGTTTCATCATAGGATGATAAAAAGCTCCTTAACTCCAACCATCCTTATACATTTTGTTGTTGTTATTTAGTGCCTAAGTCATGTCCAACTCTTTTATGACCCCATGGACTGTAGCCCACCAGGCTCTTCTGTTCACGGGATTCCCCAGGCAAGAATACTTGTTGCTATTCTCTTCTCTAGGGGATATTCCTGACCCAGGGATCGAACGCAGGTCTCCTGCATTGCAGGCGGATTTTTAACTGACTGAGCCACCAGAGAAGCCCCCTTATACATTTACAAGGTGTCAATTTTAGCATTTCCTGGGGAATGCAATTTCCCAAATATGACAGGCTCAGTTTCTCCCACTGTGGTCACAAGAACATAGGATTCTTTTCAGTGTTTGCTTCTCCACTCTGGAAGTTTGATTTTTCTTCAATATCATTGTACATATTTGTTCAATGATTATTTACATGGTTGGCCCTGAAATTGCCTCAATGTGGGTTGTTTTCTCTGAACCTGTGGAGGTTATCTTCATTAAATTCTCTCCTCCATATTAGAATCCTGTTAACTGTTACAATCAGTCAATTTGCACTCTTTTTTAAAAAGACTTTTTTGATGTCTTTATTGAATTTGTTGTAATATTGTTTCTGTTTTATGTTTTGGTTTTTTGGGCTCAGAGGCATGTGGGATCTTAGCTTCCCAACCAGGGATTGAACCCACATCCCCCTATGCTGGAAGGTAAAGTCTTAACCACTGGACCACCAGGGAAGTCCCAATTTTCACTCTTTATATGGGATCTCTATTAAGAAACTTAGATATATTATTTAGGGTCTCCTTTCTAACCTGAGTCTTCTCCATCTGAGGTTCTAACTTTTTCACTTTTGCTTCATCCATCCATTCATTTCTAGCTTTGGGGGGAATGTGTGATCATTGAAAAGTATTTTAAGCCACTGTTTGTGAATGCACCGCAGAAATTATATGTTAATCTTGTGACCCATGTCAAGCTGAAACTCCAATACTTTGGCCACCTGATGCGAAGAGCTGACTCATTTGAAAAGACCCTGATGAAAGACTGAGGGCAGGGGTAGAAGGGAACAGCAGAGGATGAGATGGTTGGATGGCATCATCGACTCAATGGACATGGGTTTGGGTGGACTCCGGTAGCTGGTGATGGACAGGGAGGCCTAGCGTGCTGCGGTTCATGGGGTCACAAAGAGTTGGACATTACTGAGCAACTGAACTGAACTGTGACCCATGTATACATTAATGTTGTGACCCATCATATTTTAGTTTTTATGTTGCCTGGGATGAAGTAATTTATGCCTGAAGGTCCAGTTATTAAGTACAGTTATGCACTGAAATTATATGCTGTATGAAAGTGAAAGTGTAGTCTCTCAGTCGTGTCTGACTCTTTGCAACCCCATGGACTGTAGCCCACCAGGCTCCTCTGTCCATGAAATTCTCCAGGCATGAATACTGAAGTTGGTAGCGATTCCTTTCTCCAGGGGATCTTCTCGACCCAGGGATCAAACCTAGGTCTCCTGCATTGCAGGCAGATTCTTTACCATCTGAGCCAGTAGGGAAGCCTTACCAGGATATACCTGGAATCCTTAATGATCAAATCTTTGCAGATTTTAATGTGTATGTTTGCCTAGGGATTGAGACTAAGGGCCTATGGCCCCTTGGCAAGTGACTCAAACCCAAGGTCTTTAGGGAAGGCCATCAGATATATCTCAGGCATGCCTCCATTCTCTCCATCTCTCCATTTGAGTCTCGGGATCAATCACAGCAACTGAATGTTGGGATTGAATTTGGGGCTTTGTGGTCTTTGAAATCTGTTCCACTTTATGTATCGGTTATGGCAGCCCTTAAAAGTAACTGCAACCTATGTCTATGTTTACTGGAAAAGATAAACCTCTTCTTTTTTGTCTTCTATAACTCACTATCTGAAAAGATGTTTTCCCTCAATGCCTTTTTTGAGGGTTGTTTATATTACCTTTAATATTTTATGTACTAATTCATTAGTTGAATTAAGATGAGGATAAATGGCTGATGTCTAATCTAAGGGGGTACCTCTGGTCGAAAATTTGTATTTTCCAGTTTCCATAGAAACCTAGCAATAATCAGAACTTTATAATGGCATACTGCTTTCTATGATACCAGGGTTATGCCCATATATCCTGTAAGAAAAAATATTTAGAAGCATATTTACTCTAGATGGAAGAATACTTCCATCGGCAACAGGCCTATTGATTGTTTGCCATTAACATGAGCTTTTGTATTTTTTGAGGGGGAGAATGTAATTCGAGATAAGTGCCATCTGATATATCCTCTTGTGTGGGAGAAGCTGGTTGCTTCTGCCAAAAGAGACTGACATTCCAACTGTGCCCTATAGACCTCTTGTTCTGTCATTTAAGATGATAGACACCTGTGACTGGAGCGTCCTGTGACTTTTGAGTTCTAGAAACAGAGGTTCTCAAACATATCTGAATAGTCCCAACCTCTTCCCCAATTTTCAACCTGTATCAAATGATGGTAATTTCTTCTCACTGTTACTTCCTCTATGCTGTCTCAATGTTTCCTTCCCATTTTTATCCTTTCAATATTCCAGTTTTTTAAAAATATTAATCACTTAACCTATTTAAATGACTGATGTGTGCTATTTTTCCTTTGCATTTGATTTTCAGTACTTTCACCATAATATGGTTAATTGTGATGCTATTTGCACTCCCTTTGATGTTTGTGGCATTTCTTGAATGTATATTTTGATGACTTTCAATATTTTAAAAATTCCTAGCTATATTATTTACAATATTTCTTTCATTAATTCTGTATCCGCTCTCATTCTGAGATTGCAATACACATCCCTTAGCCCTTTGCATCAAGGTACTTATGTCTGTTAAGGCAGAAGACCTTAATTCAGACAGGTGACTCAATGCTGAGATTCAGTGTTTGGGAGAGCTGATCAATTTCCAGTTTACTTTTATTCTTAGCCCTTTTAAATTCCTAACTGAAATCCTCCAGCATGCAAAGGACTTTTTCTCAGTATCAGAGAAAAATCCAGTTTTTGTTCCTCAAACCCCAAGATGCTGTTAAAAGACCTGCTCAGTTCTAAAACATCAGCTGCTACTTTCAAAATCAAAAATTGTCTTATGGGGAAACATATAGTCCAATTTTGGTCTTACCCTTTTGTTTTCTTTCTTTGGGAATTCCCTTCCCTTCAAATTTGGATGTCTTTTTTTTTTTTTTTCCCTGTCTGATTTCTGTAGTTAGGGTTTCCCATACTGTGTTAAATAGCAGTGGTGAGAGTGGGCATCCTTGTTTTTAATTTTAGAGGAAAAGCTTTTAGATTTTCACCATTGAGTGTGATGCTAGCTGTGGGTTTGTCATAAATGGCCTTTATTATGTTGAAAGTATGTACCCTCTGTATCAATTTTGATTAAAAGACTTCTCCTGAATAGATGTTGAATTTTTTCAGTTATTTGTGAATTTTCAACTTTCTTCTTATTGTTACTTTCCAGTTTTAGTCAGGAAAGGCACTTGACATAGTTTCTAACTTCTTAAATATGGTCAGGCTTGTTTTTCACCTAGTGTATGCCTATCCTAGAACAATGTTCCATGTGTAATTGAAAAGAATGTATATTCTGTTACTATTGAATGGAATGTTCTGTATATCTGTTAGAGTCATTTGATCTATCATGTTCAAATTCACTGTTTCCTCACTGATTCTCTATCTGTTTTTGAGAGTGGGATACCAAAGATCCCAACTATCAACTGTGCTGCTGTTTACTTCTTATTTTACTTCCGTTTTTTGCTGTTGTTCAGTTGCTCAGTCATGTATGACTCTTTGCAACCCCACGGACTATAGCACATCAGGCTACAGGACAGGCTACCCTGTCCCTCACTATCTCCCAGAATTTGCTCAAACCCAGGTCCATTGAGTCGGTGATGCCATCCAACCATCTCATCTTCTGTCGTCCCCTTCTCCTTCTGCCTTCAATCTTTCCCAGCACCAGGGTCCTTTCCAATGAGTCAGCTCTTCTCATCAGGTGGCCAAAGTACTGAAGCTTCAGCTTCAGCATCAGTCCTTCCAATGAATATTCAGGGTTGATTCCCTTTAGGATTGACTGGTTTGATCTCCTTGCAGTCCAAAGGACTCTCAGGAGTCTTCTCCAGCACCACAGTTCAAAGGTGTCAATTCTTCAGTGCTCAACCTTTTTTATTGTCCAGCTCTCACATCTGAACATGACTACTGAAAAACCATAGATTTGACTATAAAGAACTTTGTTAGCAAAGTAATGTCTCTGATTTTTAATATGCTGTTTAGGTTGGTCATAGCTTTTCTTCCAAGCATCTTTTAATTTCATGGCTGCAATCACTGGTCCACAGTGACTTTGGAGCCCAAGAAAATAAAGTCTTTCACTGTTTCCATTGTTCTCTGTCTATTTGCCATGAAATGGTGGGACCAAATGCCATGATCTTCGTTTTCTGAATGTTGAGTTTTAGGCCAGCTTTTTCCCTCTCCTCTTCCACTTTCATCGAGAGGCTCTTTAGTTCCTCTTCGCTTTCTGCCATATGGAGAGTGCCATCTGCACGTCTGAGGTTACTGATATTTCTCCACACAATCTTGACTCCTGCTTGTGATTCATCCAGCTGGGCAATTCACACCATGTAGTCTGCATATAAGTTAAATAAGCAGGGTGGCAATATAGAGCCTCGATGTATTCCTTTTCCAATTTGGAACCAGTCTGTTGTTCTATATCCAATTCTAACTGTTGCTTCTTGACATGCATACAGATTTCTCAGGAGGCAGGTAACATGGTCTGGTAAGATCTCTTTAAGAATTTTCCAGTTTGTTGTGATCCACACAGTCAAAGGCTTTGGCCTAGTCAATAAAGCAGTCTTATCTATGGATAGTTTCTAAATGATCCTCTTGTAAGGGGGACTGAGTTGGGAATGACCTATGTTGCCATCTTGATGAAGTCACTCCCTGAATTCTCTTAAGGTATATGTGCAATTTACACAATGAGATACCATGCAATAATAAAAAAGAAGGAATTATCAATAAATTCAATATAGATGAATCTAACATATGTGTTTATTGAAAAAGATCATACACAAAATGACACATGCTATATGATTCATTTATATGAAACTCAAGATCAGAATAAAACTAATCCACATTGATACAGGTCAGAAAAACTATTGGCTTAAGAAGTCTGGTTACTGCCTAGAAAAGGGCACAAGATCAATGTTACGTGGCAGCCTGGATGGGAGAGGGCTTTAGGAGAGAATGGATACATGTATGTGTATGGCTGAGTACCTTCACTGTTCACCCGAAACTAACAAAACATTGTTAATAGGCTATACCCCAATATAAAATAAAAAGTTTAATGTTTGGGGAAGAAAAGAAAAGGCACAAGAGACCTTTCTACAATGGGAAGAGTATTCTGTATTTTGAACTGCGTGGTGATTATAGGAGTGTTTATATTTATAAAATGACATTGAGTTGCAAAATTAATATTTGTTATTTTAATTTGTGAAAAGTATGCCTCAATTGCAAAAAATGAAAAACAATGGGTGAAAAAGTCAGAAAAATAAAACTGCTGATTTTAAATTCAGTACATTTCCTTTTTTTTAATCTTTATTAGTTGGAGGCTAATTACTTTACAATATTGTAGTGGTTTTTGTCATACGTTGACATGAATCAGCCATAGATTTACATGTATTCCCCATCTTGATCCCCCCTCCTACCTCCCTCTCTACCCGATCCCTGTGGGTCTTCCCAGTGCACCAGGCCCCAACACTTGTCTCATGCATCCAACCTGGACTGGTGACCTGTTCCACCCTAAATAATATACATGTTTCGATGCTGTTCTCTCGAAACATCCCACCCTCGCCTTCTCCCACAGAGTACAAAAGTCTGTTCTGTACATCAAATTCAGTACATTTCATGTATGAAAATGAATCAACCATTAGATATACATATCTTAATTTTTTCTCTTTAAACAAGTTTAAAGAGTAGAATCAAAGAGAATATATAAATACATCAATTGTAATGAAATTAAAACTATTATAATAGCGATAGCTGTGAGAGGTGCTTTTAAATTTTTAAAGATTCTTACTCCAAAATCATTGTAGCAGTGTATAATACTTCAAACAGTGTACCTTTTTCTTGCATACTTTAAATCAGGGTATTAAGATTATTTTTAAAGTTAGCAAAAGTGATAAGCACATACTGATTTTATATCATTTTTGCACATGCATTTTTAGAGATTTAGTGAGGATGATCATTCCCCTCTATACCTACAACTAAAAAGCTTAAGAAATAACATAGCAAACAAGCAAAGAAAACTCTGAAAACTGGAAACAAGAAGATAGATTGGTTAGGGAGTTGGGATTTAAAGGACACAGCAAGTAAAGTACTTTGGTTTCCTTATTGCTTTCCATATGACCCAGACAGTGCATTGCAGAATGCTCCAACTTGTAAACACCAACAAGCATAGACAAAGTAAATAAATTAAAGTTCCAATGAAAGTCTATTCCCCTTGGCCAGATTCTGGATGAGTGGCTTAAAAACAGAAACTTTTTGATAATACTCAACCCTACTCCAGTGAAACATCAACAATAAAACCACCCTTCTTTCCCAGTTTCAATGGGGGTGAGCAGAAAGTAGATTATCCATCCTATACACCCACTCCATGGACTCATCTGCACTCTAATTTCCCTACCTGGTAGTGTCAGTGGGGCTGGCCAGGAAACTAATCCATGCCCCACTTGGAAGAAGCAGGCAGCACTGTGGTTCTTCAGCCAGGTGATGGAGGAGCTAGCAGGCAGCTGATGCAGAGAAAAGGGAGCCCTCGTGCACTGTTGGTGGGATTGTAAATGGTATAAACACTATGAAAAAGAGCAGAGTATGGAGGCTTCTAAAAAATTCAAAATAGAACTACCATATGATCAAGCAATTCCACTTCTGGGATATATCTGAAGGAAACAAAAACATTTCTGCACCCCAAGTTCATAGCAGCAGTATTTACAACAGCCAAGACATGGAAATAGCATAAGAATCCATCAATGGATGATTGAATAAAGAAGTTGTGATATTTATAATGGTGTATTACTTAGCCATATTAAAAAAAGAAGGAAATCCTACCATTTCCAACAATATGATTAGATCTTGAGGCCATTATGTCAAGTCAGATGCAGAAAGACATTCACTGTATTATTTCCCTGATATATGAAATCAAAAACAAAAATAAAACCAAAATCAAGCTCACAGAAAAAAGAGACCATAATTGTGGTTAAGACAAGGGAGTAGGTGGGTATAGGGGATTTGGTTGAAAATGGTCAAAAGTTATAAAATAACTTGCAGTTATAAAACAAATAGGTCCTGGGAATGTAATATACAAGATGTTGACTATAATTAACAGTAAGTGAAGTGAAGTCTCTCAGTCGTGTCTGACTCTTTGTGACACTGTGGACTGTAGCCCACCAGGATCCTCCGTCCATGGGATTCTCCAGGCAAGTATACTGGAGTGGGTTGCCATTTCCTTCTCCAGGGGACCTTCCCAACCCAGGGATCGAACCCAGGTCTCCCGCATTGCAGGCAGACGCTTTAACCTCTGAGCTACTAGGGAAGCCCATAATTAACAGTGCTGTATGTTATATAAGAAAATAATAAACATCATAGAGTTCTCATCACAAGAAAAACATTTTTTGTTTATGTGAGACGATGGATGCTAACTAAATTTATTGTGGTAATCATTTCATAATGTATATGTCATATCATTATGCTCTGTACCATAAACTTAATACAGTGTTGTATGTCAATTATATCTCAATAAAACTTGGAAAAAAATTGGCTGAGTTGAATTTTCTATAACTTGACATAGAAAGACTTCCAATATATGCATTCCAATATATGCTTGTTTTGTAAATGTAAGTATCAAAATAAAGGGGATTTTATTATTTAAACAAACAAAAACAAGCAAGCAAAACCTCATGAGCCAATAATATGTTGCCAACAAGAAACTCACTTCAACTACAATTACATAGATATGTTGAATGTAATGAGATGGAAATAATTACCATACAATCGCTAACTGACAAAACCAAGAATGATTGTATTAATATTAGCTGTAGTAGACTTTGGAGCAAAGAAAATTAGTAGATCCAAAGAGGGATACTACATTATGATAAAAGGATGAATCCACTTGGAATATATGACAATCTTTAATAGATATACACCAAACAGCAGACTGTTACAATACATGAAGCAAAAACTGATACAGCTGAAAGTACAAATAAATGAATACACAATTACACTTTGATACTTCAATATTCTGCTCTCAGAAACTAGTAGAAATATTGCACAGAAAATGAGCAAAGATATACAAGAACAAGAGTACAACATTGATAGGATATAATTGACATTTAAACAACACTCCACCTAACAACAGAAGACATTATTTTTCAAATGTCAATGGAACATTTGCCATGACAGATCATATCCTTGACTATAAAACAAATCTTAAAAAGTTTAAAAAAATTTTAACTATACACAGTATGTTCTCTGACCATAATAGAATCAAAGCAGAAATCAATAACAGAAAGACATTGGGAAAACTCCTGAACCTTTAAGTGTAAGCAAAAATACATCTATATAGTCTATGGATCAAGTAAGAAGTTCAAAAGGAAGTAAAAGTGTAATTAAATAAAAATTAAAATGCAGCATATAAAATATGTCAGCCACAGCTAAAGCAGAGATGAAATGCAAATTTATAGCAATAAAATGCTGGTGTATTGCAGAAACTGACACAATATTATAAAGGGATTATCCTCCAATAAAAAAAACATTAAAAAAAGAAATAAGTGTATCAAATTAATAACCATATTTCCTACCTAGGGAAATTTCAAAAAGAGAATGCAAACCCAAAATAAGTAGAAGAAAGGAAATAAATAATAAAGATGAGAGCAGGAATCCTTGAAAACAGAAAAATGATAAAGAAAAGCAGTGAAACAAAAGCAAATTATTTATAAAAAATCAACAAAATCGATAAACCTAGTAAAAAGCACAAAGATAAAAAGAAAGAAAAAATCACCAATATTAGAAAGAAAATATGTAACATGATTATAGACCTTTTAGTCATTTCAGGGATAGTAAGGGAATACTATGAAAAATTTTATGTTCATGAGTTCCACTTCTTAAAAGAAAAGACCAACTTCTCAAAAACCACAAAATAACAAAACTCAATCAATATGAAATATATACTCATAATACTTCCATAAATGTTAAATAAACTATTTAAAACTTTTAAAAATACAGGAAAAATAAATCTCCATATGGTTTTGTTGAATAATTCTATCAAACATTTACAGAAGAATTAAAATCAGTGTATATATAATCTTTCCCAGAAAATAGAAAAGGAGAGAATATTTCCTAACTCATTTTATAAGGCTAGTATTATTCTGCTACTGAAACAAGAAAATGGCAGTAAAAACAAAAAACAAAAAGCAATATCTCTTATGATCTAAGACACAAAAGATCCTCCACACTGTACTAGCAAACTAAATGCAACCATATATAAAAGTGTTTATGCAACAAGACCAAGTGGAATTTATTTAAATTATGCAAAACTGGTTCAATGTTTGAAAATTTGATTGATTGATGTATTATACCATATAAACAAGCTAAAGAAGAAAAATTATATAATCATATCAATTGATGCAGAAAACATAATTGATAAAACCCAATACTCAATCTTGAGAAAAACTTTCAGAAAACTAGGAATCCAAAGGAATTATTTCAATTTGATAAAGAGCATCTATGTCATATTTCATGGAGAAATACAATACTCTCCCTCTGCAATAGACTGAATATTTGTGTCCCCACAAAACTCATATGCTGAAATCCAATTCCCAATGAAAGTGGAGCCTTTGGGAAATGATTAGGTCAAGAGAATGGAACCATCATAACGGGATTAGTGTGTCTATAAAAGATACACCAGAGACCCCTTTGCAGTTTTTGTCATGCAAGGTCCCAGTGAGAAGATAGCCAACTATAAACCAAGAAGCAAGCCTCACCAGACTCTGAATTGGCTCGACTTTCAAGCCCACAGAACTATGAGAAATAAATTTCTGTTGTATATAAACCACCCAATCTATGATATTCTGTTACAGCAGCTTGAATATACTGAGACACCAGACTGGAAACAAGACAAGATTGTTTGCTCTCACCACTCTTATTCCACATGAAGCAAGGAAAATATATAAAAAGCTTACAGATTGGCAAAGAAAAAAGAACACTAGACTTGTTTACAGGTGACGTAATTATTTATGGGGAAATTCCCAATGAATTTACCAAAAAACTTCTATAACTAATCAGTGAGTTTAGCAATGTTTCAAGATAAAAGATCAATATGCAAAGTCAATCATATTTCTACATACTAACAATAAACATGTGGAGACCAAAACTTTTAATATATATTTTAAATATATTTATAAATATTATATATGTGTGTATACACACACAAACACACACACACACACATGCACACACACACACACACACATATATATAGGCTTCCCTGTTGGCTCAGACAGTAAAGAATCTCGCTGCAATACGGAAGACCTGGATTTGATCCTTGGGTTGGGAAGATCCCCTGGAGAAGGCAATGGCAACCCACTCCAATATTCTTGCCTAGAGAATTCCATAGACAGAGGAGCCTGGCGAGCTACAGTCTATGGGGTCACAAAGAGTCGGATATGACTGAGCGACTAACACTTTAATATATATTTTATATATACTTCATATATATATATATATATATATATATATATATATATATATATAGAGAGAGAGAGAGAGAGAGAGAGAGAGAATTTGCATTCCCTCCAAAGTAAATTAAATATTTGGGTATATATTTAACAAAACAGGTTCTGTATGTTGAAAGTTACAAAATGCTCATGAAAGAAATTAAAGAAAACATAAATACCTGGACAGTCATTGTGTGTTAATGGACTAGAAGTCTCAACACAATAAAAATGTCAATTCTCCCCAGACTAATCTATAAGTTTAATTGATTTTCTATCAAAATCCCAGCATATTTTTACAGACATAGGCAAGCTTACTCTAAAATTAAAATGAAAAGGCAAAGGAATTAAAATACCTAAATCACTCTACTGAGAGTAATACCTAATACATAATTAGAGTAATCGAGACAGTGTGATAATGGCAATGAGACAGACATGTAGATCAATAGAATAGAATGAGGAATCCAGGAATATACCCACAAACATATACTCAACTGAGTGATGACAAGTAAAGGCAATCCAAAGGTTGAAGGATAATCTTTCTCAACAAACAGTGCTGGATCACTTGAACAGTCATAGGCAAAGAAATGAAAATCACCCTAAACCTTATACTTCATACAAAAATTAACTCAAAATGGACATCCCAGTTCAGTTCAGTTCAGTCACTCAGCCGTGTCCGACTCTTTGTGACCCCATGGACTGCAGCATGCCAGGGAGCTTGTTCAGATTCATATACATCGAGTCAGTGATGCCATCCAACTATCTCATCCTCTGTCGTCCCCTTTTCCTCATGCTTTCAATCTTTCCCAGCATCAGGGTCTTTTCCAATGAGTCAGTTCTTTGTATCAGGTAGCCAAAGTATTGGAGTTTTAACTTCAGCATAAGTCTTTCCAATTAATATTCAGAAATGATTTCCTTTAGGACTGACTGATTTGATCTCCTTGGGACTCTCAAGAGTTCTCTCCAAGGGACTCTCAAGAGTTTTCTCCAACATGACATTTCAAAGACATCTACTTAAGCATAAAATTTAAAACTATAAAACTTTCAGGAAAGATAGAGAAAAAAGTCTTCAGAATCTAGGACTAAGCAAAGGTGTTAAACTTGAAACCAACTGCACAATTCATAAAAGATAAAAGTGAAAAAATTGTAACATCAATATTTAAAACTTTTGTTCTGATGGACAAAATTAAGAG
The DNA here is from genome assembly GCF_023699985.2 of Odocoileus virginianus. NCBI lineage: Eukaryota > Metazoa > Chordata > Mammalia > Artiodactyla > Cervidae > Odocoileus > Odocoileus virginianus. The sequence goes on along the minus strand of NC_069708.1, from coordinate 52,465,281 downwards.
GATGAAATTGTAAGTTATACACCAGGAGAAAATATTTGAACACCACATAGCTGATAAAGGAGCAATATCTAGAATATATAAATACTGAAAAGTCAAGAGTAACAAGGAAACAATCTGATTAGAAATGGGCAGATATTTCACTGAATAGGATTAGAGATGGCAATTAAGCACATGAAAAATAGAAATACTCAGAATATTTTGCCTCTCTAGAGGAGCAAAATTAGCTTTAGATTAAAGGCTACTTTGATTCCAACTGTGTGTGTGTTAGTCACTCAGTCATCTCCAACTCTATGCAACCTGATGGACTGTAGACCCCCAGACTCCTCTGCCCATGGAGTTCTGCAGGCAAGAATACTGGAGTAAGTTGCTCTTCTCTTCTCTAGGGGATCTTCCTGACCAGGGATCAAACCTGGGTTTCCTGCATTGGCAGGTGGATTCTTTACCATCTGAGCCACCAGGCAAACACTTGATTCCAACTAGAAAAACTTAAAAACAGAACCCAAAAGGATCTAACTACTTTCAAGAATCATATCATATTCTAGGATAAGGCACAAGAATAGTCATAGGAATATAAAAATATGGAGCACTTAACAAGATAAACTTATCAGTGCTCAGTGTCCAGGGAAAATTTTCAGTCTTGTGAAGAAGGAGAGAAATATAAACAGAATGAGGAGAGAAACAAAATTAACCCTGAAATATTAGTGATAATGGGAATGATAGACAAGCATATTAAAATAATTTTTATAACTGCACTCTAAATATGCCAAAAACTGGAAGAATAACTGAATGCATTATGTAAAGCTGTGAGTGATATGAAAAAAGGCCAAAATCCATACTCCATAGATTAAAAACTACAGCTTCTGAGATGGAAAATACACTGGATGAGATTAACACCAGGTTAGATACTATAGGAGAAAGACTGGTGACATTGAAGACAGAGCAGTAGAACAATGAAAGAAATCTAGGGAAAAGGAGGGTTCATGAGACATGAAATAATTTTCAGTGGCCTAATACAGGTTTAATTGTAGTCCTTTAAAGATAGGGCAGGGATGAAAATATTTGAAGTTGTAGTTGAAATAGTTGGCTCAAAATTTTCCAAATCTGATGAAAATAGTAAATCCACAAGTATAATAAATCCCAAGGATATGAACCACAAAAAAAATACATCAAGTCATATCATAACCAAATTACTTAAAATGAATGATAGAGAACATTTTAAAGTTTGAAAGGAAAAAGGAATATTATATGCAGACTAGCAAGAAAGTAATGATGCCAAATTTCTCATTGGAGACAATATAAATTAGATGACAATAGAGCCACATGTTTAAATTAATAAAGGGAAAAATTTAGCTAGACATACAATTCAGTGAAGATATCTTTTAAAAGCAAATGTAAAATAAATATGCTTTCAGATATACAAAGCTGAAAGTGGTCACTACAAGCAGAATTCTGTTACAAGATACATTACAGGAAGTCCTTCAGATGATTCTGAATAGAAATCTGGATGTAAACAAAGTAATAAAATGTACCAGCAATAGTAACTACATTAGTAAATAATTTTCCTATTATTTAAGTATCCTTGAATTGTTTTAAAGATAAGATATTTTGAGTTTTACATAAAATATAGAAGTAAAATGTGTGATAAAAATAGCACAAGGACTGAGATTGGAGAAATAAAATCATACCATGGTAAGATTCTTAATCCATATATGAAGTTGAATAATATAACTTGGAAATACCCTATGGAATGTAGCCCACCAGGCTCCTCTGTCCATGGGATTCTCCAGGCAAGAATATTGGAGTATGTTACCATTTCCTACTCCAGGGGATCTTCCCAACCCAGGGATGGAACCCACATCTCTTGCACTGGCAGGCAGATTCTTTACCACTAGTGCCACCTGGGCAAGTTAAACATGTTTATTTAAAACCCTAAGCAATCAATAAATACTATAACAAAGGGTAACAGATAATAGAGTTACAAATAATATAAAATGGAGGGAGAGAACAAGATGGTGGAGGAGTAGGTGGACGTGGAGTACATCCCTCTCCACGGATACATCAGGAATACACCTTGAGACACAGAAGTACATGCAGAACACCAGCTGATAGTGGACAGGAGTACATAACCAGCGGAAAAAAATATATAGAACCACACAAAACTTGGTAGGACAAAGGAACTAGGGGGGAAGCAGAAGTGTGACTAGGACTGGACCTGCCTTCGGCGGGTTGGGGAACTGAAGCAGGGGCCTGATCCCCACATCAGGGCAATTGTATGAGTCAGAGGAGAAACACTGAAGCCTGAGAGTGAAACAGCTGATCTGTGGCAGCCTAAATGGAATGAGAATCAGACAGTCCTTTCCACAGCCATATGTACCCTGGACAAGGATGCAGGTCCCCTAGAAGTGGCAGGGAGCTGGAGCTTAGGGATTGTGGAGCAACCCCAGGGCGAGGACTGCTCTTGGCTGTGGGAGACACAGCGAGGGGATGTGAGGGGGGAGATTGTGGTGGGAAATGCCTTGGAGGAGAGCCAGGCAGCCATGAAAGCAAGGCACTACTGCTGGGTCACATGTAGGGGGTGGAGCCATCACCATAGCCTCTCTCTCCCCACATGCCAGCAGCTGAACAATAGAGAGGCTGGCCCATCAAGTGCCTGATGCACTGAAGCCTTTAAGTGATTGATGGCCGAACTACACTGTAGGACCCACACACAGGGTGCCCCTTTAAGTGCCTGATGCACTGATCTACTGAGTGGGGCCACAGCCAGTGTAGGCCCTCTATGTGCCTGACATGCCAAACAAAAGGGAAGGACCCCAGGCAAGGGAGCCCTCTAAATGTGTGAACAGGTAGAGATACAAAGACTAGCCTAAGAGGCCTTCTGATCGCCAGCTATCAGAGGCTAAAAAAGGCTCTGATAGGACCATAGCTCTTGAGGTGTGGCTGTCTGTGTCCCTGCCCAGATGGCACTACCAGGGTCACTGCAACCCAAGCAGCTGTGCCACCTTTACAGTCAGCCCTCACAGAGGCAGAGCTGCCACAGGCAAAAAAGAAGTCTTGTGCCTATGCACACTGGGCTGCTTTGATCATGTCTGACTCTTTGTGACCCTGTGGCCTCTCAGTCTTCTCTTTCAGGGGGTTCTCTAGGCAAGAATACTGGAGTGTATTGGTCAATAGTGGTTGCTATACCCTTCTGAAGAAGTGAAGTGAAGTCACTCAGTCATGTTTGACTCTTTGAAACCCCATGGACTGTAGACTACCAGGCTCCTCTGCCCATGCGATTTTCCAGGCAAGAATACTGGAGTGTGTTGCCATTTCCTTCTCCAGGACATCTTCCTGACCAAGGGATTGAACCCGGGTCTCCCGCATTGTAGGCAGACGCGTTAACATCTGAGCCACCAGGGAAGTCTCTAATACATACTGGATTGGGTAGCCATTCCTTTCTCCAGGGGATCTTCATGACCCAGGGATCAAACCCGGGTCTCTTGCATTGCAGGCAGATTCTTTACCATCTGCGCTACTTGGGGAACCAAAAAGTTAAAGTCACTCAGTCGTCCAAATCTTTGCGACCCCATGGAATTCTCCAGGCCAGAATACTGGAGTGGGTAGCTGTTCCCTTCTCTGGGGAATCTTCCCAACCCAGGGATCGAACCCAGGTCTCCTGCATTTCAAGCAGATTCTTTACCAGCTGAGCCACAAGGGAAGCCGAAGAACACTGGAGTGGGTAGCCCATCTCGTCTCCAGAGGATCTTTCTGACCCAGTAATCGAACCGGGGTTTCCTGCATTGCAGGCGGATTCTTTACCGACTGAGCTATCAGAGAGCCTAGAGCACTGTATTTCCTGCTGCTCTAGCTGCCAACTCCCCTGAGTACCTGGTGCTGCCAGAACCTCTGTGACCCTGGCAGCTACACCACCTCTGCACCTGCCCCTCACTGGGGCAGACCCAAGTCCTCCAGGGGAGCCTCAGGAGCAAACCCCAGTGGATGACCCACATCAGAGGTGGAAATAAAACCACAGTTGAAACCCAGGGGCAGTGTGGCTGAGGAAGAAGACCCAAAACCTTCCCACCAGCTGTACAAGCTGCAGGTTAAATGCACATGATCAATTAGGCAGACTCTGTGCCTATGGAATATATAAAAGGACATTGAGTGCTCCCACAAAAGAAAATGCATTAGTTCTGATAGCTGTGAACATTCGGGGCAAGAAAACACAGGAGTAGGACCATATTAGAGCTGCCCCCACAAAAGATCCAGAGACCAGCCCAGTGTTGGAAGGCATCCTAGGGAGGTGAGGTGGACTGTGGCTCCCAGCAAGGGAAAGAACTCTGACAGCAGTAACTCAAGAAAAAATCATTTATTATTCTTAGGTTTTGACTTGTTCTGTAGTTTCTTTTGGATTTTTTTTTCTTTTTCTTCCCCCCACCCCATTATTGTAGGTGTCAACATTATTGTCACTATGAAATCTAAGAAAGCTTTTCAGTTCTTTTTTTCAATCGTACTTTTTATTGTTGTTATGAACCTCTCCCTATGTTGGGTTTTTGAAATTCTGTGGACCTTTCTGTTTGTTTTTCTTTCATCTTCTTTTTGTTTTCCAGTTTTTTAATTTTAATTTTTTATTTATTTATTTATTTTTCCATTTATTTTTATTAGTTGGAGGCTAATTACTTTACATCATTGCAGTGGTTTTTGTCATACATTGAAATGAATTAGCCATGGATTTACATGTATTCCCCATCCCATTCCCCCCTCCCACCTCCCCCTCCACCCAATACCTCTGGGTCTTCCCAGTGCACCAGGCCTGAGCACTTGTCTCATGCACCCAACCTGGGCTGGTGATCTGTTTCACCCTAGATAATATACATGTTTCGATGCTGTTCTCTTGAAACATCCCACCCTTGCCTTCTCCCAGAGTCCACAAGTCTGTTCTATACATCTGAGTCTCTTTTTCTGTTTTGCATATAGGGTTATCGTTACCATCTTTCTAAATTCCATATATCTGTGTTAGTATACTGTAATGGTCTTTATCTTTCTGGCTTACTTCACTCTGTATAATGGGCTCCAGTTTCATCCATCTCATTAGAACTGATTCAAATGAATTCTTTTCAATGGCTGAGTAATATTCCATGGTGTATATGTACCACAGCTTCCTCATCCATTCGTCTGCTGATGGGCATCTAGGTTGCTTCCATATCCTGGCTATTATAAACAGTGCTGCGATGAACATTGGGGTGCATGTTTCTTTTTCAGATCTGGTTTCCTCGGTGTGTATGCCCAGAAGTGGGATTGCTGGGTCATATGGCAGTTCTATCTTCAGCTTTTTAAGAAATCTCCACACTATTTTCCATAGCGGCTGTACTACTTTGCATTCCCACCAACAGTGTAAGAGGGTTCCCTTTTCTCCACACCCTCTCCAGCATTTATTGCTTGTAGACTTCTGGATAGCAGCCATCCTGACTGGCGTGTAATGGTACCTCATTGTGGTTTTGATTTGCATTTCTCTGATAATGAGTGATGTTGAGCATCTTTTCATGTGTTTTTTTGCCATCCGTATGTCTTCCTTGGAGAAATGTCTGTTCAGTTCTTTGGCCCATTTTTTGATTGGGTCATTTATTTTTCTGGAGTTGAGCTGGAGGAGTTGCTTACCAGGGAGGCCTGACGTGTTGCGGTTCATGGGGTCGCAAAGAGTTGGACACAACTGAGCGACTAAACAGAAAACCCATTATTATCATTTCTACATTTATTGCTTTGTTTTCTTTTCCTACTGTTCTTTTCCCCTTACAGTTAATCTTTCATGTGTGTAAATCTTCTTTATCTACCTCTATTTAACTTTGCATATCTATTCTTCCTTTCTTTTCTTTCATTCCTTTCCTCTCAACGTATTTGTTAGTTTTGTTTTCATTGCTTTATTCCCCATTTGGCACTTGCTTTAGTTCTGTTTTCCAGTTTGTGCTTCAGTTAGTTTTGTTCTTAACTGGTAGATATAATTTTTGGTTTACTTTGTTCACTAGGTCAGTCTATAGCACTTAATTTTTGTTGGACTTCTTTGATTTTGCTTATGGGTATATATGTATATGTTTATACTCAATTATTTTAATTATTATTTGTCTGATTTAGTAACTGCCATTTGTCTGGAGTTTATCTTTGGTTTCTCATTTTTGGGTATTTGTTTTAATCTCACTTAGTACCATAACCAACCATTGTGGAATCTTCTTTCCTCACCAGAGATCAAGTCGTGAGCCTTAGGAGTGGTAGCAGTGACTCCAAGACCCTAGACTACCAGAAAACTAACCCTAGGGAGTATCATATAGTGAGAACTCCCACAAAGGAAACCACTTGAATACAAGATCCAGTATCAACTAATCACCAGTAGCACCCTGTGCAGGATGCCTCACCCAAACAACAAACAAAACAAAAACACAAACCCAATAATCAGCAGGCAGGATTGCCACCTCATTTAGCCTTGCCCATAAGAAGATAAACAAAAAAAGCTCAGCACAAATATCACCCTATATGAAGCTTACACAAACTACTGCTCCAACCTTAGGAGGGCAGAAACCAAAAGAAAGAAAGAAATCAACCTTGAAGCCTGAGAAAAAGAGACCTCAAACACAGTAAGTTTTTAAAAAATAATGAAAAGGCAGAGAAATATTGCACAAATGAAGGAACAAACTAGCAAAACAGAAGTCCAAAGAAATGAAGAGGAAATAGGCAAACTACCTGAAAAAGAATTCAGAATAATGATAGTAATGATGATTTTAAAAAACCTTGAAAACGGAATGGACAAAATGCAAGAATCAATTAACAAAGACCTAGAAGAATTAAAGAATAACAATACAAACAACAAAACTATTGAAATTAAAAATACTCAAGAAGGAATCAATAGCAGAATATCTGAAGCAGAAGAACTAATCAGTGAGCTGGAAGATGAAATGGTGGAAATAACTTCTGAAGAGCAGAATAAAGTAAAAAGAATGAAAAGAACTGAGGATAGTCTCAGAGACCTTTGGGATGATATCAAATGCACCAGCATTTGAATTATGGGGGTCCCAGAAGAAGAAGAGAAAAAGAAAGGGTATGAGAACATTTTTGAAGAGATTATAGTTGAAAATTTCCCCAACATGGAAAAGGAAACAGTCAATCAACTTCAAGAGGCACAAAAAGTCCACACAGGATAAGCCCAAGGAGAAACACACTAAGACACATACTAATCAAACTAACAAAGATTAAATACAAGGAAAGAATATTAAAAGCAGCAAGGGAAAAGCAACAAATAATTTACAAGGGAAACCCCATATGTTTAACAGCTGATTTTTCAGCAGAAACTCTGCAGGCCAGAAGGGAATGGCAGGATATATTTAAAGTACAGAAATGGAAAAATCTACGACCAAGATTACTGTACCTGGCAAGATTCTCATTCAAAATTGATGGAGAAATCAAAAGCTTTTCAGACAAGCAAAAGTTAAGAGAATTCAGTACCACCAAACCAGCTTTACAACAAAAGTTAAAGGCACTTATAGAGTTAAGAAATAGTCAAGACACTATATAGTCAAGAGAAGAAAAAGATCTACATAATGAACCCCAAACAATTAAGAAAATGGCAGTAGGAACATATATATCAATAATTACTTTAAGTGGAAATGGATTAAATGCACCAATCAAAAGAAACATACTGGCTGAATGAATACAAAAACAAGACCCATATATATATACTGTCTACAAGAAACACACCTCAGGCCTAAAGACACATATAGACTGAAAGTGAGAGGATGGAAAACTATATTCCATGCAAATGGGAAGCAAAAGAAAGTGGAGTAGCAATCCTCATATCAGACAAAATAGACCTTAAAATAAAAAAGATTACAAGAGATAAGGTAGGACATTACATAATGATCAAGGGATCAATCCAAGAGGAAGACATAACAATTATAAATATCTATGCACCCAACATAGGAGCACCTCAAAATATAAGACAAACACTAACAGACATAAAAGGAGAAATTGACAGTAACACAATAATAGAAGGAGACTTTAACACTCCACTCACATCAATGGACAGATCATCAAAACAGAAAATTAATAAGGAAACATAAGTCTTAATGATACATTAGATGAGGTGGATCTCATTGATATCTTCAGGACATTCCATTCAAATGCAGAAGAATTTACATTCTTCTCAAGTGCACATGGAACATTCTCCAGGATAGAGCACATCTTGGGTCACAGATCAAACCTCAGTAAATTTAAGAAAATTGAAATCATATCAAGCATCTTCTCCGACCATAGTGCTATGAGACTAGATATCGATTACAAGAAAAAAGACTGTAAAAAAACAAACACATGGAGAATAAACAATGCTCTTCTATATAACCAACAGGTTACTGAAGAAACAAAAATATTTCTAGAAACAAATGACAATAAAAACATGACAGCTCAAAACCTATGGGATGAAGCAAAAGCAGTTCTAAGAGGGAAGTTTATAGCAATACAATCCTACCTCAAGAAACAAGAAAAACATTGAATAGACAACCTAACTTTACACCTAAAACAACTGGAAAGTGAAGAACAAAAGAACCCCAAAATTAGAAGAAGGAAAGCAATCATAAAGATCCAAGCAGAACTAATTGAAAAAGAAATGAAACAGTAGTAAAGATTAATAAAACTAAAATCGGGTTCTTTGAGAAGATAAACAAATGACAAACGTTTAGCCAGAGTCATCAAGAAAAAAAAGGAGAAAAGTCAAATCAACAAAATTAGAAATGAATAAGGAGAGGTTAGAAAATACAATGCAACTTGTGGACTCTGGGAGAAGGCGAGGGTGGGATGTTTCAAGAGAACAGCATTGAAACATGTATATTATCTAGGGTGAAACAGATCACCAGCCCAGGTTGGGTGCATGAGACAAGTGCTCAGGCCTGGTGCACTGGGAAGACCCAGAGGGATCGGGTGGAGTGGGAGGTGGGAGGGGGGACTGGGATGGGGAATACATGTAAATCCATGGCTAATTCATTTCAATGTATGACAAAAACTACTGTAATGATGTAAAGTAATTAGCCTCCAACTAATAAAAATAAATGGAAAAAAAAAGAGAAAATACAATGCAGAAATACAAAGGATTGTAAGAGGCTATTATGAACAACTAAATGGCAACAAAATGGATAACCTGGAAGAAATGAACAGATTCTTAGAAATGTTCAATCTTCCAAGACTGAACCCGGAAGAAATAGAAATTATGAACAACCCAATTACAAGCACTGAAATTGAAAAAATCTCCCCCAAAACAAAAGCCCAGAACCATATAGCTTTACAGGAGAATTCTATGAAACATTTAGAGATGAGCTAATGCCTATCCTTCTAAAACTCAAAAAATTGCAGAGTAAGGAACACTTCCAGACTCATTCTACAAGGCCACCATCACCCTGATATCAAAACCAGACAAAGACAACACAAAAAAGGAAAAATACAGGCCAATATCACTGATGCAAAAGTCCTCAACAAAATTTTAGCAAACAGAATTCAACAACACATCAAAAATCTCATACACCATGATCAAGCTGGGTTTATTCCAAGGATGCAAGTTTTCTTCAATATGATACACCATATTACCACATTGAAAGATAAAAACCATATGATAATCTCAATAGATGCAGAAAAAGCTTTTGACAAAATTAAGCACCCATTTGTGATTAAAACTCTTCAAAATATGGGCATAGAAGGAACCTATTTCTACATAGTAAAAGCCATATATGATAAGCTTACAGGAAACATTATTCTCAATGGTGAGAAACTGAAAGCATTCCCCCTAAGATCAGGAACAAGAGAAGGGTGTCCACTTTCACCACTATTATTCAACATAGTTCTGCAAGTCCTAGCTACAGCAATCAGAGAAGAAAAATGAATAAAAGGAGTCCAGATTGGAAAGAAGTAAAGCTTTCACTGTTTGCAGATGACATTATACTGCACATAGAAAACCCTAAAGATAGTATCAGAAAATTCCTAGAGCTAATCAGTGAGTTTAGCAATGACATAAGACACAAAATCAACACACAGAAATCACTTGCATTTCTATATACTAGCAATGAAAAATCAAAAAGAGAAATTAAGGAATCAATATCATTCACCACTGCAACAAAAAGAATAAAATATCTAGGAATAAACTTAACCTAAGGAGACAAAAGAACTGTACACAGAAAATTATAAGACACTGATGAAAGAAATCAAAGATGACATAAACAGATGGAGAGATATTCCATGTTCCTGGGTAGGAAGAATCAAGATTGTGAAAATGACTATACTACCAAACACAATCTACAGACTCAATGTGATCCCTCTCATATTACCAGTGGCATTTTTCACAGAACAAGAACAAAAAATTTAACAATTTGTATGGAAACACAAAAGACCCTGATAGACAAAGCAGTCTTGAGAAAGAAGAATAGAGCTGGAGGAATCAACCTTCCTGACTTCAGATTATACTACAAAGCTACAGTCATCAAGACAGTATGGTACTGGCACCAAAAAACAGAAATATAGACCAATGGACCAAGATAGAAACCCCAGAAATAAACCCATGTCCTTATAGCTACCTTATTTTTTACAAAGGAGGCAAGAATATACAATGGGGCAAAGACAGCCTCTTCAATAAATGGTGCTGGGAAAACTGGACAGCTCCATGTAAAAGAATGAAATTAGAACACTTAGTTACACCAAACACAAAGATAAACTCAAAATGGATTAAAGACCTAAATGTAAGATCAGAAGCTATAAAACTCTTAGGGAAAAACATAGGCATAACACTCGATGACATAAATCAAAGCAAGATCCTCTATGACCCACCTCCTAGAGTGATGGAAATGAAAACAAAACTAAATAAATGGGATCTGAATAGCTTAAAAGCTTTTGCACAGCAAGGGAAACTACAAGCAAGGTGAAAAGACAACCCCCAGAATGGGTGAAAATAATGACAAATGAAACAACTGACAAAGGATTAATTTCCAAAATATACAAGCAGCATGTACAACTCTATGCCAGAAAAATAAACAACCGAATCAAAAAGACCTAGACAGACATTTATCCAAAGAAGACATACAGATGGCTAACAAACACATTAAAAGATTCCCAACATTGCTCATTATTAGAGAAATGCAAATCAAAAGTACAATGTGGTATCACCTCACATTGGTCAGAATGGCCATCATCAAAAAGTCTACAAACAATAAATGCTGGAGAGGGTGTGGAGAAAAGGGAATGCTCTTGCACTGTTGGTGGAAATATAAATTGATACAGCCACTATGGAAGACAGTATGGAGATTCCTTAAAAACTAGGAATAAAAGCACCATACGACCCAGCAATTCCACTCCTAGGCATATACCCTTAGGAAACCAAAATTGAAAAAGACACATGTATCCCATTGTTCATTGCAGCACTATTTACAATAGCTAGAACATGGAAGCAACCTAGATGTCCATCGGCAGATGAGTGGATAAAGAAGTTCTGGTACATATACACAATAGAACATTACTCAGTCATTAAAAGGAACACATTTGAGTCAGTTCTAATGAGGTGGATGAACCTAGAGCCTATTACACAGAGTGAAGTAAGTCAGAAAGAGAAAGATAAATATTGTATACTAACGCAAATATAAAGAATCTAGGAAAATGGTATTGAGGAATTTATCTGCAGGGCAGCAATGGAGAAACAGACAAAGAAAATAGACTTATGGACATGGGGAGAGTGGAGGAGACGGTGAGATATATGGAGAGAGTAACATGGAAACTTACATTATCATATGGAAAATAGATAGCCAACAGGAATTTTCTATATGGCTCAGGAAACTCATACAGGAGCTCTGTATCAACCTAGAGGGGTGGGATGGGGTAGGGAGGTGGGAGGGAGTTTCAAAAGGGAAGGGATATATGTATACCTATGGCTGATTCCTGTTGAGGTTTGACAGAAAACAACAAAATTCTGTAAAGCAATTATCCTTCAATTAAAAAATAGTAAATTTTAAAAAATAACATAAAATGGAATCACAAAATGTATCTGATTAATTCAAAAGAAGGCAGAAGAATAAAAGAGTAATAAAGAGCTGCTGTTGCTAAGTCACTTCGGTCGTGTCTGACTCTGTGCGACCCCATAGACAGCAGCCCACCAGGCTCCCCTATTCCTGGGATTCTCCAGGCAAGAACACTGGAGTGGGTTGCCATTTCCTTCTCCAAGGCATGAAAGTGAAAAGTGAAAGTGAAGTCGCTCAGTCATGTTCGACTTTTCGCGACCCCATGAACTGTAGCCTACCACGCTCCTCTGTCCATAGGATTTTCCAGGCAAGAGTACTGGAGTGGGTTGCCATTGCCTTCTCCAAATAAAGAGCAGGAGGGTTAAATATTAATAGCAAGATGGTAGATTTAAACCAAATCACATTAATAACCACATCAAATATAAATGGTCTAAACACTCCTTAGCTAGAGACTGAAAGATTGAATAAAAAAGCAAGACTCAACCATATACAGTCTATAAGAAACCCACTGTAAAAATAAAGGTACACCAAAAAAGTGAAAGGAAAGAAACAATATGCCATGCTAACATTAATCAAGAGAAAGATGGAATGGCTGTATTGATATCAGACAGTACAGATTTTAAGTAGATAACTGGTGTCCATCAATTAGAACACTCAATATTGTTAAGGTCTCAATTCTCCCCAAATTGATTAACTACAATCCAAGTAAGCATCTTAGCAGTCTTTTGTAGAAATTAAGGAGTATATTCTAAAATTTACAGGGGTATGGAGGGAAATTTGAATAGCCAAAACAATTTTGATAAATACAAAGTTGGAAGACATACTTCTAAACTTGTTATAACGATGTGTTAAACAAGATAGTGGTGTGTTACCATAAAGATAAACAGAACAATGGAATAGAAGAGAGAATCCAGGAGCAGATTACACTTACTTGGACAATTGATACTTTACAAAGGTGATTCTTTAGAGAAAGGTTACTCTTATGAACAAATGTTGCTGGAGCAATTGAATATCCATGTTAAAAAAATTAAACTGGAATCTAGGACACACTATGTACAAAAATTGACTTAAGATAGATCATAGAACTACATTTAAAACCTAAAACTACACAAAATTTAGAAGAAAACTCTTCTTACCTTCAGTTAGATGAAAATCACTTAGATATGTCACCAAAGCAAACTCCATATGTTGTCAGACATATCAGAAAAAAAGAGAAGAACCAGATATCAGTGGATGTTATTTTTTAGGTGAAGAATTTTGGAGAAAACCAGCCTTGATAAAATTTACCACAGACTACTAAAAATCAGAAAATCTCAAATCCATGAGGAATAAATCCATTGTTTCTCCTTCATCCAAATCTTTCTATGCCTTCAAACTTTAGGAAAGAACAATTGAACACAATTAAAATACGCCAGTGACTTTCTAAACCTAGTAATAGTCAACCTTATATATATTTGTTGTCTCAACAGGAGAAAAAACAACTTTCTTCTTGTAAACCAGACCCTTGGGTATCAGGCTGTTTGTCCATCATTTGATGTCTTTAATCATCTGATCTCACCAATCTCATCTTTCACTTGCCAAACTCCAAAAATGCTTGTAATTTTTTTTTGGTGGGTCAGGGGAGGTGAGGAGGACACCATTCAAGGATATAAACATGTCTTTCCACTTTAAAAGATTGTGCTGTTTTGTAAAACATAATCTCTTAATCTCCCAGGACCTCAGTGTTCATTTCTGTAAAAGGAGAAAGGAAAAATGGCCTTGTTTTTAAAGTAAAATATATGTGTGTAGATAATATGTAAAAAACCTGGAAAATATCTAACAATAATTAACAGAGTACCTCAGGGTAGACCGTCAGGAGGTGGGAATCCATGAGATACAGGATCATATCAACTTCTATATTATACAATTCTGTACTGTCCACATTTTCTTTAAAAACATGCATTATATTTGCTCTCAGAAAAAATGAGATAGCATTTTAGAAACATAGGGACTATCTTGTTAAGACTATCTTTTAAATGATGAAAGAATATTTTAATGTGTGCATGCTCAATCGCGTCGAGCTCTTTGTGACTCCATGGACTGTAGCCCACGAGGCTTTTCTGTCCATGGAATTTCCCAGGCAAGAATACTGGAGAGAGTTGCCATTTCCTCCTCCAGGGGATCTTCCCAAATCAGGGATTGAACACTCATCTCCTGCATTGCAGGCAGATTCTTTACCACTGAGACACCTGGGAAGCCCAGATATTTTGATATGAATATTCAAGTAAATTGTTAGATAAAATAATTCCCATTTCAATTAGCATTCATATGTGTGAAAATTTAGGAAAGATAAAACTATGGCCTTTAACAGTGAATATCTCTGGTGTGTTGTAGTAGACAACATATACATATATGCATATATATATATCTTCTTGTATTTCTACATTTTCTATAACATGTGTAATTATTCTACAGAAAAATATTGGCAATAAAGACATTATACTCTTACTGTACCTATTGTACCTTTCTCATCCTTCTGTATTATAGGTGATAAAAACCCATAGACTACTTTTCCCAGATTCCATTTCCAGCTTTGTGTCTATTAGGTTATATCAATGGGAGGTACTATCAGGAAACTAGAAAGTGAGAAAGAAATAAGCCATTTTTCTGTTTTGTTTTTTCTTTTCTTTTTCTCTTTCTTTTCTTCTCTCTCTTTTCTTTCCCTCCTTTCCCATTCCTGCCCTTCCCTTTTCTTTTCTTGATTCCTGGTTAGGCAGAAAGGGCCTAGTTGTGCAGTTAAGTCATGGATGCTCTGGCAGCCTAGGCAGCAGTGTGCTCCAGACTCTAGCTCTAACTGTAGCCATGAGAATTCCAGAAGCTGACACAGCACTTGTCTGCTCAGATCCCCATAGTTTCAGGGCACTCATGTCCTTTGGCTCCAATGACAAAAATAGCAGGTGACTTCAAGCAGGTGGATTTCTACAACATCAGTGTTGCTTTCTCTCACACAGATGAATACAGGCAGACATACTTACACTGCAAAATAAATTAACAATATGTTGGTCTTGAGGTATTATGATACTACTCATATAGTTCTTTTCTTTCAAGTAGAGGCCCCCTCTACTTTTCATGCATGAGGCCCCCTGTCTGATCCCCACCCTTTTCATTCTTATATCTCTATTGCATTCTCATTGACAAGATTCATTTTTTGACATAAGACATTCCTTTGCTGATTATTCTTCTCTGTCTTGTCCTTAATCCAGTATGTTCAAATATTGCCCATTCAAAACAAGTTTTCAAGCCCCCTTGGAGTTTGAGGAGGAAAAGACAAGGGCCTCAAAGGTGAGAATAACTAGTAATCCTAAAACAAAAAAGTCTGATTAAAAGAGAACCAGGAATTAAACATGCACCAATACCCTAAGGACTTTTCTGGAGCATAGAAAATCTACGCTATATTTCTTGTCCATATTCACATTCATTAAAGGGCCATGTGTATCTTCAAATACTCTATGGTTCATTTTGGGCTTCTTTTTTCCTTTCTCCTCTTCTTGCTATGCCTTCTTTATATGATAGTGTTAGTTCCATACTTGCAGTTCTTCTCCATGAGTTTCCTGAAAATTCCCAGATATTTTCTTTTCAATTGAGCTACAGTATTGTTTTGATTACTTCTATTGACTCCAGAGATAGATATTAAGATTACTCTAATTTTATATACTCAAAAAACTGAGGCATACAGAAGTTAAAAAACTTACATGAGATCACATGACTAATAAATGGCAATCTGGGGAATAAATTCATATTTATCAGATTGTGTATCTTATTGAGAATATCAAATACATAACAATCCTGCATGCACTTCCCTGACAACTTTTACAGACTAAACAGCAAGCCTTGTGAACAACTATCCATCTATCTACCTATCTATCATCTCTAGATGATATCTATCATCTCATTTTCTAGATTTTCTTATCTAGAAAATAAAGATAACCTCTATTCAAAGTAAATACAGGAATAATTCTGGTTCAGCTTGGTCTTTCTTTTATGGGTCCCCTAGAGAGTAAGATAATTCCTTCTTACTTTAGAGTCCTCAAGAAAGACCAGAAAGGGACCAGCTTTGGGATGTTAATCCTAAGAAGAGTTGTATCACACTGCAGCTCTCACCTGTGATCTCAGAGTGTGGTAAGAGTTGGTTGTTGTTTTTCAAATTACCTATGTACTGTGATTGGGGCTTCCCTGGTGGCTCAGACAGTAAAGAATCTGCCTGCAATGTGGAAGACTCAGTTTCAATCCCTGGGTTGGGAAGATTCCCTGGAGAAGGGAATGGCAACCCACTCCAGTATTCTAGCCTGGAGAATTCCATGAATAGAGGAGCCAGGTGGGCTACAGTCCATCAGGTCATAAACAGTTGGTCACGACTGAGTGACTAACACACATGCACACACACCCATGCACACACACTGTGATAATGTAATTGTCAAGTTTTCATCACCTTTATTTAAATTAAAAAAAAAAATTACTGTAGCATCACCCTAAGTGGTCTAACTCATAGGATCATTAGCCAATGGCAGTATGTAAGTTTTAGTATTGACTAAGCAAAACAAAATCTCCAAATAGGGCAACTCAAAGTTGTATTCTTGGAGGTCATTGGTCAGAGGGTTCTCTGTAAGAGTTCATTTCTCTGCACTAGAACCACTTTTTCCTTCACTGCTATGTTCCCCCACATTTGACCAGGGATTTCTCAGCCCACTTTGGCCCTGGCTGTGACACTGACTAGCTTGCATTTCTCTGTAAGTGAAGACTCAACTCCAGCAAATTCTTTTATCCTGCTCTTGCACTTAAGATGTGCCAACATTTAGGCAGTATACTTGCCTATGATCATGCTGTTTGTTCATAGCCAGTCTTGGATATTGGTCAAGGCCAATGACTTAGGGACTGTTATATACTTTGTATGTAGTCTGATAAAAATTCTTTAGATAAAATTATCTCTAATATGTGTCAAAATTTATTAAATTGCTAGTGAGGGAAAGAGCAAGATAACAAAAGTGTTTAGAAGAGAATGTGCTTCTTCCAAAAGGACATTGAAATGGAATGTTACAAAGTTGCAGACTATGAACACTTACATAACTATGAGTCGCTTTTTTATACTAATTCAAGTTTCCATTTACAAAGTCTTAAACACATAATGTCCTTGCCAGTTGTTACTACGGAAGCTTGTAGCAATTGGGTACATGCTGACTATCCGTCATAAGATTTAAAAACAAGCAGTGCATTTACTCAGCAAATGTTCTGAGATTGGGATTAACTTTGCATCCTCCAGCAATAGTAAATAAGTGGACCATCTATCAGGAAAGCATGAAACAGTCAACAGAGATTGGAAACAGAATACCAAATAATAATTTAGCATCAGCATTTTTTTTTCAAACTGAAATGAAGATGGAAAATATAAAGTTTGTCCATTTCTTAGTTTGGGAATTTTTTTTTTCTTTAGATATCACTCCTCTTGGTTTCCCCCTCCAAAAAACAATTCATTCCCATTTTGACTTACTGTTTGATTAACTAGCTTTTTACAATTTTGAATTTAGCAAAAATTGAACATAGGTGTATTTTATACACTGTTATTACAATCATTATAATCAGTAAAATTTGTACTTATATTGATATTATTCCTTTAATTCAACTTCCAACATCTAGGAAGAATTTCCAAATAAAATTCCAAAGTAAATCAATCTTAATGGTATCGGATCTGGGCTTTTAAACTGTGTTCTTTTTCTATATACCTTGATATATTTACATAAATGCATCAAGAGTGTTACCAAAATTGAATTCCCCCTAAAGCTAAGTTTGTGATTAACCTCTCTATTCACAACTTTATTCCCTTTCTTCTCCTGTGCCTGTTCCCCTCAAGACTGAAGAGTATGGGGGCTTCTCTGGTGGCTCAGTGGTCTTCTTCAATCTGCCTACCAATGCAGGGGACATGGATTCGATTCCTGATCTGGGAGGATCTCACATGATGAGGATCAACTAAGCCCAAGTGCCACAACCATTAAACCTGTGCTCTAGAGCCTGGGAGTGCAACTACTGAGTCCATATGCCCTAGAGTCCATGTTCTGCAATGGGAAAAGCCACCACAATGAGAAGCCCATGCACTGCAACAAGAGAGTAGCTTCCTGCTTGCCACAACTAGAGAAAAGCCTGAGCAGCAATGAAGACACAGCAATCAATAAATAAAAGTTATTTTTTAAAAAAGATTGAGGAGTATCAAAGTAAAGCAGGTATTGAAACCATATACAAAACCCAGAGTCCCTGTCTTCTGAAACAAAAGATTGGCTTTGGTCTCCCAGGCCTCCTCTGGTCTCGAAAGGCCAGCTCAAAAGTTAATGATTAGAAAATGTGAAGATGTAGAAACAAAGAGTAGCTGTTGATCACAGAAACTGGTAACAATTTAGACTAAATCCACCACAAAGCAGAATCACCAAACTCCCTGTTTCCTGAAAGATATAGAAAAAGGTCTGACACACATTCCTAAGTTGTTTTTACAGGAAGCAGACCCCCACCAGATGAAAATGCTTGATATTCTCTATTCTTTCTTGAGAGTCCCTTGGACAGCGAGGAGATCAAACCAGTCAATCCTAAAGGAAATCAAACCTGAATATTCATTGGAAGGACTGATGCTGAAGCTGAAACTCCAACTCTTTGGCCACCTGATGTGAAGAGCTGACTCACTGGAAAAGACCCTGATGCTGGGAAAGATTGAGGGCAGGAGGAGAGGAGAATGACAGAGCATGAGATGGCTGGATGGCACTGCCAACTCAATGGACATGAATTTGAGCAAACTCTGGGAGATAGTGAAGGACAGGAAAGACTGGTGTGCTGCAGTCCATGGAATGGCAAAGAGTAGGACACAACTTAATGACTGAACAACAACAACAAATGAAAGGAGTATGGGCATGTCATGTTCAAAAGACCTGAACTCCTCAATGGCTTTCAGGAAAGGAGTTTTAAAGGCAGTGTTAAGGAAGGGGCTATAGGGTGCTTGATCAGCTTGTGCACAATTCTCAGATTTGGTGGCAAGGTTAAGTTTAAAGTGTCACCAACCTTCTGCTTTCAACCTGTCTGAGATCTGCATGCTTGCAGTCAGCAGTTTTCTCATTATTATCTTAAAAAAGCAGAGACATTACTTTGCCAACAAAGGTCCGTCTAGTCAAGGCTATGGTTTTTCCAGTGGTCATGTATGGATGTGAGAGTTGCACTGTTAAGAAAGCTGAGTGCCGAAAATTGATGCTTTTGAACTGAGGTGTTAGAGAAGACTCTTGAGAGTCCCTTTGACTGCAAGGAGATCCAATCAGTCCATCCTAAAGGAGATCAGTCCTAGTGTTCATTGGAAGGACTGATGCTGAAGCTGAAACTCGAGTACTTTGGCCACCTCATGCGAAGAGTTGACTCATTGGAAAAGGCCCTGATGCTGGGAGGGATTGGGGGCAGGAAGAGAAGGGGATGACAGAGGATGAGATGGCTGGATGGCATCACCGACTCAATGGAGATGAATTTGAGTAAACTCTGGGAGTTGGTGATGGACAGGGAGGCCTGGCATGCTGCAATTCATAGGGTCGCAAAGAGTCAGACACGACTGAGTGACTGAACTGAACTGAACTGAATGAACAGTCGCTTTTCTGAGCAGTGAAATCAGTATATAGGCGATCTAGGAAGTTCAGGGTAGTCTTTTTATGAGATTATAATCCAAAAATATGCAAATCAGAGAGAAGACAAGGGGGAAAACTACTTGGGCTATGAGACTATAAAGCAGAGATCCCCACATAATGTTTTTTGTCATCACAACTGTAAAAGATTTGTTGATACCTCTCATAGTTCAATAGTTTATAAAGTATGTGATTCTTCAATACAAATAATTTTTAAGAATATTTAAAAATACTTATAAATAAAGTTCTTGAAACAAAAATAAAAATAAATTAATTTCGATTATATACTTCATATATCCCACTGGATAGTCTTCTATGTGCTCTGGAATATGCATAGCTTTCTGTGGGGATCATTTCTCTACTACCAGTTTAGACATGTAACTCTGCTGTTTGAAAGCCTGAAATGTTCTCTGTTAACCTCTACAACATACAACTTTAGGAGATAGTTATCAAACACTTCGCAAAATATTGGTTCCGATTTACATTCCAGTAGTGTATGCAGCTTCAAGTTGTTCTTCATCCCTTACCAACAACTGACATATTTGATATTTTATATTTTGATATACCTTTTTTCTATATCCCACTAATTTCTTTTAAAATCATTTTAATACCAAAGAAAATTAAAATAACAGCAATAAAAGAGCAACCCTCAGAATAAAATCTTTTCATTCTAAATATCAAAGTTTCTCAAGGTCTTACAATTTTAAAGAACAAAGTTTATCCATTCTCTGTTCTCAATACTGTTATGTTACAATGAACAATGTTTCTTAGTATTAGGTCCTTGATAAAGAGCAGAACTGATTCCACAGTTTTGCAGAAATTCTCATGAAAAGAAAGATGCTTTGATAGAGTGGCAGTGGAAGCCTTGGTTTTTGAAACTGTATCAGAGCGCTTGAGAGAATGTGCTGTTAGAAATCATATTTGACACCGAGAGCCCATATACATAGACTTTAATCTGGGAGAGATTAAAATGCTTTGTATGCCATAAGAGCCTCAAGAAAAGCTGGCCACACTTAATCTCACTTCTGTTAAACCTAAACAAAATTTTTTTGCTTGCACAGTCATGTATTTCTATACATTTCTGCAGTATTACATATTCTGAGGTTATTTAGTGGGTACACAAAAGTCTACAAAATTGTCATATCTTGAAAATGATGAACAGATAAAAACAAAACAAATGGAATAGCAAATGAAAACAAAATGTCAGCTTTATTAAGAGGGGAAAATAAATTGCACGATATTGCTCATTATGGGGTCTTCCCAAGTGGCTGCTAGTGGTAAAGAAGCTGCTAGTGGTAAAGAACCCATCTGCCAATGCAGGAGACGTAAGAGACACAGATTTGATCCCTGGGTTGGGAAGATCCCCTGAAAGAGGGCATGGCAACCATTCCAGTATTCTTTCCTGGAGAATCCTATGGACAAAGGAGCCTGGCAAGCTACAGTCCCATGGGGTCACAAAGAATCAGACATAACTGAAGCTACTTAGCATGCATGCACTCTCATTATGAGACTAAATGAGTAATAGAAACACAAATTTAAGCAACT
Organism: Odocoileus virginianus; assembly: GCF_023699985.2. Classification (NCBI taxonomy): domain Eukaryota; kingdom Metazoa; phylum Chordata; class Mammalia; order Artiodactyla; family Cervidae; genus Odocoileus; species Odocoileus virginianus. The sequence goes on along the minus strand of NC_069708.1, from coordinate 52,444,052 downwards.
TATTCATCACCTAGAGGCCTTTCTAGTCTAGAAGAAGCAGAGAGAACCTATGAGTTTCACTGCTTGAACTTCTTAATAGGGAAGTAATAGGACATTCCCAGGTGACATAGTGGTAAAGAAACCACCTGTCAAAGCTGGAGATGTGGGTTGGATCCCAGGGTCAGGAAGATCCCCTGAAGTATTAAATGGTAACCCATTCCAGTACTCTTGCCTGGAAAAGTCCATGGACAGAGGTAGGCTACCGTCCATGGGGTGAAAAAGAGTCAGACAAGACTGGGCACACAAATATCAGAAGTAGGAAAGAACATCGTGCATTGTCTGCTAGTGTCCTTTGCCTGATTCTACAATGTTGATTATTTCTTATTGAAATATAACAGCTAGTTTAAGGATATTTTTGTTTATCCAGTCACATACATTAAAAGCATCTCTGTTTGTGGTTGATATTTGACTGTGGCTTATTGTGATTTTACCATTGATTTTTTTTTTCTTCAATTTCAGTATAGTCAGATTTTGTTTGGGGATTTTTCTTCAGAAACGGCCGAAGTAAGGAAGTATTAGTAGACGTGAATGAAAGAAGAGACATACTGTAATGTGGTCCAGGTTCAGATTCAAAATTGTAAAGAATTAATTCTATCTAATTAATCCACTACAATCCCAGTCAAGACACTTAGCATGATTTTAGTGAAACTTGATTAGCAGGTCTTAAATTTACCAGAGATAAAGTACAAGAAAAAGCCTGAAAAAATATGTAAGGAATATATTAACTGTATCTTTATTATATGAAAAAGATATTTGCTATCTCTTTTTCTTTCTTCTTTTTTCAGGAAAGCACAGACCCTAGGGGTTTGAAAGAAAATTGAACAGGCATATGTTTCCAATACACTTTAAAGTTCTTTAAAATGAACACTTCTTTCCTTTAATTGTATTTCGGTTCAACTTGGAGATTCTCCTCCCTCTAAATGAGGGAAGGACCTCCTGCTTTCCCCAGCACAGGGAGGGGGCGGAGCATCCTCCAGAAGCTTGGAAGAGTGAGCCGGCCCTGGCCAGTCTTGGGGGAGGAGCGGCATTACAGACAGACTTCGGAGGCCTCGCCGAAGAGAGAAGAGAAGCTTGGAGGTAATGGCTGTCGTGAAAAGATAGTTATTTTCGGAGATTTCTGGAGACTTGGCAGTAAAGGTGAGAAGAAGGGACTGCTGCTTTGGAGTCGTGGGAAAGGAGCGTTGTTTTGTGAGAGTCGTAGTTCCTTTGAGGGAATTCTGTCTAAATTTTGTATTCCTTCCAGATATTTTAAAACTCCACACTTTAAGAGTGGGGGAGGTGATCAGATTACACCTGCGGAAAAAATACTTCAGGAGGTTGCAAAAGCTGACTTTCGAGTAGGGAATTTTATGTTTCAGTCAAAAAGCAGTAGTAACAGAGATAAATGATGAAACAAATTAATCTTCCTTATTTAAAAAGAAAAGAGAGATTATGCTGTGATAACGCCAAATGAGAAACGAAGTTATTAGTTGGAAGTGTCGGGTTTTTATATTACTTTGGTCGTTGATTGTATTTCCAAAAAATCTTGCTGTTTTGGTGGAGTTTGTATAGTAATAATCTGAAATAGTGTATAACTGCGAATTTAAGTACTGAAGACATTAAGAAGTTTAGTTTATTGTCAGGGAATACTCAGTGTCTTAAAAGGATCACTTTTATTTACGGATGTGTAAAGGATGATCATTGTCTATGTCTCTACCTAGCTATCAAAAGAATGATATATTCCAATTTATACTGTAATGTGAAAAATATCTGTAAGTTCATGAGCTGAAGAATAATAGGCTTATACTGATATAATAAAACACAACAATATATACAGTAATAAATGATGTCTAAGGAAAAAAAGGAAATTTCCATTACTTTGCCCAGAGTATGCTATGAGAGAGCATGAGTAGCTATGTCAACATAAAAATATTGAGATGAGAATTTAAAAACATGGGGGGAAAAGCTAACTGCCAAAAAAAAAATGAGTAAATAAGGAAACATGGAAAGGTGTTCAAATGTGTTAGTGGAGAAATATAATTTAAAGTAGTGTATTCTAATATGAGGAATGAGGAAAGGACATATATATATATATATATATATATGAATACATTATTTAAATTACATATGTACACAGACAAACATATATGATGAGGGAAAAATCAATGGGATTTGCTCAAATATAAGCAGTAAACCAATTCAGGGGTTAGAGTAAGAATGATGTGTATTTTCTTCTTTAGACTTTTATGTACCTTTAGTTTTGTTTTGTTTTGTTTTTGGAAGCACATAATGGAGCTGAAAGAGAAAAATCCATTTTGTTACAGTCATTTAAATACTCAAACACACTCCATTGTCTTTAGCTAAAGGTGGATTTTTCTCTGGGTCTGAGAAGGCTGGTTATCTGGTTGTTTGTGCTTTGCTTGCAGTTCAAATATTTAGACTATTGTCCAGACTTTGGTTCAAGCAGAAGATATGTATTTGTATTTTTATGTACTGTTGAGAAAGATTTCAAAAAATGTTCAAAGCATATTATGGAATAGATGCAGCTGTAAAAAGAATAAGCTAATGTAGTGAGCTAAGTGCAAAAATAAGAAAAGATATAGAAGGTATATTCTAAAAATAAGCACGTTGCAGAATGACCTGTAATAATATTGGTACATTATATGCAAGAAAATTTTGGAAATATGCATGTACTTTATTAATTGGAGATATATAATTGGAAACAGAACATTTCAACTCTTTATATATTACATTTCTCCATTTAAAAAATCTTATTCTGAAACTAGCAAGCTTGAATCAGATTCATTATGAGAAAGTGAGATAAAATTTGAGAAATGTAGGATTATCTTGTAAAAGTTATTCACAAAAAGATGAAGTGGTGGTGGTGGTGGTTTAGTCACTAAGTCATGTCCGACTCTTGCAACCCCATGGACTGTAGGCCACCAGGCTCCTCTGTCCATGAGATTCTCCAGGCAAGAATACTGGAGTGGGTTGCCATTTTCTTCTCCAGGGGATCTTCCTGATCCAGGAATCGAACCCAGGTCTCCTGCATTGCAGACATATTCTTTCCCAACTGAGCTATAAGGGAAGCCCAAAAGATGATGTAGAAAATACTTATTGATGTGAGAAGATGTTAAAATATGTTATTAGGAAGGATAAAGGTCTGGTTTACAAAAATATGTGCATTAATATGTTTGAGAAAAATATATAGAGTAAGCCATTATATTTTGACCATTATTGTGATAATTTGCTTTCTTTCTTGAAAAATCAAAAGATGAAGGAAGATATGCAATATGCATGAAGTATATAATAACAAACATTAAAATGAGGAAATATAATCCCACTTTTATATGGCACCTATGCAACTCAAGTTGAGAATGAACAAGTCTAGAAGCAAAAAAACAAAACAAAAAAATCCATCTAGAAGCCTGAGAAGGCTACAGTCTGGTTAGTATAGTTCCCACCCTTCCTGACCAAAGACTTGAGTATCTGCAGTAGTTCTGTTTCTAGTCACAAGATGGCACTTGCCAGATGTCCTAAATTTTCTTTCAGGCAACCATATTTATGAACTGGACAGACAAAGCAATGAGATATATTTTCTCTTATGAGACAATATGTAGAATGTGATTGCAGTTTGTTGAAAAATTGCACATGTATAAAATAAAAACACACCAAGACTGATACGAGAATTCAAACAGAAAGCATTAAAAAAAATAGTTAGACAGATTGGGCCTATAGAGATGCACAAGGCAATTGTTATTTCCCTTTTTTCCTGTCCCCAAAGCATACTTTTCATGAAGGAGATGATTTTAGTATCAACCTAATAATATAACTATGTCACAGAGAACATTTCAAATATCAAGAACAAGAAGGAAAGTAAATAAGGCCTTTACATCACAGTTGAGATTTTTTATCTCATTCCTGTGTTTCAGAAGAGCATGCCTGCTAAAATTTTGGTAGGGAAGCTTTACACCTCTTCCATTTAATTGGTTTACTTCCCTGTCTCCTTTTGGACAGCTTAGGTTAATGTCTGAGATGCACATGACCTGGGGAATCTGTGTGTGACACCAGTTGAGCCTCAGAAGGGCAGCACGACCACAAAACGGCCAAACAGGGAGAAGACCCTGCTGGACAAGCAGCCGGAGTGAGAGTTAAAACGACTGGATCACAGGAGCACACCCTGAATGATCCATGTGACACTGGGTAAGGTTCTTCCCATCTCATGAAATATCTCACATTAAAAACAGGTTGAGAATTTGGCTTTGTAGTAGAGTCTGAAGTCAGGCAGATTGATTCCTCCAGTTCCACTCTTCTTTCTCAGGATTACTTTGGCTATTCGAGGTTTTTTGTATTTCCATACAAATTGTGAAATTATTTGTTCTAGAGTTATAGTTTATTTTGTTTCCTGCTCTGTAGCCATAACATTTTAAATTAAAAGACACATTTTATACTAAAATTAGGTTGATAATTTGAGATACAATTCTTTTGCCCCTGTTCTGCAGCCCTAATGTTTTGTAATTAAAAGCCATCACTTCTAGTTTTGGGGAAAATATCTCATGTGTTTAACCACTATGAAGAAATAATTGAAGAGGCTATTCAGGTGTCTACCAGAGGTTGCAGCCAGGGACCTGACTACAATCCTTGACAGCTTGGCTCAGTTGTTGTCACCACATACTAGACAGCATGTTGTTGTTGTTTAGTTACTATGTTGTGTCTGACTCTTTATGACCCTGTAGACTGTAGCCCACCAGGCTCCTCTGTCCATGGGATTTTCCAGGTAAGAATACTGGAGTGGGTTGCCATTTTTTTCTCCAAGGGCTTTTCCTGACCCAGGGATTGAACCCACGTCTCCTGCACTGGCAGACAGATTCTTTTCCACTGAGCCACCAGGGAAGTACTAGATAGCGTAGTTACAAGTATTTCTTAAGACCTGCTTAAGGTCTCACAGCCTTCCTCAAATAGACTTCTGTACACTCTCTTGAATAAGGCTATTGATGCCAAACCTCATTATCTGTGTCCATGAGATCTTTGATTGCTTTGGACAGGCAAGGCAGTACTAGCAGCTTTGGAAACATTAAAGCCCAGAATTCTGTTGTGATAACCCTGTGGGATTTAAAAGGCCTGAATTACCCAGAAACACGAATAATGTCCTGCCACTTCCAAAGTCCCTCCCTCATGCATTCTTTTCTCACAGTACAACAGAAATAATAAAGATGTGATATTGGGTTTGTGTTATCATAATTCTTCTTGTTTTTCTTGCCCTCCCCTCCAAAAGATGTCCATGTCTCTGATCTCCTTTCTCTGATATTATCCTTCTGATTTTTATCTTGTCTCCATCATCATTGTCCATGTTCTTTCTGCTTAGCAGGGTAAACTTCTTATCTGATCCTTTTTTTTTTTTTGCCATATTTTAATCGAATCCAGTTGGCACCCATTGAAAACACTTTATTCCGGCTACTTTGTGGGTTTCAGAGGATAAGAAGAGGCTACAGCAGGTGAGAGCCATTTATTAGCCCTACTGCAGTAGAGTTAAGGGCCCTTCAAAAGCTGCTTTTCTAGAAAACTAGGCAGCTAGAACTGGATCAGTGTCCTGAGGAATTTTCCAGGACACTGCATATCTATTGGTTGAGTTCTTATCTATATCCTGGTGCACTAACTGAGTATATTGCAAATTCAGTTTCTCTGTGGTTAAATTAGGATTTCTTTTACCCGTTTCCATATCCTTCCTGTCTCATCTAGCTCTCACTACACACTTAGCTACTAAATTCTTTTTTTTAATTATTGTACCATTAAATGTGGTTTCATATTTAGACAACCTAGGTTATTGTCAGAGATGCTTTTGAGTTATGCATGTTTCTTAACTGTGGGATCTAGTATGGAGACATGACAAGTCAGCATAGTTATCAAGGATTTGAAAATTTTTCTCTCCACTCAGCTAGTAAAGGTCTCAAACCCACAACTGTCTGCCTGCTTCCCTGTCATAATGCCTCTGTGACAGACTTAAAGGCTAAACATTGGGTTCTGCTGAGAGAAATCCGTATCTCCTCACTAAAGAACCCTTGATGTCCTTTACTCATATTGCTTACTGGAATAATTTTGATCTAGCCTGATCCTCCTGTTATATGTCTGTGAAAGAAAGATGGCTTCTTTCTTTAGAGCCCCTGATGCACAGTTTTCTTTCTCTCTGTTTGTTAATCACAGGAAGAGCTGTGTCATACTGCAGCTCTGTTTCTCTAACCTGAATTAGTCAGAGGTGCTAAGAAACAGGGGTCATGTTTACTTGTTCATTGTGATGATGGATGGGGTTGTGAGGGCTTCACCAACTTTACCTACACTTTATACACACACACACACACATATTGTTTTTGAATTGGCAAAACATTATCTTAAGAGAACTAACCCTCAGAATGATCCATTTAGCAGCATGTAGGTTTTGTCACTTCCTGGGAAATGACACCCCTAGGTTAAAGGCAATAAAAATCTAAATTTAACTCTTAATTTCTTGAATATTTTGTGAACAAAAATGCTCAATAAAGAGAATATCGAATTGCAAACAACTAAAGCACAAGAACAAGGAGTTGCCAATTATAAATGAGGATTGGATGAAATGAGCATTTCTCTCCATAACCAATGATTATCAATTGTTGTACTGCCAGGTCCCTGTGACACAGAAAAGATATGTTGTAACTAGTCTATGGTTGAATGAAATTATAATGCAGATATAGTCAGTGTAAGAGCATAGTGCAGAAATATATTTTTTAATTTGTGTGAGAATGTGGATGTGTGTGAAAGACGGGGAGTTCATAGATAAGTGTGATAATTATTGAAAATTGTTGTGGTTCACCAGCATGTTCACCAAGAAGGACATAGGTTAAGTAACACTGGGGGTTGCGGTCATTAATTTCCCTACAATCAGAAAGTGAATGACATAATCCTTTGTTCTACTCTAGAATCCTCAAAGAGACAGGAAATAAGTGCAGAAAGCGGTGAGTACTGATCAAGAGAACATATCTTTCTGTGTGGAACTCAGGTAAAACTGGGTTTTGGGTGTCTTGTTTTGTTTTTTAAATTTACCATCTTAACCATCTTTTTAAAAGTATCTATTGAATTTGTGAAAGTTCTCCTTCTGTTTTATGTTTTTGTTTTTTGGCCACGAGAGATGTGGTATTTTAGCTACCCAACCGGGGCTCAAACCTGTGCCTGTGTTTAGTCACTCAGTCGTGTCCAACTCTTTGTGACCCCATGGACTGTAGCCTGCCAGATTCCTCTGTCCATGGGATTTCCCAGGCGAGAATACTGGAGTGGGTTGCCATTTCCTTCTCCAGGGTATCTTCCCAACCCAGGGATCAACCCAGCTCTCCTGCGCTGTGGATTCTTTACCATCTGAGCCACTAGGGAAGCCCTCAAACCTCTATCCCCTGAATTGAAAGGTGACGTCTTAATCACTGACCACCAGGGAAGTCTCTAAGACTTTTGCCTTAATTTTGTTTTGCCCTCTTCCCAGCTTTGTGACCTTGCACATGAGCAAGAGTACCCATTTTCTCACTCTTGTCAACTCTCCATTGAATCATTTCTCCCCAAAGTAAAATTGAAATCTCATTGCTGTTTACATTTGCATTTCTTTATTAGGGAAGGTGAGTATCTTTATGGATTGTTTAATTTTAATTTTTATTTTGGATATTTGAGTTTTGAGGAGCCCCATTGAACAGCATATCCCCTTTCTCCACAGAACAAATTGAACAAACTGATATAAAACAAATGAAGTTGCAGATGGAAGTCTAAACATCAGGTTTTGTACAAGGTGAAAGTAAACTAAAGGGCATTGATTATTGAGTCAAGTGGACTTTAAAACAGCAAATTTAAACAATTTTACCAAACAGCCTGGAGGTTTGCAACTATATGGGAAGGACAGAGGTCCCTGTAGTTGAACTGTGTGAGCTTGCTCACAGGGAAGTTAATATTGGGAGTGGATAAGAATTTTTCCCTCAGAACATTGTGAATTGTCTATTATGTCTCTTGCTCATTTTTTTTAACCTCACTCTTTTCCTTATTAATATGTAAGAGCTACTTTAGGGCTATTTTTTGAATAAGAACCAGTTTGTCAAATTTATTTTTGTGTTTTCAACTTGCTTTATAGTGTTTTTAAACCATAAATAGTTTTTTTTTTCAGTTTTAATATAGTCAGAGATATATTTCTCATCTCTCTCTTCATTAAGGATTTTGGTAGATGTTTGTGTTTAAAAAATGACTTGACTTGAAAAAAGCTGAAACTTTCTGAAGGATAAATGAGAGAAACTGAGTAACAGAAACATATCATGTTCCAGGGCCAGAAGAATTAACACTGTACAGTTTTAATTCTCCACAAAACAGTATATCCATTCACTGTAATCACAAGCAAGGACTTAGCAGGTCTTTTTAGTGGACCATGACCAGTTGAGTCTTAAAATCTTTTGTAAAAATGTTAATAGAAAGGGCAAGAAAATATGTAAGAGATATTTTCAACTGGGTCTTTACTATATGATAAAGGGATTTGCTGTTTCTCTTCAGGAAGTCACCTACCCTTGTGGTTTGAATGGAAATGAAAGAGACACAAGTTGCCATTTCTCTTTCGAGTCCTTTAGAAATGAACGTTTTTCTCCTTTAAGGAAATTTCAGTTAACTTGGCAATTCTCCTCCCTCTAATTGAGGGAAAGGCCCCCTCCTTTCCCCATCACAGGGAGGGGGCGGAGCATCCTCTGAGAAGCTTGGATGTGAGCTGTGCCTGGCCACTCTTGGGGGAGGGGCTGCATTTCACGAGGCTGCAGCTGACAAGAAGCTTCAAGGTAATGGCTGTCTTAAAGCTAGTTTTTTTCTGGGGATTTCTTTGGGCTTCAGTGTTACGGTGGAAAAAAATAGAGGCTGTTGCCTGGGAGAGGTGGGAATAGAGTATATTTTGGGGGAAATTCCCGTTACTGTGACAGAATCAATCCCCTGAAAATTCAGTTTCTCCGATATTTTTTAAAGTCCACAGTGTGGGAATGGGTGATCAGATTACCGCATCTAAATTAAGACTTCAGTGAGGCATGCTGTTCATGTTAATTTTTTACATGGCATTCCATGTTTCTATCTTTGGTATAGATTTTATTGAAGCGTTTATTATTCTACAAAAAATAACTGATAGGACAAATGTAACCATAAAAAGTGCTTGACATGTAAAATATAAATGTACAAGGAACATGGAACGGATTCAGATATGCTGTTGGTTGATCAACAATTTGTTTTTAAAAAACGTGTATTGGTAACTAGATTTCCATGTTAATAGCATATCTGGAGTATTCAGCTTACTGGGGATTTCAAAATATATTTTTAACCAGTTTCAGCATTTTTAGAATTGCTTTATTCCATGATCATTTTTATCATTGATAAATGATTTTTAAAAAGTAGAGCAAAATGATACTGAAACAAATTTGTACCTTTTGGTTTTAGACACATAATCATTCATAAACACACAGACATGCAGCCATAACTAACCACCCCCCCCCATCTTTTGCCGATAGTTGAAATTTTCCTGGACCTGATCAAGTGCGTAGCCTGGTTGCTGTGTTGACTACAGCCCTGTCTGTGTCCTCCTTGCAACTCATTCTTTCAGACAACAGGTATGACCATGGTCAGCAATAACCGTTTTTCTGTATCTTTAAAGTTTAATAGTGAAACAGGAAGAGGATTTGGATTGTTTCTATTAGGCATTTTAAAAATATGTGACATGGTACATCCATACAATTACAATTGAACATTATATAGCTGACAAACAGAAGTATGAGCATGTAGTGATTTGAAAAGATGTCTAAGAATTAGTATTAGGTGAAAATGAAAATTGCAGAATGGCAAACACCATATTATGTCATTTAAAGATAGAGGACTGTGTTAATACAATATGTGTAACATCAGGAAAAATAGAAGGGTACCTTCACTAAATGGGATTATTTGTATAGTTTGAGAGACAGTACAGTCCTTACTCTCTCTATTAAAAAACATTTTTTAAACAATATCAGAGAAAGAGTTTCAGGTAAAATGTTATAAATTAGGGAGAAATTACATTTGAAGTGATTCAAACAAAATCACATTGAAAATATTTATAAGGAAAATTTTTCAAACTGTGTGCTTGAGCACAGTAAAAAGCTAGTTTTAAAGTAATATGTATTCATATATATATATATATATATATATAAAGATATTGAAAGATAATTCAGAAAACAATAATATTGATTGTTTTTACAGAATTATGCTTTCTTTTAAAAATCATATCTTTTCAGTTTTCAGTAAGCATGCATTTTTTTGTCAGACCATTGCAACTAAAGGCATTAGCATTCCATTTTTTGTGATGCATAACGAAACTCTAAATTTTAGTATGGTATATCCTAGAAGCCTGAGAAAACTGCTGGCTTGCCAGGATGTAAGTTCCCACCCTTTTGCTCTAAGGATCTAGTAGTAACAGGCTGCAACTCTGGTACTGCTCACAAGATGGCGCTTCTAGGATTTTCCAGATTTTCTCCAGGCAACTATTTTTTTGAAGTGAGCAAACAAAGCTGTGAAACGTATTTTATATTAGCAGACTACAAGACAGCTTGTAGAATGTGGTTTTAGTTCCACTGAAAAAATTGTACGTGTCTAGAAGACAAAGCCCCACATGAGGACTGATGTGAGAACTCAAACAAAGAAAAAAAAAAAAAAAAACGAGAGAAAGAGATAGCTACACAGATTTGGCTTATAGAAAGGAATAACACAATTGTTACTTTCCTTCTTTCCTGCCCCCAAAGCATACTTTTCGTGAGGGAGATGATTTTAGTATCAACCTAATAACATACCTGTGTCACAGAGAACATTTCAAATACCAAGAACAAGAAGGAAAATAAACAAGGCCTCTACATCACAGTTGAGATTTTATATCATCCTTGTGTTTCAGAAGAGCATGCCAGCTGAAGTTTTGGTAAGGAAGCTTCTTTATGCCTTTTCCATTTAATTGGTTTGCTTCCCTGTCTCCTTTTGGACAGCTTAGGTTAATGTCTGAGATGCACATGACCTGGGGAATCTTCAGGAATCTGTGACACCAATTGAGCCCCAGAAGGGCAGCGCAACCACAGAAGTGCTGAACAGGGAGAAGGCCCTGCTGCAGACAAGCAGCTGGAGTGAGAATAAAAAACAACGGGATCATAGGGGCAACTCTGCACGATCCATGTGACATTGGGTAAGGCTCTGCCCATCTCTTGTTAAAACATAGTTAAATTGAGAATATGGAGTGCAATTTGTTTTGATTCTGTTCAGTGACCATGTTTTAAATGAAAAACCACAAATTATATTCAGTAAAGAATTAGATGTATTAAATTCCTGTAAAGAAATTATACAAATGACACAGCCCCAGTCCAGGTCATACCACCCTTGTGTCCCCCAAGGCCTGTGATGGCCATCTGAGGAGAGCTGCTGGCCAAGATTGATACCAGGTAGGATATTTCTGTGCTTTGAAGTTAAAGTAGATATCTTCTTTTTTTAAAAACAAAAAGTTATGCAAATGAGTATGATGATGTCTACTTATGGAAGACTTGCCGGTTTCATCCAGCTGTCTGACTCTCAATAAATCCTTGAAAACCACCTTATCCAGTAAATAGCCATGACAGTCATTCCAAATATCTGATTCCTAAGCACATCCTCTTAATGAGATCATTGTGCTGTTGTCTGAATGCCAGAGACACAAACCTCAGGATCTGTGTCTGACTGCCTTGGGTAGATAGGGCAGTACGATATCTTTAAAAAATTAAAAGATTACCTTAGAATAAACCTCAAGAGGTCCCAAAATTTCAAAACACCCCATAAAAGCAATGGTGTCTCTGATGCATTTCATTGTTCAACATTCCCCTTCCTGAAGCTCCTGTCATCACACACTCATTCATTCTTTATATTTAATAGCTATAATATGCCTAAATACAGGGGTCCTTATAGAGCTATTTCTCTTTTCTTATATTGTTAAATATTTTCCCCAACCACAGTATGTTTCTTTGGTGCCCGGTATTTATTCGTCTTTTTGTCTGCTCTATTTTTATTTTCCACCTTCCTTCTCCTTTGACAGGGAAAGCCCCTTTGCTTATTCTCTTCCCTTTTTCTTTAAGTGAATATCGCTCATTCAGAAGTGTTTGTTTAAGCTTCCTTGCAAGTTTTCAGGAGAATATGTATAAGCACAGAAGGAGGAAACTAGTTAGTAGCCCTAAGGCAATGTGTGTGCCTGTGTGTGCTCAGGCACTCAGTTGTGTCTGACTCTTTGTGACATATGGACTGTACCCCACCAGGCTCCTCTGTCCATGGAATTTTCCAGGCAAGAATAGTGGAGCAGGTTGCCTTTTCCTTCTCCAGGGGATCTTCCCCACCCAGGGATCTAACCCTTATCTTCTGCATCTCCTGCATTGGCTGGTGAGTTCTTTAGCACTGAGCCACCTGGGACGCCCCAGACCTAAGCAATAGATACCTCTAAAATTACTGATTTTATGGTTAACCAGGCATACAGACCAATGACCTAAAGATTTTTCTAGATGATTCAGAGTTCACTGGTTGATTTCCAGTTTATATCTAGATGTACCAATCAATCACATGCACATTCAGATCATTAGTGGCTCGTTTTGAACATCTTTTCCCCTTCTTCCTTATGTCCATATCTACTTCTTGCTATGCACTTAGACTGTTAACTGATCTTTTACAAATTATTTTAACCTTGTGATCTATTTTGATATATGTTAATACCAGTGGTTTCTTTAGTGAGCTATTAAAGTTAGAACTCAGTCCCAAACCCATGCCTGAATATCTGTTTGAGAACTTCTAACATATAACAACCTTGCCATAACACTTCTCTGAGAAACTCCGAAGTTTAGAGAGTATATCTTTAACAGTCTCTCATATCTCCTCACTAGAGAACTGATAAGTAACTTTATTCAGAGTGCTGACAGGAATAAATTTGGTCCAGCCTGGATCTTTGTTTTACTATGGGTTCTCAGAGGATGATGGGGGCGAGGATCACAGTAAGAAGGGAATTCCCTTTATCTTTAAAATCCGCCAAGGCAAATCCAATGAAGGTCTTTCTCTTTGCTTGATAATCCTGTGAAGAGTGCTGCAGCCTAGTTTATCTGCTTAAATACTGAGAGAGTAATAAAGTTTATCTGCTTTGTGCTGTGATTATTACATTGTGGGGTCCTCGTCTACCTTTCTTTCATTTTATTTGTTTTAATGTTTTCCATCCCATCATCCTAATTTTTGAATTCCTACCAGCATCATCCATGAGCACTGTGTTAAGTTTTTGCATTACGCAGGAAATGCAAGATTCTCCAAACATGGCAAGTTTATATTCTTGTGATCTCTAGGTCACTGGTTGGTCTTTTTTTTTATTTTTTCCCTATCATGTTTACATACATTTGACCAGAAATTATCATGTCCCTTTGGCCCTGGCAGTGATTTTCTCTCTGGCTTGCCTTTTTCTTACCTGGAATGCTCACCCTTAGTGAGTTTTCTTCTGATGTCCTTCCCCTTTAGGTGGACTGGCATTTGACCAGTGAACATTAATAATAATAACTTAACTTTGTTTACAAACAGTTTCAACTCTTTGTGCCTGCGCCTTAGCAGTCATTCAATATTTTGAATATCCATTTAGAATCTAAAATTTCTTGCTTTACCTATGCTCATGCCCCCCCCCCCATGGTATTTGGTAGTATTCCAAATGTACCATTTCTACTCTTTTACATGGACCGTATAAGCTAAAAAATATTGAAATTTGTTTATTCTATAACCATTCTGTCTCCCATATGTTATTTGGCTTCCACTTTCTCACTGGGGATGTATTCTTAACCAGACCTCTGTCTCCAAATTATAGCACTTTGGCTTCTGCTCCTTCCTTTCCTTCTACTCATATGGTTGAATGGCATGCCAGAATGTCAGTGGAGTTAAAGACTCTGCCAATAAGGATAAATTTCACAAGCTGTAGAGTGCTGATGTCCTCCAGATTCTTGACATTTGTCTTGTGTTAACTAACTTCAATGAAAGAGATACTTAGTGGAGATTTGAATTTGTGCAGAGTTACAGAACTGCATCAAAAGTCAGGTACCTGCCAACATTTTTAAAGCAAATTCAAAAATAGAAGTTAATAAAAAATTAGTTAACACATGGAAGCAACCTGAATGTCCATTGACAGAGGGATGAATAAAGATGCAGTCCCTATATACAATGGATTATTGTAAATTTCAGCCATTGAAAAGAATGCAATAATGCCATTTGCAGCAACATGGATGAACCTAGAGATTATCGTACTAAAGTAATTCAGAGAAATATCATATAATATCACTTATATGTAGAATCTTTTAAAATGATACAAGTGAACATATCTACAAATCAGAAACAGACTCACAGACTTTGAATACAAACATATGGTAAACAAAGGGCAAGGGTGGGGGAGGGGTACCTTAGGAGTTTGGAATTTACATATATACACTACTGTATATATTAATAAAATAGATAATCAACAAAGGACCTGCTGTATAGAACAGGGATCTCTACTCATTATTCTGCAATAACCTATATGGGAAGAGAATCTGAAAAAGAATGCATATATGTATATGTATGACTGAATCACTTTGCTGTACCCCTGAAACTAACACAACATTGTAAATCAACTATGTGTGCTCAGTCGTGTCCGACTCTTTGTGACCCCATGAACTGTAACCCTCCAGGCTCCCTTTTTTGTGGGATTTTCCAGGCAAGAATACTGGAGTAGGTCACCATTTCCTCCTCCAGGGGGTAAATCAGCTATACTTGAGTATAAAAATTAAAAAGATAAAGATGCTAGGCTAAGCATAACAAAAAAATTACTTAAAAAGGTTAAACAAATAGAATATTTAATATGTTCTTTATACACTACAGAGGATATTTTTACACATACCTGTGGTACTCACAACCTCGTTAGGTAATCATTGCCCAAAGTACAAACAAAATTCCTATATATATTCCCATTATGCTCACTGTAAAACATCAATTTGTTATATAGGTTATATTCTAATGGGATGCCTTTTTAAGACTCAGATTTATTAAGGTATAGTTTACATAGAGTTAAATTCAGTCTTTTTGGTATGTAATTCTATGAGTTTTGACAAACATATACAGTCATGTAATAACCAGTACAGTCAGGCTATAGAATAGTTCCATAACTTCAAAATGTTCCTTACTGCCTCACTGTAGTGAATACTCTCTCTCTATCCCAGTTCCTAGCAACTACTTGTCTGATTTCTGTCCCTATAGTTTTCATTTTCCAGAATATCATATAAATGGAATTATACAATATCTACCCTTTTGCATTATTTCTTTCACTTACCATAATGTTTCTGATAATTTACTCATGTTGTTACATGTATCAGAGGTTTCTTTCTTAAATTAGCTTACAGGTATTCTGTTATTTTACAACTTATATATTCACTCACCAATAGATTTATAGTTTTTGCTGATTATGATTAAAGTTGTATACATTCCAGAGGCCTTCCCCAGTGGCTCAGCAATAAGGACTCCGTCTGCGATGCAGGAGACATGGGTTTGATCCTTGGGTCAGGAAGATCCCCTGGAGGAGGTCATGGCAACCCACTCCAGTATTCTTGCCTGGAAAATTCCACTGACCCAGAAGCCTAGTGGGCTACAGTCCATGGGGTCCCAAAAGAATCAGACACAACTTAGCTACTAAACAACAGCAACATACATTCCAGAGCAGATCTTTGTACATAAGTTTCTTTTCTCTTAGTTGGTTTTGGTAAATGTATGTCTAAATATATTAGAAACTGCCAAACTGTTTTCTGAAGTAGTTGTGATATTTTGTATTTCCACCAGCATTGTATAAGTTCCAGTAGCTCTGCATCATTGCCAGCAGTTGATACTGTCAGATATTTTCTTTTTTTAATATTAGCTATTTTTATAAAGGTGTTAGTGGTATCTCATTGTAGATTTATGTGCATATCCTTAATTGCTAATAGTGCTGAGCATCTTTTAATGTGTTCATTTGGTATTTGTATATCTTCTTTGATGAGGATCTATTTAAATTGGGCCATTAATCTTATTGAATGATAAGAGTTTTTTATATATTCTATATACAAGTTTTTTTTTTAAATCTGATACTTGATCTGCAAGTATATTCTCCCACTCTGGATTTTCATTTTATTTTTTGAAGAGCAGAGAATTTTTCAAGTCAAATTTATCAAAATTTTATGGTCCGTGTTTTTTTGTGATCTGATAAATCTTTTGTCTAAATGAAGGTCTCAAAGATTTCATGTTTTGTTTTCTTCCATGAGTTTTTTAGTTTTTGCTTTTACATTAAAGTCAATCTGTCATTTTGAGCTAATTTTTGTGTATGGTCCTATCTAGGGGTTCAGGGTGAACATATTTGCATATAATGTCCAATTTTTACAGCATTATTTGTTGAAAAGACCATCACTTCTCCATTTAATTACCATTGTCATAAACCATATTTGTTGGTCTGTTTCTATTTTCTTTATCTATATGTCTATCCTATGCCAATAATATTCAATACACTGTTTTGCTTACTTTAGTCTTTAAATCAGGTAGTATGAGTCTTCCAACTTTGTGTTTTCTTCTGAAAATTACTCTGGCTTTTCTCCTAGTTCCTTTGCTTTTCCATATACATTTTAGAGATACCTTCTCAATTTTTACATAAAGCCTGCTGGGATTTTGGTTGAGATTGCAGTGATTCTATAGATATGTTTGGGGAGAAGTTACAGCCTAGGAATAGTTCATCTTTTAGTCAATGAACTTGATATAGTTCTCCATTTATTCAGCTCTTCCTTAATTTCTCTCACTATTTTTAAAGTCTTCAGTGTGCAAATCATGCACATATTTGTTAGATTTATTCTAACTTAATATTTCCTTGGGTTTGATATTACAAATGGTACTTTGTCAAACTTCAACTTCTAATTTTTATTCTATAGAAATAAATTATGTTGGCCTTATAGCTGATGATATTGATAAACAGGTATTAGGTTTAGTAGCTTTTGTTTTCTTTTGTTAAATTCATTGGAATTTTCTGCATAGATCATCATGTTGTCTGCAATTAAAAACAGCTTTATGTCTTCCTTTTCATTCTGCATGCCTTTATTTTTCAATTGCTATTTATTGGTTAGGATCTCTAATATAATGTAGAATAGAAGTGTTGAAAGCAGACATTCTTGTTCCTAATTTTAGGGGAAAAACATTCCATATTTCACTATTAAGTAGAATTTTAACTTTAGGCTTTTTTGTAGATGCCCTTGATCAAGTTGAGTGAGATCCCTTTAATTACTGGTATGCCAAACATTTTTTTTATCATAAATGTCTGTGGAATTATGTCAAATGCTTTTCTGCATCAGTTGAGAGGACCTCTATTTTTCTTCTTTATTTAGTCTGTTGATATGGTGAATTACATCGATTTATTGGCAAATGTATAACCATCCTTATGCTTCCAAGATAAACACCATTTAGTCATAATATTTTATCCTTTTTCTATAATCATTTTCTATGTAATTTTATATCATTTCTGTATCTGTATCATTGGATTTGTGTCTTTGTTTCTGAGGCACAATTGATCTGTAATTTTCATTCCTTTTATGCTTTTTCTTCTAGTATGAGGTTAATACTGGTATCATAAAATAAGCTGGAGATTGTGTCCTTTTCTCATTTCATTATCATCTGACTTGCATAACAAGCTTTTTGCTTAAAGTGCAGCCTGAGTGCCAGAGGTTTTTTCTCAGTGGTCTTTTTCAATTCTAAATTTTCAATAGTTCCTTTACATCTGTGCCACTTGTTGGGGAGGGTGGTGTCTCTCTTCACGCCCTTGCCTGTTTCCCAGCAGTGAGCTTCTGTTATTGTTAGATGCTAGGTTCCTGGTGAGGCAGGGAGTGTTCTTTGTTTTTTCATCCAGCCTCAGCTTTAGGGAGGCCCTATGTAGCTAGATCTTATGGTTGCACTTTCTCAGCATTCTTTCCTCTCCAAATGGCAGCTAACCTCTGATTTATATCTAGTGTTAGTCGCTCAGTCGTGTCCGACTCTTTGTGACCCCATGGGCTATAATCCACCAGGCTTCTCTGTCCATGGAATTCTCCAGACAAGAAGACTGGAGTTGGGTTGCCATTCCCTTCTCCAAGGAATCTTCGTGACACAGAGATTGAACCTGGGTCTCCTGCGTTGCAGGCAGATTCTTTAACATCTGTGCAACCAGGGCTTTAAGGTTGATATATTCTTGCCCCTTCCTCAGCAGTAGTCGACCACTGCTTTTTTTTTTTTTCCTTTTTTTTTCCCATTTATTTTTATTAGTTGGAGGCTAATTACTTTACAGCATTGCAGTGGTTTTTGTCATACATTGAATTAGCCATGGATTTACATGTATTCCCCATCCTGGTCCCCCCTCCCACCTCCCTCTCCACCCCATCCCTCTGGGTCTTCCCAGTGCACCAGGCCTGAGCACTTGTCTCATGCATCCAACCTGCGACCACTGCTTTTTATTCATAGAGAAACTTGAACTCAAAGCTTTCCTGCTCCTCCTCAAGGGCAGAGTTTTTTTGCTTTGACTGCTCCCCAGCATCTATGGATTTCTGCCTTTGTCTTGGGGATAGGAGGGTTTCCTATCTTCCCTTCCCTGGGAAGGTGGCTTTTTCTTTTCCCCTGGTGGCTTAAGACTTTTGCTTCCCATCATAGAAGGGTTTGTATAAGTGTGTGGGGCTTCATGTCTGTCTGCCAGCAACAGTTGATTGCCTCCTGCATACCTGAACCACTGACATGGGCTCTTTTGGTCTGCTGCATTGTCCACAGTCATGTTAGTGTGCTTCTGGTTAAGGACTGAAAAATGACTTGGCAGTGAGTGTATATTCCGAACTACTGGGACACTAGCCCATTAAGAGTTTAAGATTTTAAAAATTCATTAAGCGTTCAGCTGATTTTTTTTTAACTTGCTTGCATGACAGCTACTTCTGTCTCCATGCTTTGCCAAAGAGGCTGGTTACCCTTTGGAATTCATTTTACCTCAGTTCTGTGATGAGCTCAAGTAATATTATGGTTTTGTGGATTACTTACATTTTTTATCATTAAATTATGGGTGACATTCTCTTATGGCTTATTGTATCTTAAGTCAAAATGGAACTGATGCTTTCTAATAATATGTGTATGGGTGTTATTTTTGTTTTGTTATTAAATATGCTTCAGGAAGAAGCATACTTCTAAAGCATTTTTATAAATAGTTGATTTTTATACAGTAATTATTAAATTTTTCCATTTAAATTTTTATTTTTTATTATATATGTTAAAATCATACTTAAAGCATCATACACAATACATGATTTTTTGTATACACTTCTTTGGATTTTACACATGTGTAAATTCATAAACTCACTGTCACAGCCAGGATGTGGAAGATTCTATCACCCTGACAACTTTCTGTGCCAACCATGTGTAGTCATACCCTCCATCTACCTGTAATCCCTGACAGCCACTGATCATGTCACTGTGTTTTCCTCTTTCTGAAAATGTCACATGAGTGGAATCATACAGTATTGTGGTGGGCACACCCTAAGGACCCACCCCCTTATGTAATTCCTTCCCTTTAAGTATGGCCAGAACCTATGACTTGCTTCCAATCAGTAGAATTTGGCAAAAGTAATGGGATGTCACTCATTCTTATAATTATGTTATAAAAAACTAATTTACGTTAAATTAGATACAGGATTCTCTTTTAAGTTTCCATGATTTCTAGTACATAGCTATTTCAAATTCACTAATTAATTCACCATTCATCCAGTCCACATTTATAGAGCATTTTTCATTTGGATGAGGTAGGTTCAGTGTGTTTTAATGATTAAAAGCATGGACTCAGAGTCAGAGTACCTGGATTCAAATCCCATGTGCCCAATAGTCTCTAGGTATCCTTGTAAAGTTAATTAACCTCTCTAATGCCTCATCTATAAAGTGGTAATACTCAGCATACCCACCTGACAAGATTTTGTGAGAATAGAGGGAGATGTTGTAAACAGAGCACTTGGCAGAGTGCCTGGCACTTGGTAAGAAAACACTTGGTTTCTGTCATTCTTTGTCATTATTATTAGTAATATTACTACTCCTGTTACGCAGAATGACTTGGGCATGGGACTCTCCTACCTGAAAGAGCCATCTAATAATTAAATAAAATATGTCAAGTGCTGGGAACAATACCTGGCACATGGAAAACTCTATAGATGTTAAGATATTATTATATCTGTAATTATTCTATATCTTCATTAATAGTAGTAGTATTAGAATTAATTATTATTGGTTACCCTTCTTCTCCCACTCCTTCTATAGAACAATGAAATAAAAAATATTCTCCAAGGAATTAACCTTTTCCTTTGTATTTTGTTTGGAAAATGATGAGGTGTTGTAGTATTTTCTGATTTAACCCAAGTGTCTCAGTGGTAAAGAATCTGCCCCTGCCATTGCAGGTGACACAGGAAATGTAGGTTCGATCTCTGGGTTAAAAAGATCCACTGGAGAAGATATGGAAGCCCAGTCTAGTATTCTTGCCTGGAAAATTCCATGGACAGAGGAGCCTGGTGGGATACAGTACATGGGGTTGCCAAGAGGCAGACATGACTTAGTGACTAAGCATGCAATATAGAAAATAGACAAACACAGAAAAGTTTAATTTTAATGTAATGGCCATATTTTGTGTGCACTTGACTTTTCTAAAACATGTGAAATGGAAAGATGGAATGAGAAATATTACTTGTAAAATATATAATTGAATATATCTCATTTAAATAAATTCATATTTATACTTACCTGATAATCCTCTTTAAATTATGCAATAATAATTTGGAAGCTTTGAAAAGATTGATTCTATAATAATAATATTATTTTTGTTGGTAATCGTATATAAGATCAATTTTTTTTCCTACTACTAGAGAGACTAGAAAACACAGTGACCTAGGTAAGATAGAAGCTTATTGTTCCACTGGGTTAAAGTGATTGGAATGGTGTGGATCCATTATTCAAGGGTTCAGGATCTTTCATCCCTAATGAGTTGCACCCTTTTTCTAAATCACTTCTTGGTCCAGAATGGCTGTCTGAATCCTGTTGTGGTCAAATTCTAAGGGGGAGTAAGAGACGGAAGGAAAGTGAGGGAAAAAGAAAAAGCCCAAGAAGACAGTTTTCCTCTTTGGAGATACACTCTCTAGAATCTTTACAACTATTTCTGTTTACATTATTTGGCAAGAAATTCCATCTTGTGGCCAGGGCTTATTTGGAGGATTGTGGGGAAAAAAAGATTTTAAGAGTTTACACTGCCACCTTGAATGCAACTGGAGTTCTGTTAATGACGAAGAATGCAAAAAGTGAATGTAGGGTGGGCAAATAGAAATGTCTGCCCTGGTCTTTATAGATATGATACACAGCCAAAAAAGAAAAGAAAAGAAAAAAAAAACATTAAACAAACAACAAAAGTCCATAAAAGATGGAAAGGGAAAACTTCCTTTGGCAGAGAGAATGCTACGTGTTCACCAAATTGTGTTTCATTTTCTTCCTGGGTCATAAGGAGACTACTTTCCCCAGCCTGTTTAACAGTTTTATCTAGTCGACTGTGACCAGTAGTGGCGTTTGCCAGTCCTAGCCTCTGAAACCTTTCCTGGGATTCTCCAACGATCATCTTCATAAGATCCTTTGTAGTTGTTTAGTCACTTAAGTCATGTCTGAATCTTTTGTGATCCTCGTTAGTCAGGTGCAAAGACTGTTTAGGACTTCAAGGCCAAAGAAGATGGTAGAGTCATAGAATGGAGGAAGTTTGAGTCTTTTAATGACTGCTTAGAACAGAGACTCCTCTCCCTCTCTGGCCACTTGATGACCTCCGTTGAACTTTGACATCAGCATTAGAAACTCTTTTGGGGCTGAGCCCCTGAGATTTAGGGGTGGTTTATAGTACAAAAGAGTACATACTGTAATTATTAGAGCCGTCAATAAAATACTAGCCTGGATTATCCTCATTATTATTATATATTTTCTAATAGTAATGCTTACATAGAGGTGGTTTTACACACAAACACATTTATATATCAAAGTATATAAAATAAAATTTATATATAAATATATATATTTATATACATTACATATTATATAATACAGAGGCCAAATAAAACACTGCATCCCCCAAATTATCACAATGAGATACCACCTCACACCTATCAGAATCTCTATTATCAAAGAAGAACACAACAAATTTTGGTGAGGATGTGGAGAAAAGAAAACCCTTGTATACTATTGGTGGGAATGTAAACTGGTGCAGTCGCTGTGGAAAACGGTATGGCAGTTTCTCAAAATAACTAAAAATAGAAGTACCATATGACCCAGCAGTTCCACTCCTGTGTATATATCCAAAAACCAAAACAAAACCACTAATTTGAAAAGATACATTCACTTCAACGTTTGTAGCAGCAGCATTATTTACTATTGCCAAGATATGAGTGCAATCTAACTATACATAACAGATAAATGGATAAAGATGTGGTACATATACAATGAAATACCACTCAGCCATAAAAAAGAGTAAAATTTTCCCATTTGCAGTAACATGGATGGACTTGGATGGTATTATGCTAAATGAAAGACAAATACTGTATGATATCACTTACATGCGGAATCTAAAAAATACCACAAACTGGTAAATATAATAAAAATGAGGCAGACTCACAAGATACAGAGAACAAATTAATCATTACTAGTGGAAATAGAGAAGTGGGAAGGGACAATATAGGGGTAGGGGATTATGAGGTATAAACTACTATGTGTAAAATAAGCTACAAGGACTATTGTACAACAAAAGGAATATAGCCAGTGTTTTGTAATAACTGTAGATGGAATATAATCTTTAAAATTGTGATCCACTATGTGTGAAAGTCGCTTGGTCATGTCCAACTCTTTGAGACCCCGTGAACTATACAGTCCATGGAATTCTCCAGGCCAGAATACTGGAGTGGGTAGCCTTTCCCTTCTCCAGGGGATCTTCCCAACCCAGGGATTGAACCCAGGTCTTCTGCATTGCAGGCAGATTCTTTACCAGCTGAGCCACCAGGGAAGCCCGTGAACCACTTAATATTGTACACTTAACAACAAAAAATGATTATGTATTTTGAGTGCTAATATAGAGTTATTTCCATAGATACCTAGTCAAGACTAATAAAAGTGTTTTCTAGACCTCTTTAAAAAATAAATAAAGTAGAACTTACTGTAGATACTCACCAACCACAGAAAACTAAGGCCTTGGCTGCTTTGTCAGAGGGATACCTAACATCATTCAGTTTGGGAGAACCCTAGAACTGAGATCTTCACAACCCATCATATCTTGTGTCCCTTTACATCTCACATTCTGGATTTGAAAGTGGCTTACACATTGAATGCTGTCAGACATTTGTTAAGTATGTGTATTTCTAGATGTTTAATTGGGTTCTAAATTAATCAGGAGCATGTAGTCATTCTCTTTGGCCAATGTATTAGTTTACCTTTTCTACTGTAATAAAAGATTACATATATGTGTTTATTTAGCTTATATAAATTTTATATAAAATAAAATATATAACAATAAATTTATAAATATGTATTAGATAATACAGAAGTCAAATAAAACACTTCATTCCCAAATATTTTCACTTCTAAAATTATCCCTAGCAATACTTTAAATTAGCTTTTTAAGTTAAATCAGCTGAATTTTAATCTAACACAGGAGAATTTTAATGAACAAAATGTGCAAGATATGTTTCAGACATACAGAAAAACAAATACAGTAAATTTTTAAAAATTAATTTTCCCCACATTGATTTGTGTGAGTGAAAATTACTAATAAAATATAAGAAGGAGGATTTGCCAGTCATTGATGAGGGTATATGAAATGGGCATTTGCCTGCAAACCAGTGATTTCCAGCCTCTGGTCAGAAATATCCATGTTCCTTGAAGATATATCTGGAAATTTCTGAAGCATTTAAGAAAAGAACTCAATAAAAGGAGAGACATACCATGTCCTGAAAACAGATTTAAAGATTATAAGTCATGTTCCCTAAAACAGTGTACAGTTTTAGTTCGATCCCAATCAACATCCTTAGTGAACTATTTTAATGAAGCATGACCAACTGGGTTTTAAATTTATCTACCAAGGTAAGATGCAGAGAAGGCAAGGAAAAAAAAAAACATGGTGAAATAGTTTAAATCAGACTTTTTTTTTAAAGTGAAGTGATGTACAACCTTTTTTTTTTTTTTTCAAGAAATCGCCACCCTAAGGGAAATTAACAGACACTTGTTGCTAATTCACTTTCAAGTTATTTAAAAAGGAACATTTCTAGCCTTTTGTACTTCAGCAATTTAATCTGGCAATTCTCCCTCCCCTAATTCAGAGAAGGACCGTCTGTCTTCATCACAGGGAGGGGGCACAGCGTCCTCTGAGCAGCTTTGGAGTGAGCTGTGCCCGGCCACTCTTGGGGGAGGAGCAGCATTTCACCGGGCTGCAGCTGACAAGAGCTCCAAGGTAATGGCTGTCTTAAATCCAGTTATTTTATAGGGATTTCTCAGGACCCTAGGATGAAGATGAGAGAAACAGGAACAGTGGTGTTAAAGTGGTGGGAAAGGTGTGTGGGTTTGAGATAATTGTTGGCATTTTGAAAGAATTAATCCTTTGGAATTTGTGTATCTCCCAATCCTTTAAAAGTCTACAAGTGCAAGAAGGAGTGATCAGATTACAGCCTCTATATTAAGACTTCAGTACAGCATGGGCATTCATGCTAATTTATTGACTTGGCATTCCATGTTTATATTGCTAGACATTCTGTTACTGTTTGAATGTTTAAGCATTTATTAATTTACACAGAAAATAATGGATAAAAATGTATGGCAGCATGAGGGGAAATACTTCTATAATTTGATTGGCACATAGACTATGTGTGTGTCACCTGTACATGAGCATGGAAAGGGGAACAAGTATGTATTTGAGTGAAGACACTTATACATATATATGCATGTGTATTCGCATGATTTAAAAAATCCGGGAGAAAATAAGCTCCCATGTTATTCAGCAGTTCTGTATAGTCAAGTTACTATTTTAATATTAATTCTTAGCCAATATCAGCATCTCCCCATGATTACTTTTATAATCATGAAAGAAAAATGAAGCTGACAGCATATCCAGTTTGCTCCAAACACGTAAGCATTCATAGACACACAGACATGCAGATATACCCCCCCATCTTTTGCCAATAGTGGAAAGTTTCCTGGACCTAATCAAGCCTAGTTGCTGTGTTGGCTACAGCCCTGTCTGTATCTTCTTTGCAACTCATTCTTTCAGATCACAGGTATAACTGTGGTCAGCAATAACCATTTTCTGTATCTTTAAAGTTTTTTAAGAGTGAGACAGAGGGTTTGGTTTATTGCTATTAGCAGTTTTTAGAAATATTATAGGGCATGGTGCATCCATACAATGGAATACTATGTGTCTGGAAAATAAAAATGTAAATCTCTACATGCACAAATTTGAAATGTCTGAGAAATAAAGTGAAAAAAGTAAACTGTAACATACAATTGTCACATTATCTCACAAAATTAAATATCTGTGTTAACAGAACATATATATGCTACTATATAATTCATGCAGCCAATGGTGGGAAAACATACCTGCCATACTATTAACGACTGTTTATTTGTGTAGTTGGAGAGACAGGACTAGCTTTACTGCTGCCTAATTTTAGAGTATTAATATATTCTTACTCATTTACTTGTTTACATCATCAGGAAAAATACTGAGATAAAATATTACAAATGTGAGAAAAAACTCATTTAAAGTAATTAATAAATCATGTGAAAAACACTTAGGTAGAATAATGTTCAGACTGCTCTTATTGAGATCTGATGTTGTTTTGAAATGATATGCATTTATCTATAAATGTAAAAAAGTCTGGAAAATGGAAAATATTCAGATTATTTATATAGAGGCTTGTACTTAGTTTTACCTACATCTTTTTGCATCTTTTCGATTTTTAATAAGTTTATGCATGTTTTATACAGAGAAGGTAATAGCACCCAACTCCAGTACTCTTGCCTGGAAAATCCCATGGACGTAGGAGCCTAGTATGCTGCAGTCCATGGAGTCGAGAAGAGTCGGACACGACTGAGCGACTTCACTTTCACTTTTCACTTTCATGCATTGGAGAAGGAAATGGCAACCCACTCCAGTGTTCTTGCCTGGAGAATCCCAGGGACGGGGGAGCCTTGGTGGGCTGCCGTCTATGGGGTCGCACAGAGTCGGACACGACTGAAGCAACTTAGCAGCAGCAGCATGTTTTATAATCAGAAACATTATAGTTGAAGACATTATGATCCTCTTATCCTACACAGCAAACCCTTTGAACTTAGAAAGTTCTATAAGCCTGGAAAGGCTCCTGGCTGGCTAAATGTAGTTCCGATCCTTCTCTCATAAGAAAAATCTGAGCAACTGAAGCTCTGCATATAGCGCTTGCAAAATCTGCAGTTCTGCTTCTGGTCACAAGATGGCGGTGGCCAAATTTCCTAAATTTTCTCCAGGCAACCATTTTTATGAAGTGGACAATAAACCAATGAAACATATTTTGTGAGTGAACTGTGAGACAGCATGTAGAGTGGGAATAAAATTCTGTTGAAAAAAATTATATGTGTAAAAGAGGAAAAATTCTCATAGTGGTTGATTTGAGGATTCAAACAAAACCTGTAGTCTTGTTCATAGTAGTGTGTATGTGTTTAGTCGCTCAGTCATGTCTGACTCTTTGTGACCATGTTCCTCTGTCCATAGGATTTTTCAGGAAAGACTAGTAGAATGGGTTGCCATTTCCTTCTCCAGGGTATTTTCTCCTGGGATCAAATCCTTGTCTCCCGTGTCGCCATTGCAGGCAGATTCTTTATCCTCTGAGCCATCAGGGAAGGGCACAGTAGACACAAGGCAATTGTTACTTCCCTTTCTTGTCTTTGCCTCACAATTTTCCTGAGAAATATGATTTAAACATGAACCAGATATCATAACTGTATCACTCAGAAGTTAAAATAATATAAACAAGGAGGACAATAAACATCTACATCATAGATAAGATTTCATTTCATTCCTGTGTTTCTGAATGACATGTGTACTAAAGTTTTGGTAGAAAAGTTTCTTTATGCCTTGGCCACTTAGTTTAATTCCCTGTCTCCTTTTAGACAGCCTGTCTCTTTTTGCAGTAAGAATCAAGACAACCAGATCACAGAGCCAGACCCTTCCTGATCCACGTGACATTGGGTAAGGCTCTTTTCATTCTGCAAAATACTTCACATTAAAAACGTGTTGAGAACTCAGGGTATAATTTATTTTGCTTCTTTCTCTAAAGCCTTAGCAATATTAAAAACTGTATTTTATATTAAAATCATGTTAGGTTGAGAATTTAAGGTGTAATTCACTTTGCTCCCTGTTCTGTAGCCAGAATGTTTTGTAATTAAAAGTAATATCTTCTACTTTGGGGGAGGAATCTCATGTGTCAAACTGCTATGAAGAATTCATGCCAGAGACTAATCAGATTTCTACCTGAAGTCCTAGCCAGCCACCTGACTCTCAAAAAATCCTTGATAATTACCCCATCCAATATGTGAACCTGGCAGCCATTCTGAATCTCTGCCTTCTAAGCTCATGATATTAACAAGGTCATCGTGTGGTCTAGGCCCAAGAGATACAGACCTTATTATCTTTGTCTGCCTGCTTTGGGTAGATAGGGAAACATTTACAGCTTAAAAATTATAAAGCTGTGTGTTTAGCTAGAACAGTGCTTCCAAAGAGTTCTTAGACAAGTAGTGTCAGCATCACTTGATAACTTATTAGAAGTACAGAACTTTGGATCCTATCCAGAGCATCTGAATACAATTCTCAGGATAGGGCCTAGAAATCTAGTTTTAAGAATTCTCCAGATGAGTTTGATGCACACCAAGTTCAGAGTCCTGCTTCTCTAGGTATAATATTAGGGGCACCAGTCCCAAAATGTCTAATACATAGAGTTCCTGACACACCACTTCTGTCATCATGCACATAGAGTCACATTTTAATAATCATGTGCAATAATGAAAGTAAGTTCTTTGAGATGTTATAAAAATACTTTTCCAGTTCTTATCCTCCACCTTATATTATTCTACATTTTCCTCCTCCATCTGATGCCCCACTGAGTGTTGTCCTTTCGTCTGTCTCTTCTTTATTTGCAATTGCTCACCTACTTTGGCAAAATAATTTTATTTGCTGATACTCTTCTTTTCCTTTTTGCTATTTCAGTATCTTCCATATTGTCCATTCAAACAACGTGTTCAAGCATCCTTGGGAAGTTCAGCTGGAGGAGAACAGGCCACACAAGCAATAAACACTTTGTAACTCTTTGTAGTTCTAAAAGGGGCACTGGTCAAAGTATTGTTTGTGGGTAGGGACTTCCTTCACAGTGACAAGAATAGCCAGACACATAAGTCTCTGATATTAACCTCTTGGCACATAAATCTAAATCATAATGGATGCTGAGTATGTCTTATGCAATTGGCAAGACCAGTTATGGCCAGCAAAAGTTTTATCCAGATCTGAGGCTTCATCAAATAGTAAGAGAAAAAAGGTATTTTCCCTGGAAGTTCAAATACTCTCACTGGATGAAAAAATTCAAATGGAAAGCACAGAAACAAAGATCCTAACTAAATCTCAAGTTGAAGCTATTGTTTCCTCACTAGCCGCACAGTCAGAGGTCAGTGACCCACCTGGAGAGGAAACAGCCTATGCCAGGTCACTAAAAATGGCACTGGATATTCTGAATGAGAGAGCAAATTTGATTCAAGCAAGCAGTTCAGATGACGAAGAGACCACTATACTGTCTCAAAACATACCACAAAAGCCATCTGATTCACCCCCTCATAAAAAGTATCGGAAGCACGAAGGAGAAGGAGACTTACCAAAGTGTCTGGAGGAAAATGAAAATTCAACAACCCTGTTAGTATCATCAGAGAGTGATGATTTCCTGTATGATGATAAATCACAGGTGCATGCAATGATTGCTAGTATTCCAAATGAAATGGAAACAAAATCATCACAAAACCTCAGCTGGTGCCAGACTTTCCCTTCACTTTCAGAAGAAGAGGATGAAAAAGAGAGCAAGAAAAAGATTGACCTCTCAATTTTGCCTTTACTTTCCACAATTAAAGAGGAAGATGTATATGTTAAAGAAGAAAAATTCAGTCCAACTTTATCGTCAGATAGCTTCATTGTGCCCAAAGCTTTAAAAGAGGAGCCAGAAGACATCTACCCAGAGGCCCTGGCCGCATCCTCTGAATGCTCTGCCTTCTCAGAAAATATTGAAGATCCTGGAGAGGGTCCCTCTGATCCATGCTCAGTTACCAGCCAGAATCAACCTACTGTGGAATCAGAGACACCTCAGCCTTCTTCATGGGAACATCAGGTTTCATTTAGTGCCTCTAGCCATTCCGGGGATTATTCACTCCTCGGGAGTAATGAAAGAAATCTTCAGAGACTGGATTTTGAGGAATTTGAGGAAGAATTTCAAGCTTCTGACACGTCAGCACGTGTAAGTTCGATTGCTGCATCCATATTAGATGATGATGAAGAAGATGAAGAACTTCCACGTTTCCTTTTTCATTATGAGCAACGTTCATTTGAAACAGGGATGATTGTCTGGTTTAAGTATCAAAAATATCCATTTTGGCCATCAGTGATAAAAAGCATCAGGCGAAAAGAGAGAAAAGCAAGTGTGATTTTTGTTGAGGCAAATATGAATCCTGAAAAGAGAGGCGTTAGAGTGCCTTTTAGAAGATTAAAGAAATTTGACTGTAAAGAGAAGCAGACACTAGTGGAGAAAGCCAGGGAGGAATACAGTGAAAGTATTGACTGGTGCATCTCGCTTATTTGTGACTACAGAGTTAGATTAGGTTGTGGTTCTTTTGCAGGCTCATTTTTTGAGTATTACGCTGCTGACATTAGTTACCCAGTTAGGAAAATAATCAAACAGGATACCTTCAGGAATTTATTTCCAAAGCTGCAAAATGAAAATACTGGGGGATCAATGTCTGTGACTTCCCAGACCAAGAAAATGTCCTTCCAGAAAATTCTTCCAGACCGAATGAAGTCTGCTCGGGACCGAGCCAACAAGAACCTAGTGGACTTCATCGTGAATGCAAAGGGAACAGAGAGCCATCTCTTAGCCATTTTAAATGGCACGAAAGGGTCCAGGTGGCTGAAATCATTCTTGAATGCAAATAGATTCACACCCTGTATTGAAACATACTTTGAAGATGAAGATCAGTTGGACGAGGTTGTGAAATATTTACAAGAAGTCTACAAACAAATAGATGAAAAAATGCTGACTCGGATAAGAGATGATAAAATTAAATTTATCCTGGAAGTTCTTCTGCCAGAAGCAATCATCTGCTCAATTTCTGCTGTTGATGGATTAGATTACAAGGCAGCAGAAGCAAAGTATCTGAAGGGGCCATCTCTAGGATACAGGGAAAGAGAATTATTTGATTCAAAAATCTTGTTTGAAAAGAGGCGGAAACCGTTAACAAAGGAAGATCATTAAATCTTCTGAGGGTCCAGTGACAGGGAGCTTCCATAGATTCTAGTTTAAAAGAAAACTCTCTGAATGATTTTAATATTTTTTTTCCAGAAATGGGAGACTTGGGTGATATGTTCACTTCTTTTTGCAATATCTAGCATCTATGACCTGTTGCTGCATCTTCATTTCCTTTTCTTTCACTTCTTCAACATCAAAGTATTTACATATTTCAGCAGTTCTACTTTCCTGTGCATTTTTAGAAAGCATAATTCCAATATGATTAATAAAGGAAAGTACTATTTTGTTTTTTTTGACATTTTTGTGTCTATGCTGTATAGTTAAATATAGTGTGCACAATCGTTTTAATATTAAAGTTGCACTGGTGTGAGATATTAAGCAAGATAATTAGAAAAAAGCACCAATTATATATTTTTGCTTAATTTTTATAAAATATTAGACTTTCTCTTAAGATAGCTGAATTATTTTTCCTGCCATGCTTATTTATTTTTGGAAAAATATCTCAGATATAGAACCAAAGATAGAGATGCTTTGCTATATATTACAACTGAGTGCAATTGCTTTTGCAAGAAAACAATCTGGACTTCAAAAATAAAGTAAATGGATTATCTGCATGCAGTCAATGTGTGTGTGAATAACATCTCAGCATGCAGAAAATAATTTTGGCAGCCTTGAACAGGATTATTCATTCTACAGTTCCATGTGTGGGAGTGTCTATTGTTCAATAGCCAGAACAGTTTCTTAAAACAGACAGGCTTTCTGCTGCCTTCATAACTAACATTGGCTGTATCTTAATATAGCCTTCTGACCACGTATAGAAGGCAGCTAGAATCATTGTATTCATGGTCTGGCTACTCTAGACGTATGAGTCCAGACTGACTGCTTAAGAGCCCACCTAGTTGATATAAATATTGGTAGAAAATGCAAGCACTTTGTTCTGAATCTTGTATCTCCAAATACAGAGTTGCTTGCTTCAAATCAAGCATTTTTTATCATCTGGCTTATTTGTACAGTAGTTCCAGTTGCTTTCAATAATATAAATTCCAACTGGTAAATCATTCCACATTACTAAAAAGAATAGATGGACCAGAATCTGTGAATTTGGAAATGGGTCACAGAAAAACTCTCTGGACAAATATGACAATTATCCCAACATGTTTAAAAATACACAATCGAAAGTTAGAGTCTGAAGTCAATAAACTGTTTATTCTGACTTGAAACAAGACTTTTAGTGAGAATAAATATTGAGAGCTATTTTATTTTAAAAACTTGATGTAAAATTAAATCCTAAAGGCTTAATGTGAACCTGTCTGCATTTTTCAAAGTGAGACAAATGTCATTCCTGGGGTTTTGTTATGTGTTCACATGGCCTTGTGTTTATGTAAAAATTGCAGAAATTTGATGTTTTGCTTCTCAATAAAACTATTATACCTTTCACCTTGGATGTTCACTTCACCATACTTCAGATTGTGCAGCTACATAAGTGGTGTTTCTGCATACACACACACACACACACACACACACATGATTTGTTTGGAATTTTTGCTTATTGCAGTTGTCATAATCTTAATGCTTGTTATACATTATCTTATCATTCTAAATAAATACTCACTGTTGTGATTGATTTTGTATTATTTTAAAAGAAAACCTTCAAAAGTATATAAGCTTCAGATTCCACAGAACATTCTCTAGACCCTGTTTCCTGCCTGACAATGACCAAGACTCGTCGGGTGTACAGCCTGAACCGATCCACATACTTTCATCATGATCCTGAAGATCATTTGACAACAGACCAACACCACAGTAGATGTGGGCCTTATACCCTGGGAAAACACACTGTATTTACTCTATAATATTGTGTTCCTTTGAGTATAATATATTGAGTGAGTGATTGAGTGAAGTCGCTCAGTTGTGTCCGAGACTCTTTGTGACCCTGTGGACTATAGCCCACCAGGCTCCTCCGTCCATGGGATTCTCCAGGCAAGAAAACTGGAGTGGGTTGCCATTTCCTTCTCCAGGGGATCTTCCCAACCCAGGGATCGAACCCAGGTCTCCCACATTGCAGGCAGACGCTTTAACCTATGAGCCACGAGGGAAGCCCTACAGTACCCACCTTCTATTTTCTCAGTGGAGCTAACTCTATCTCCTTGGTTCTCATATTTTCTTTACTACCTAATTCATTTATTCATTCAATTAGCCATACGATTGTGAGTCAAGAAAAAAAGCAATGTGTGGTTTAAAACTCTACTCTGAGCATTTATGATGCCAGATTTAAAGTGAACCAGATGACTTTAGTCATCTTAGATGACTTCTTCATCATAATAGCGATACACTTCATCATAATAGTGGGAAATATTTCTTAATGTCATAGACTGTATTTGAAAAACAGAGCCCCAAGATTCCCTATATTTGTGAGTTCCTGGGTGTCTAATTTGGGGTAAAGGAAGGGCACCTAAATTGCTCCTAGGATGTTTTTCATATTGTGGCATACATTGAAATAAGGGAGATGTGCCTCAAATGTACATTTATTTTCCTCTTAAAGGCTACCCACTCCAGTATTCTGCCCTGGAAAATTTCATGGATTGTTTAGACCCTGGGGTCGCAAAGAGTCGGACATGACTGAGTGACTTTCATTTTCACTTTTGAGTGAGTTGGCATTTGGGATGTAGAAATAGATGAGTTTGGATTCCAACTCAGCGTGAATTCAGAAATCCATTTCAGCCTCAAGTGGTTTTTAGGGCAGGCTCTAAGAGTGCCCTAAACTGGATCTGTAATCTAGGTTTGTGTGTCTAATGGGAATATACAGCCTGTCATTCACCCTAATGCATTGGATTAAGAAGACCCTCATCGCCAGTCATAAAACAGAATGCTGAACAGCAGACCCTGATTCTAACTGCAAGGTTGCAGACCTGCATGGAAATTGCATTCATAACACTTCAGTTTAGTTCAGTTGCTCAGTCGTGTCTGACTCTTTGCAACCCCATGGACTGCAGCACACCAAGCCTCCCTGTCCATCACCAACTCCCGGAGTTTACCCAAACTCATGTCCATTGAGTAGGTGATGCCATCCAACCATCTCATCCTCTGTCGTCCCCTTCTTCTCCTGCCTTCAATTTTTCCTAGCATCATGGTCTTTTCAAATGAGTCAGCTCTTCGCATCAGGTGGCCAAAGTATTGGAGTTTCAGCTTCAGCATCAGCCTTTCCAATGAACACTCAGGACTTATCTCCTTTAGGATGGACTGGTTGGATCTCCTTGCAGTCCAAGGGGCTCTCAAGAGTCTTCTCCAACACCACAGTTCAGAAGCATCAATTCTTTGGCGCTCAGCTTTCTTTATAGTCCAATTCTCACATCCATACATGACTACTGGAAAAACCATAGCCTTGACCAGATAGACCTTTGTTGGCAAAGTAATGTCTCTGCTTTTTAATATGCTGTCTAGGTTGGTCATAGCTTTCCTTCCAAGGAGCAAGCACTTTTTAATTTCATGGCTGCAGTCACCACCTGCAGTGATTTTGGAGCCCAAGAAAATAAAGTCAGCCACTGTTTCCACTGTTTCCCCATCTATTTGCCATGAAGTGATGGGGCCGGATACCATGATCTTAGTTTTCTGAATGTTGAGTTTTAAGCCAACTTTGTCACTCTCTTTCACTTTCATCAAGAGGCTCTTTAGTTCTTCTTCACTTTCTGCCATAAGGGTTGTGTCATCTGCATGTCTGAGGTTATTGATATTTCTCCCACCAATCTTGATTCCAGCTTGTGCTTCTTCCAGCCCAGCGTTTCTCATGATGTACTCTGCATATAAGTTATATAAGCAGGGTGACAATATAGAGCCTTGACATACTCCTTTCCCAATTTGGAGCCAGTCTGTTGTTCCATGTCCAGTTCTAACTTGCTTCTTGACCTGCATACAGATTGCTCAAGAGGCAGGTCAGGTGGTCTGGTGTTCCCATCTCTTTCAGAATTTTCCACATAACACTTAGATCTCTATATCAATATATGTATCCTAATGAGGAAAGAGTAGACCTCTGAGACCTAGAACGGTAATGAGTGCAAAAATATTGAATCCCTATCATCCCCTGTACACTCAGTCTGGCAAAAGTAGCCCCCTAACCCTTACTATTGGAGAGCAACCTCCCTGTCCCTGGAAAACAGGGCAATAGCCTCATCTAAGGCAGCTACCTTGAAAAGACTGCTTGTCTTACTCAATGGCCAACACCGATGTTTTTAATTGCTTCCAACTCATGGCAAGGGTAAGGTGTTATCACAGCACAACACCAAAATACACTCTCTGTTCAGGTGGAATATCCAGAACATGCTCTAGGAACTGGCTAATAGGTACTTGTGTGAACTGGGATAATACATGTTAGAATGGATTTTGAGGACTCACTGACATGGGAGTGCATTCTTATGACTCAGAGGTCAATGACCTAGAGCTGCCTTCACATATGCTGTTTGGGTGACATCTTGAAGCTTGGGCAACAGGCTGTGTATGGTAAATGAGATAAAAGATATTAGAACTTGCTTGCCAGAGTACTGAGGAATTGGTGAGAAGGTCAAAAGGAATGAAGGTATTAGAAATAATTACCTTCATAGCATGAATGATATTAGACAAGAGGACCTATCTCTAAAGTATATTTCCCTCAGAGGGCAGAGAAGACATTACTATGATAAAGTAGTGAGGAGGAACACTTGACGTTTGTGAGGGGGAGCACTTGACATTGGTGAAGGGGGATATTTGATGTTTTTATAAAAGTCAATGTATGCTCTCCTCTGCAAGTTATCATTAGAAGTAAACTATGTTCTAATGGAGATAATAAGATTTCAGAGCCCAGGTTGCTACACAAAATCTCAGGGACAAGTATAATTACCATAATGGGAAGCACAGTCAGAGTGGAATCAAACTAGTTTGACTGACAGAAGTCTGTGGTAATGCTTTATTGATAGTATTCCAGGGCTAGATATATGAACAGTTCTTTTGTATGGAAAGAAAAACATGGACTTGACAAGTCAAAAAGTCTGATGTTAACAGACTTGGTCCCCTACCATGTTTTCAGATCTGCAGTGCAAGTTCTTCTGTTACTTAGGTCATATGCCTCAGTATATCTTATAATGCTTACAGTATCTATGATGGATAAGGAAGCATTATCTAAGTCATTCTAAGCCATAATATGGGAGTTGCAACACAGAATCCTGAGGTTCTGAGCAAAATTCACATCTCTTATGTCAGTAAACTATTTGCCAATTAAAACATAGCTCCTTACATGCTATTGAGTTCAGTAGAATTATATATGGAGTGCCTTACCAAGAGATAGCAAGTAAGGTGCTATATGACAGGAGCTGCCCACCACAAGCTGTACATTATGATATTCACCAATTGATAAGCTCTGGCAAGCTCAATAACTGTCCATATTACCATGGACATGCTCCAGGATCCAGCCTGAGAAAGCACAAATAAATTGGTTGACTGCACAAGCCTTCATGCCTTTGACTGCTGTTACAATGATGCCCCTCATGAGGCAGGGGGTGGTCTATGAACAACTACTGGAAGAGGAAATTATTAATCTCAAACTTAGTGCACAGATATGTGAACATTAAATAGCGATGATAGCTGTAAATGGACTGCCACCACACTTCAGTTTCAGTTAGAGTAGAATAATGTTGAAGCAGGAAACTTCCGGTTGGCAGAACTGTGAGCATTACATCAGGTTCTTCACTCTGTAATTAATGGTCATCCAAGGAACTGACTGCAGAGAAGGCATTTAAAAACAAAGTGTATCTGATGACTCATGTGGATATCAAACAGCTTCTCTCCTCAGTCATCGTGTTTCTGGCACAATGAGCCCATGAACTATCCTGGTGGCAGGGTTGGAGCCTAAGCTTGAGTTCAACAACACTAGCTCTCTCCATGGGTGATCAAGCTACTCCCATTTCTAAATGTATAACTCCCCAAGAGCAACATCTGATGCTGGGCACTCAATTCCACCCCTTCCTTCAAGGATATCATCCAGCTACCTCATTCTACATCAAATACACTGCACCCACTCTATCTTAGAGGTGGTAGTTATTCATCATCACAAAAATGGATGCCAACTTTAGACCCATAGGGTCAAGCACCACTTGCCTGTGGTGATGTGCAATTTCATAACATACCATTGTTTGACTTTTCCTCCTTCCTTGCTTAACTATGTTGTTGTTTTTTAGTCACTCAGTCATGTCTGACTCTTTGTGACCCCATGGACTGCAGCACACCAGGCTTCGCTGTCCTTCACCATCTCTTGGAGTTTACTCAAACTCATGTCCATCGAGTCAGTAATGCCATCAAACCATCTCATCCTCTGTTGTCCCCTCCTCCTCCTGCCTTCTATCTTCTATCTTGAGGGTCTTTTCCAATGAGTCAGTTCTTCACATCAGGTGGCCAAAGTATTGGAGATTCAGCTTCAGCATCAGTACTTCCAATGAATATTCAGGGTTGATTTCCTTTAGGATTGATTGGTTTGATTTCCTTGTTGTCCAAGGGACTTTCAAGAGTCTTTTCCAACACCACACTTCAAAGGCATCAATTCTTTGGCACTCAGTCTTTTTTATTGTCCAGCTCTCACATATGTTTTCCTTGCTCTGACTTACTAGAACCACTTTCCAAATGAGCTACTCAAATGGAAACTTTTGTGTCACACTCTCTTTTGTGGACACTCAGACTAAAATAACATGCAATAATCAAATATTTTATAAAATATAAGTAGGCAACTTTGGATCAAAATGTTTATTAAAGATTTAAAACTTATTCATGTATGAAAACTATTAAAAATTAGTAATTTTCCAGTTCTGGCAATGATGGAGTCCAACATTTCCCCTACCCCGTTTACCAGAATCAATAACTCAAGTTTTCACATTAGAAAACCAGAAAAAGAAGAGCACATTAGATCCAAAACAAGTAGAAGAAATCAAATAAATATTAGAGCAAAAATCAACAAAATTGAAAACAAGGAAACAATAGAGTAAATCAATGAAACCTAAATCTGCTTCTTTGAAAAGGTTTTGATAAGATTTTAGCTTGGATAACCAAGAAAAACAGAGAAGACACAAATGACCAGTATCAGGAATGAAAGAGGGGACATCACTATTGATTCCTTGGATGTTAAAAGAATGATAAAATTCTATCAATAATACTATAAGCACAAATTTTAAAACCTAGATGAAATGACTTAATTTCTCAAATTTAAAGGAAAATATGTATTTCATTTATGTATACTTAATGTTTTAAAATAAAATTCACATTCTCTTTTTTAACATAAAGATTCATTGGTGTCAGATACTAAGTAACAGTAATTGTTTAAATTTAATGTATATTTTCCCATAACTATTCTTTTTTTTTTTTTTTTTTGCTTAACTGATATTAGTTCAGTTCAGTCACTCAGTTGTGTCTGACTATTTGCAACTGCATAGACTGCAGCACGCCAGGCTTCCCTGTCCATCACCAACTCCTGGAGCTTGCTCATACTCATATCCATCAAATCAGTGATGCCATCTAACCATCTAATCAACTGCTGTCCCCTTCTCCTCCTGCCTTCAGTCTTTCCCAGCTTCCAGGTCTTTTCCAATGAGTCAGTTCTTTGCATCAGGTGGCCAAAGTATTGGAGCTTCAGCTTTAGCATCAGTCCTGCTGATGAATATTCAAGACATTTATTTTAGGATTGACTGGTTGATCTCCTTGCAGTCCAAAGGATTCTCAATAATCTTCTCCAACACCACAGTTCAAAAGCATCAATTCTTTGGGGCTCAATTTTCTTTATGGTCAAACTGTCACATCCATATGTGACTACTGGAAAAACCATAGCTTTGACTAGACAGACCTTTGTTGGCAAAGTAATGTCTTGGCTTTTTAATACATTGTCTAGGTTTGTCATAGCTCTTCTTTCAAGGAGCAAGAGTCTTTTACTTTCATGGCTGAAGTCACCATCTGCAGTGATTTTGGAGCCCAAGAAAATTGTCTGTCTCTGTTTCTATTGTTTCCCCATCTATTTGACATGAACTGACGGGACCACGTGCCATGATCTTTGTTTTTTGAATGTTGAGTTCTGAGCTAGGTTTTTCACTCTCCTCTTTCACTTTCATCAGGAGGCTCTTTAGTTGCTCTTTGCTTTTTAAAGTAAGGATACTGTCATCTGCACATTTGAGTCTAGTTATTGATATATCTCTCAACAATCTTGATTCTAGCTTGTGCTTCATCCAGCCTGGCATTTCACATGATGTAGTCTGCACGTAAGTTAAATAAGCAGGTGACAATGTACAGCCTTCACGTACTCCTTTCCCAATGTGGGACTAGTCCATTGTTCCATGTCTGGTTCTAACAGTTGCTTCTTGACCTGCATACAGGTTTCTCAGGAGGCAGTTAGGGTAGCCTGGTATTCCCATCTCTTTAAGAATTTTCCACCATTTGTTGTGATCCATACAGCCAAAGGCTTTGGCATAGTCAATAAAGCAGAAGTAGATGTGTTTCTGGAACTCTGTTGCTGTTTCTATGATCCAATGGATGTTGGCAATTTGATCTCTGGTTCCACTGCCTTTTCTAAATCCAGCTTGAACATCTGAAAGTTCTCAGTTCACATACTGCTGAAGCCTAGATTGGAGAATTTTGAGCATTACTTTACTAGTGTGTGAGATGAGTGCAATTGTGCAGTAGTTTGAGCATTCTTTGTCATTACCTTTCTTTGGGTGAAAACTGACATTTTCCAGTCCTGTAGCCACTGCTGAGTTTTCCCAATTTGCTGACATATGGAGTGCAACATTTTCACAGCATCATCTTTTAGGATCTGAAATAGCTCAGCTGGAATGCCATCACCTCCACTAGTTTTGTTCATAGCAATCCTTCCTAAGGCCCACTTGACTTCACACGCCAGGATGTCTGGCTCTAGGTGAGTGATCACACCATCATGGTTATCTGGGCCGTGAAGATCTTTTTTGTACAGTTCTTCTGTTTATTCTTCTCACCTCTTCTTAATATCTTCTGCTTCTGTTAGGTCCATACCATTTCTGTCCTTTAATTTGCCCATCTTTGCATGAAATGTTCCCTTGGTATCTCTAATTTTCTTGAAGAGATCTCTAGTCTTTCCCATTTTATTTTTTTCCTCTATTCCTTTGCACTGATCACTTAGGAAGGCTTTCTTATCTCTCCTTACTCTTCTTTGGAACTCTGCATTCAGATGGGTATATCTTTCCTTTTCTCCTTTGCCTTTCACTTTTCTTCTTTCCTCAGCTATTTGTAAGGACTCCTCAGACAACTCATTTGCATTTTTGCAATTCTTTTTCTCAGGGATGGTGTCGATCACATCCTTTTGTGCAATATTATGAAACTCCGTCCATAGATCTTCAGGCACTCAGTCTATCAGATCTAATCCCTTGAATCTATTTGTCACTTCCACTGTATAATTGTAAGGGATTTGATTTAGATCATACCTGAATGGTCTAGTGGTTTTCCCTACTTTCTTCAATTACAGTCTGAATTTGGCAATAAAGAGTTCATGATCTTTATTGTGCCACAGTCAGTTCCTTGTCTTGTTTTTGCTGACTGTATAGATCTTCTCCATCTTTGGTTGCAAAGAATATAATCAATCTGATTTTGGTATTGATCATCTGGTGATAGTCATGTGTAGTGTCTTCTCTTGTGTTGTTGGAAGAGGGTGTTTGCTATGATCAGTGCTGTCTCTTGGCAAAACTCTGTTAGCCTTTACCCTGCTTCATTTTGTACTCCAAGGCCAAACTTGCCTGTTACTCCATGTATGTCTTGACTTCCTACTTTTTCATTCCAGTCACCTATGATGAAAAGAACATCTTTTTTGTTGTGTTTAGTTCTAGAAAGTCTTATAGGTCTTCATAGATCTGTTTGCCTTCAGCTTCTTCAGCATTAGTGGTTGGGGTATAGACTTGAATTACTGTGATATTGAATGGTTTACCTTGGAAACAAACAGAGATCATTCTGTAGTTTTTGAGATTGCATCCAAGTACTGTATTTGGACTTTTGTTGACTAAGAGGGATACTCCATTTCTTCTAAGGGGTTCTTGCCCACAGTAGTAGGCATAATTGATATAAACTATTGGATTTCTTTTTAACATAATTCCTAAATTTCCTGTTATGACTTTATTTTTGAAAAACTACCTTTTAGATATCAAACCAATGACAGAGATAATGTATATTATCACTAACTTCAGTTGGTTTTGCAAGAAAACAACTTGTGTTTAAAAAATGTTAATGCAGTCTATGTGAGTGTATTAAATCTCAGCATGCAATAAATCATTTTGGCAGCCTTGAGAAAGATTGGTCACTATTTACTTCTCTGAAATTTCATTTATAGGATTATCACTTCTTCAGTGATTGGATGGCTTCTTAAAACAGACAGATTTTTGTCTGTCTTCCTAAATGAAATTGACTGGGTTTCTTAATTCTGACAACATGTAAAAAGCAGCTAGAATCATTATATTCACGATTAGGCTACTCTATGAGTAGGAGGCCAGGCTGACTGCTTAAGAGCCCATCTAGTTTGATATAATCTGTAGGAAATTTAAGCACTTTGTTCTGACTTCTGTATCTCCAAAAACATAGTTATAAGCCAGGCAAGCTTTGTCATCTGGTCTATTCATAGAGTAGCTCCAATAAGTTTCAGTAATATAAATGCTGACTGGTAAGTCATTCCAAGTTCCTAGAAGGAGTAAATGAACCAGGATTTAAGAATTTAGAAGTGTATTACATAAAAAAGACTCCAGTTAGGTAAATATGACAGTTACCCAAATATGCTTAAATACAGGCATATCTCAGAGGTATTGCCCGCTCAGTGCCAGACCACCTCAATAAAATAAATATTACACTAAAGCTAGTCACACAAATTTTTCTGTTCCCCAGGGCATATTAAAGACATATTTACACTATAATGTAGTCTTAAGTGTGCAATAGTCTTCTGTCCAAAAAATGTACATGCCTTAATTTTAAAATGTTTCACTGCTAAAAAATGAAAACCATCATCTG
This sequence comes from Odocoileus virginianus, assembly GCF_023699985.2. NCBI lineage: Eukaryota > Metazoa > Chordata > Mammalia > Artiodactyla > Cervidae > Odocoileus > Odocoileus virginianus. The sequence continues at coordinate 52,402,377 of NC_069708.1, read as the reverse complement.
AGCCTTCAACAAGCCATAATCTTCTTGCTAATGGAGGGTCTTGCCTCAATGTTGATGACTGCTGATTGATTAGGGTGGTTGTTGCTGAAGGTTGTGGTGATTGTTGCAATTCCTTAGACTAAGAACAACGAAATTGGCCACGTTGATTGACTTTCTTTCAAGAACAGTTAGTTTCTCATTGCACATCTCCATCAGAGATCTTGGATGACCAGGTGCATTGTCAATAGCCATAATATTTTGAAAGGAATCTTTTTTTTTTTTTTTCTGAGCAGTAGGTCTCAACAGAGGGCTTAAAATATTCACTAAACCATGCAAACAGTTGTGCTGTCTTCCAGACTTTGTTGTTCCATTTATAGAGCACAGGCAGATTAGATTTAGCATAATTCTTAAGGGCCCTAGGATTTTCATAATAGTAAGTGAGCACTAGTTTCAACTTAAAGTCACCAGTTGTGTAAGCCCATAATAAGAGAGTTAGCCTGTCCTTTGAAACTTTGAAGCCAGGTATTGACTTTTCTCTAGCTATGAAAATCCTAGATGGCATGTTCTTTCAACATAAGACTGTTTCCTCTACATTGAAAATCTGTTGCTTCATGTACCTGCCTTCATTAATTTTCTTAGCTGGATGGTCTGGATAACTTGCTGCAACTTCTACATCAGGACTTGCTGCTTCACCTTGCGCTTTGATGTTACTAAGATGGTTTCTTTCCTTAAACTTCATGAACCAACTTCTAGTTTCAGACTCTTCTTCTACAGTTTCCTCACCTCTCTCAGCCTTCACAAAATTGAAGATAAGAACTTGTTCTGAATTAGGCTTTAGCTTAAGGAAATGTGACTGGTTTGATCTTCCATCCAAACCACTGAAACTTCTTCCATATCAGTAATAAGGCTGTTTCACTTGCTTATCATTCATGTGTTCACTGGAGCAGTACTCGTAATTTCCTTCAAAAATGTTTCCTTTGCACTCACAACTTGGCTGATGTTTGGCACAAGAGGCCTAGCTTTCAGCCTATCTCAACTTTCAACACACACCTTCCTCACTAAGTTTAATCATTTCTAGCTTTTGATTTAAAGTGAGAGAAAAATCACACCTTTCTCAATAAGCTTAATTACTTCTACCTTTTGATTTAAAGTGAGGGACAAGTGACTTTTCTTTTCACTTGAACAGTTAGACACCATTGCAGAATTATTGATTAGCCTAATTTTAAATGTTGTGTTTCGGAGAAAAGAGAGGCCTAAGAAAAGGGATAGAGACAGAGGAATGACCAGTTGGTCAAGCGATGAGAATACACACATTTATTAAGATTGCCATCTTAATGAGTTCATGGAATCCCAAAACAATTACATTAGTAATATCAGAGATCACTGATCACAGACCACCATAGCAAACATAATAATAATTAAAATGTTTGAAATACTGTGAGAATTAACCAGAATGTGACAGAGACACAAAGTGAGCAAATGTTGCTGGAAAAATAGTACTGATAGATTTGCTTGACTCAGGGTTGCCACAAACCTTCAATTTGTAAAAGATACAATATAATATTTCATTTTCTTACATATTCAAGTATGTAAGAAAATACATATCCAAGTATGTTTATAAGAAAATGGGGCTTCCCAGGTGACACTAGTGGTAAAGAACCTGTCTGCCAATGTAGGAGACCTAAGAGACATGGGTTCGATCCCTGAGTTGGGAAGATTCTCTGGAAAGGGGTATGGCAACCCACTCCAGTAGTCTTACCTGGAGAATCTGGTGGACAGAGGAGCCTGGTGGGTTACAGTCCTTTGGGTCACAAAGAGTTGGACGACTGAAGCGACTTAGCACAATATTTCATTTACAGCAACATGAATGGACCTAGAGAATATTATGCTTAATAAAATAAGCCAGTCAAAGACAAATATTATATGGTATCACTTACATGTGGAAGCTAAAAAATAATGCAAATGAATGTGTATGTAAGAAACCTGTGAGTCTGTTTCTGTCACGGAACACAAACTAGTGGTTACCAAAGGGGAGAGGGAAGGGCAAATGAGGAATCCGGGATTAGAAAATACAAACTACTACACATAAAATAAATAAGCAAAAAGGATTTGCTGTGTAGCACAAATATGGAATTATATTCCATTTCTTATAATAACTTTTTTTTCATATCTTGTAATAACTTATAATGGTATATAACCTGCAAAAATATCCAAATCACTATGTGTGCACCTGAAACTAAAAATATTTTAAATCAACTATGCTTCAATTAAAAACACAATATCTGTGAAGCACAATAAAGTGAAATATAATAAAATGACATATGCCTGCATACACAATTAAAAGTTTAAATCTGAAGCCAATTAACTGTTTATCTTAGCTTGAAACAAGATTTTAAAAAAGAAGTTAGAAGAACTATTAAAAAAAACTTGAAAAATAAAAACTTGATGTGAAAATAAATACTAAGATCTTAACCTAGGCCTAACTGAATTTTTAAGCTTTATGGTACATGAACTGCCCTCACATATGATATCATTTACACATTTTTTTCACAGTAATGACTATTGTAACTGAGTTTATCTAAAGAATGAGACCACTTTCTTGATTTCTCCCTCACTTAACAGAAGCTCCTTTAATAAAAATTATATTGCATTTCCCATTCAGTGGGTGATTATCCATTTTCCTTCTACTTCATAAGTTAATGTTTTAAGAAAAAGATGTTTAGGTAAATAAAATTGTTACATGTTATACACATTTCATTATTGATTTTGATGTGTGACAGATAATATTTTTAAAATATTTATTAAGTGGCTCTGCTGAAATTGTGGTGTAGAGAAGTCCAAGGAACTTTTAATCCACTGAAGCAACAAATAAGCTTCTAAAAACTGTGAGAATCAACATTTTTTAAACTATTTAATTTAATCAAACATATTTAACATGAACCCAAATGTCCACTAACGGATGCACAAGTAAACAAATTGTGGTATATACATACAATGCAGTATTATTCAGCCTTAAAATGGAAAGAAATCCTATCACACATTACCACATAGATGAACCTTGAGGATACTATGCTAAGTGGAATAAGTGAGTTACAAAAAGCCAAATTGCTGTATGATTCCACTTCTACTGTTGTTACTGTTGAATTGCTAAGTTGTATCTGACTCTTCATGACCCCGTAGACTGTAGCACATCAGGCTTCCCTGTCCTTCACCATCTCCTAGAGTTTGCTCAAACTCATGTCCACTGAGTCAGTGATGCTATCCAATCATCTCATCTTCCATCATCCCCTTCTCCTCCCACTCTCACTCTTTCCCAGCATCAAGATCTTTTCGAATGAGTTGGTTCTTTGCATCAGGTGGCCAATGTATTGGCACTTCAGCCTCAGCATCAGTCCTTCCAATGAATATTCAAGGTTGATTTCCTTTAGGATTAACTGGTTTGATCTCCTTGCAATCCAAGGTACTCTCAAGCATCTTCTCCACTTCTACTATGTATTTAAAATAGTCAAATTCATAGAAATATAAGTCGAATGGGAGTTACCAGTAGCTACAGGACAAGGCAAAGGGGAATCGTTATGTAAGAGATACAAAGTTTCAGTTTGGCAAGATAATAAAGTTCTGGAAATCTGTTTCTCAAGAATATGAATATATGTAGCCCTGCTGAACTGCACAATTACTGATAATTCTGACGGTAAACTTTATGTTTTGTGGCTTTTTTAACCACAGTTTTAAAAACATGACACCTGGAGAGTCCGTAAAGAAGAAAGAAGTTGTTAATTGCTGGTAAGAGCGTGTTGAAACATTTTTGTTTAGCTGATTATCATCTGCCATTTGTCAGCTTGGAGATGTCCATAAGGATGATAGTCCACATGCCTGATACGGCTTGCTAGTGCCAGAGGAGCAACATGAATCTTGTGTTCAGAAAAATGTGGCTGTGTATTGTGAACCTGTCTGGCAGCTCCCTGAAAGCTGTTCTGAGGCTTCCCAAAACTTTGTTTTGCATCCCTCAGAACCTCCTCAAGGTTTTGAGTAGCCTTTCTGGTGGTATATGTCGAAAATATGCAAAGGAACAAAAGCTTCTCTGGTGGCTCAGACAGTAAAGAATCCGCCTATAATGTGGGAAACCAGGGTTCAATCTCTGGTTTGGGAAGATCCCCTGGAGAAGGGAATGGCAACCTGCTCCAGTACTCTTGCCTAGAAAATTCCATGGACAGAGGAGCCTGGTGGGCTACAGTCCATTAAAGAATCCGCCTACAATGTGGGAAACCAGGGTTCAATCTCTGGTTTGGGAAGATCCCCTGGAGAAGGGAAATGGCAACCTGCTCCAGTACTCTTGCCTAGAAAATTCCATGGACAGAGGAGTATGGTGGGCTACAGTTCATGGGGTCACAAACAGTTGGACATGACTGAGCAACCAAGCACACGTAAAGGTATACAAGTCACCATCTGGAGCAAGGAACAACAGACATGACAAGAAGCAGACAAACTGAAAAGTCTTGCAAGGAAGAAGCTGGGGAAGGAGATACATCGAGGAATGAGGGTTTTGAAATGCTTTTGTTTATATTGAGAACTCTCGAAGGACACATGCATACCCAAGAATAGATGCATAGTTACAAAAGACCTAAGAAGGCCCGAGCTTTAACCTCTGCTCAGTCTTAAGCCTCAGTATAAGCAGCAAGTAAAACCTAAGGCTGACTTCTTTTCTTTTTTTTCTTTTTTTTTTCTTTCTTTTTTTTATTAGTTGGAGGCTAATTACTTTACAATATTGTAGTGGTTTTTGTCATACATTGACAAGAATCAGCCATGGTTTTACATGTATTCCCCATCCCGATCCCCACTCCCACCTCCCTCTCCGCCCGATCCCTCTGGGTCTTCCCAGTGCACCAGGTCCGAGCACTTGTCTCATGCACCCAACCTGGGCTGGTGATCTGTTTCACCCTAGATAATATACATGTTTCAATGCTGTTCTCTTGAAACATCCCACCCTCGCCTTCTCCCACAGAGTCCAAAAGTCTGTTCTATACATCTGAGTCTCTTTTTCTGTTTTGCATATAGGGTTATCGTTACCATCTTTCTAAATTCCATATATATGTGTTAGTATACTGTAATGGTCTTTATCTTTCTGGCTTACTTCACTCTGTATAATGGGCTCCAGTTTCATCCATCTCATTAGAACTGATTCAAATGAATTCTTTTCAATGGCTGAGTAATATTCCATGGTGTATATGTACCACAGCTTTCTTATCCATTCATCTGCTGATGGGCATCTAGGTTGCTTCCATGTCCTGGCTATTATAAACAGTGCTGCAATGAACATTAGGGTTCACGTGTCTCTTTCAGATCTGGTTTCCTCAGTGTGTATGCCCAGAAGTGGGATTGCTGGGTCATATGGCAGTTCTATTTCCAGCTTTTTAAGAAATCTCCACGCTGTTTTCCATAGCGGCTGTCCTAGTTTGCATTCCCACCAACAGTGTAAGACGGTTCCCTTTTCTCCACAGCCTCTCCAGCATTTATTGCTTGTAGACTTCTGGATAGCAGCCATCCTGACTGGCGTGTAATGGTACCTCATTGTGGTTTTGATTTACATTTCTCTGATAATGAGTGATGTTGAGCATGTTTTCATGTGTTTTTTTGCCATCTGTATGTCTTCCTTGGAGAAATGTCTGTTGAGTTCTTTGGCCCATTTTTTGATTGGGTCATTTACTTTTCTGGAGTTGAGCTGGAGGAGTTGCTTGTATATTTTTGAGATGAATCCTTTGTCTGTTGCTTCGTTTGCTATTATTTTCTCCCAATCTGAGAGCTGTCTTTTCACCTTGCTTATAGTTTCCTTTGTTGTGCAAAAGCTTTTAAGTTTCATTAGGTCCCATTTGTTTATTTTTGCTTTTGTTTCCAATATTCTGGGATGTGGGTCATAGAGGATCCTACTGTGATTTATGTCGGAGAGTGTTTTGCCTATGTTCTCCTCTAGGAGTTTTATAGTTTCTGGTCTTACATTTAGATCTTTAATCCATTTTGAGTTTATTTTTGTGTATGGTGTTAGAAAGTGTTCTAGTTTCATTCTTTTACAAGTGGCTGACCAGTTTTCCCAGCACCACTTGTTAAAGAGGTTGTCTTTTTTCCATTGTATAGTCTTGCCTCCTTTGTCAAAGATAAGGTGACCATAGGTTCATGGATTTATCTCTGGGCTTTCTATTCTGTTCCATTGATCTATATTTCTGTCTTTGTGCCAGTACCATACTGTCTTGATGACTGTGGCTTTGTAGTATAGTCTGAAGTCAGGCAGGTTGATTCCTCCAGTTCCATTCTTCTTGCTCAAGATTACTTTGGCTATTCGAGGTTTTTTGTATTTCCACACAAATTGTGAAATTATTTTTTCTTGTTCTGTGAAAAATACCGTTGGTAGCTTGATAGGGATTGCATTGAATCTATAGATTGCTTTGGGTAGTATAGCCTTTTTGACAAAATTGATTCTTCCAATCCATGAACATGGTATATTTCTCCATCTGCTTGTGTCCTCTTTGATTTCTTTCATCAGTGATTTATAGTTTTCTATGTATAAGTCTTTTGTTTCTTTAGGTAGATACACTCCTATTATTTTATTCTTTTTGTTGCAATGGTGAATGGTATTGTTTCCTTAATTTCCCTTTCTGTTTTCTCATTGTTAGTGTATAGGAATGAAAGAGATTTCTGTGTATTAATTTTATATCCTGCAACTTTACTATATTCGTTGATTACCTATAGTAATTTTCTGGTAGAGTCTTTAGGGTTTTCTATGTAGAGGATCATGTCATCTGCAAACAGCAAGAGTTTCACTTCTTCTTTTCCTATCTGTATTCCTTTTACTTCTTTTTCTGCCCTGATTGCTGTGGCCAACACTTCCAAAACTATGCTGAATAGTAGTGGTGAGAGTGGGCACCCTTGTCTTGTTCCTGATTTTAGGGGAAATGCTTTCAATTTTTCACCATTGAGGGTAATGCTTGCTGTGGGTTTGTCATATATAGCTTTTATTGTGTTGAGGTATGTTTCTTCTATTCCTGCTCTCTGGAGAGTTTTAATCATACGTAGATGTTGAATTTTGTCAAAGGCTTTTTCTGCATCTATTGAGATAATCATATGGTTTTTATCTTTCATTTTGTTAATGTGGTGTATCACATTGATTGATTTGTGGATATTAAAGAATCCTTGCATTCCTGGGATAAAGCCCACTTGGTCATCGTGTATGATTTTTTTAATATGTTGTTGGATTCTGTTTGCTAGAATTTTGTTAAGGATTTTTGCATCTATGTTCATCAGTGATATTGGCCTGTAGTTTTCTTTTTTGTGGCATCTTTGTCTGGTTTTGGAATTAGGGTGATGGTGGCCTCATAGAATGAGTTTGGAAGTTTACCTTCTTCCGCAATTTTCTGGAAGAGTTTGAGTAAGATAGGTGTTGGCTCTTCTCTAAATTTTTGGTAGAATTCAGCTGTGAAGCCATCTGGTCCTGGGCTTTTGTTTCCTGGAAGATTTCTGATTACAGTTTCGATTTCTTTGCTTGTGATGGGTTTGTTAAGATCTTCTATTTCTTTCTGGTTCAGTTTTGGAAAGTTATCCTTCTCTAAGAACTTGTCCATTTCTTCCAAGTTGTCCATTATTGGCATAGAGCTGCTGGTAGTAGTCTCTTATGATCCTTTGTATTTCAGTGTTGTCTGTTGTGATCTCTCCATTTTCGTTTCTTATTTTGTCAATTTGGTTCTTCTCCCTTTGTTTCTTAATGAGTCTTGCTAATGGTTTGTCAATTTTGTTTGTTTTTTCAAAAAACCAACTTTTAGCTTTGTTGATTTTTGCTATGGTCTCTTTAGTTTCTTTTGCATTTATTTCTGCCCTAATTTTTAAGATTTCTTTCCTTCTACTAACCCTGGGGTTCTTAATTTCTTCCTTCTCTAGTTGCTTTAGGTGTAGAGTTAGGTTATTTGTTTGACTTTTTCCTTGTTTCTTGAGGTAAGCCTGTAATGCTATGAATCTTCCCCTTAGCACTGCTTTTACAGTGTCCCATAGATTTTGGGTTGTTGTGTTTTCATTTTCATTCATTTCTATGCATATTTTGATTTCTTTTTTGATTTCTTCTATGATTTGTTGGTTATTCAGAAGCGTGTTGTTTAGCCTCCATATGTTTGAATTTTTAATAATTTTTTTCCTGTAATTTAGATCTAATCTTACTGCACTGTGGTCAGAAAAGATGACTGGAATGATTTCAATCTTTTTGAATTTACCAAGACTAGATTTATGGCCCAGGATGTGATCTATTCTGGAGAAGGTTCCGTGTGCACTTGAGAAAAAGGTGAAGTTGATTGTTTTGGGGTGAAACATCCTATAGATGTCAATTAGGTCTAGCTGGTCCATTGTGTCCTTTAAAGTTTGTGTTTCCTTGTTCATTTTCTGTTTAGTTGATCTATCCGTAGTTGTGAGTGGGGTATTAAAGTCTCCCACTATTATTGTGTTACTATTAATTTCCTCTTTCATACTCGTTAGTGTTTGCCTTACATATTGCGGTGCTCCTATGTTGGGTGCATATATATTTATAACTGTTACATCTTCTTCTTGGATTGATCCTTTGATCATTATGTAGTGTCCTTCTTTGTCTCTTTTCACAGCCCTTATTTGAAAGTCTATTTTATCTGATATGAGTATTGTGACTCCTGCTTTCTTTTGGTCTCCGTTTGCGTGAAATATTTTTTTCCAGCCCATCACTTTTAGTCTGTATGTGTCCCTTGTTTTGAGGTGGGTCTCTTGTAGACAGCATATATAGGGGTCTTGTTTTTGTATCCATTCAGCCAGTCTTTGTCTTTTGGTTGGGGCATTCAACCCATTTACATTTAAGGTAATTATTGATAGGTAATGTCCCATTGCCATTTACTTTGTTGTTTGGGGTTCACGTTTATACAACCTTTCTGTGTTTCCTGTCTAGAGAAGATCCTTTAGCATTTGTTGAAGAGCTGGTTTGGTGGTGCTGAATTCTCTCAGCTTTTGCTTGTCTGTAAAGCTTTTGAATTCTCCTTCATATCTGAATGAGATCTTTGCTGGGTACAGTAATCTAGGTTGTAGGTTATTCTCTTTCATTACTCTATGTCCTGCCATTCCCTTCTGGCCTGAAGGGTTTCTATTGATAGATCAGCTGTTATCCTTATGGGAATCCCTTTGTGTGTTATTTGTTGTTTCTCCCTTGCTGCTTTTAATATTTGTTCTTTGTGCTTGATCTTTCTTAATTTGACTAATATGTGTCTTGGGGTGTTTCGCCTTGCGTTTATCCTGTTTGGGACTCTCTGGGTTTCTTGGACTTGGGTGGCTATTTCCTTCCCCATTTTAGGGAAGTTTTCAGCTATTATCTCTTCAAGTAACTTCTCATGGCCTTTCTTTTTGTCTTCTTCTTCTGAGACTCCTATGATTCGAATGTTGGCGCGTTTCACATTGTCCCAGAAGTCCCTGAGGTTGTCCTCATTTCTTTTGATTCTTTTTTCTTTTTTCTTCTCTGCTTCATTTATTTCCACCATTTTATCTTCTACCTCACTTATCCTATCTTCTGTCTCTGTTATTCTACTCATGGTTCCCTCCAAAGTGTTTTTGATCTCATTTATTGCATTATTCATTTTTAATTGACTCTTTTTTTATTTCTTCTAGGTCCTTGTTAAACATTTCTTGCATCTTCTCAATCTTTGTCTCCAGGCTATTTATGTGTAACTCTATTTTGTTTTCAAGATTATGGATCATTTTTATTATCATTATTCTAAATTCTTTTTCAGGTAGATTCCCTATCTCCTCCTCTTTTGTTTGACTTGGTGGGCATTTTTTCATGTTCCTTTACCTGTTGGGTATTTCTCTGCCTTTTCATCTTGTTTAGATTGCTGTGTCTGGAGTGGGCTTTCTGTATTCTTGTGGTCTGTGGTTCCTTTTTATTGTGGAGGTTTCACCCAGTGGGTGGGGTTGGACGATTGGTTTGTCAAGGTTTCCTGGTTAGAGAAGCTTGTGTCAGTGTTCTGGTGCGTGGAAATGGATTTCTTCTCTCTGGAGTGCAATGGAGTTTTCAGTAATGAGTTTTGTGATGGGTCTATGTGTTAGGTGTGACTTTGGGCAGCCTGTATGTTGACACTCAGGTCTATGTTCCTGCGTTGCTAAAGAATTTGCATGGTATGTCTTGTTCTGGAGCTTATTGGCTCTTTGGTGGTGGTTGGTTTTGGTGTAAGTATGGAGGCTTTTGGACGATCTCTTATTCCTTAATGTTCCATGTAGTCAGGAGTTTTCTGGTTTTCTCAGGTTTTCGGCTTAAGTCCCCTGCCTCTGGATTTTAGTTTTATTCTTCCAATAGTCTCAAGACTTCTCCAACTATACAGCACTGATAATGAAACTTCTAGGTTAATGGTGAAAAGATTCTCCACCGTGAGGGACAACCAGAGAGGTTCACAGAGTTACATGAAGAATAGGAGAGGGAGGAAGGAGATAGAGGTGAGCAGGAGGAGAAAAGGGGGACTCAAGAGCAGAGAGACAGATCTACACAGTTATCTGTTCCCAAAGTGTTCTCCGTAGCCCAGACACCCACAAAAATTCACAGAATTGGATTGGGAAGAGAAGGGGAAAGGAGGAAATAGAGGTGTTCTGAGGTAGAAAACAGAGAGTCAAAAGTGGGAGAGAGTAATCAGCACACTCCTGAATAGAAATGGGAACTGAATATTGGATTCTTAAATGTCCAAAATTTATATCACATACTGAAAAACAAAGATTAAAAATCTAGCATAGAGGTTAGACTCTTTGAAATACAATATTTAAAAGCAAAAACAAAAAAAAAATTTAGAAATATATATGAAGTTCAGTTTAAAAATAGGGCTTCTCTCTTTTTTTTTGGCAAGGTTATAGTGAAATGAAGACGAAAATTAAGGAATAGTAGAGGAGTATTAGAGGACTTTAAAAGGAAATAGGAGAGAAAAACAAGAAAAAGAAAAAAAAGAGAAGAAAAAAAAAGAAAAAAATTTTTCCCTAATTAAAAAAATCATAAAAATATATGAAAATCAAAGTTGAGGAGTAATTTAAGGAAGTTGAGGGAATTTTAAAAGAAAATAAAAGAGAAAAAAAAAACAACAAAAAGGAAAGAAAAAAAAATTTTTTTCTTTAAAATTTAACAAAAAATATACATATATATCTAGGAATTTCTCTGGAGACGTTGCCGTCAGTGTAGGTTCAGTTCAATTTCAGATAGCTCCTCTTTCCAGCTTACACTTCTCGATATCTATAGGCCCCTTCCGGTGTAGTCGGTGTTAGCTTCAGGGATTTTAACCTGTTGCACCGGTCCTTTCTGAAGCAGTTCCCATTGTTTATTTGGCTTCTGTTTGCCATCTCTTCGGTGTCTAATTTCCGCCCTGACACAGGCGGGTGCAGGTGATCTCTTATTTAGGTTTGCTAGTTCAGTTCAGTACTGCTATGGGGAGGGCGGGGCGCTGCAGACAGATATCGATGTGTGTGGATAGCACTCACCGTGTTCCGGCCACACTGGGTTTGCCCCGTACAGGGGTGTCTGTGCTTTCCCCATCTACACTGCTCAGGCTCCCGGATGCTCTATATGGAGAGGATCTTGCATTGATTGCGGTTCCAGTTTTCGTGTACTCCACAAAAGTGCGGATTCGGTTGCGCCTGCGTTTTGTGCCTTCCCCAGCCTGAGCGGTTCAGGAAGCCAGGGGCTTGGGCGCACTCTCCCCGGATGCGGCGCGCCTTTTCCCTCCGTGGCCCCAGCGCGCGCCTCCGGTTGGGTACCTGCGGCTTGGTTTGTTCTCAGGAACTGGCCTCTAGCCGCGACCCTCCCAGCGGCTGATGTCGACCATCCAGAATCTCAGGAAGTCTTTAGATAGACACCGGAGGCCTGTTTGCAGTGTGGGAGGGGGTGGCTTCTCTGGGGCTGAGTTTGCCCCTTTCCCCTCCCCCCTGCCTCCTACCTCCAGCGGGGATGGGCCGGCTCTTCTCTGGAGTTTCTCAGTTCCTTTGTTTTGCGAACCGCCGGCAGTGTGTTCGGGCTGGTTAATTTTCTCCCTTGCTATCCCACAGTTTAAAAAAGCTCCCTCTGATTGCTCTCAGGGCCTTCGTGCCGATACTTACCCTAAGCAATGCAGCCCGCTCCTCTCAGTTCCGCCCCTACTTGGTGGTGGTGGGTGTGGGCGTCTGGGGTACTTTTCTGCTGGGAGTTGCTTTTAGGCACGTAATCTGTGGGTAAGCCTGAATTCTTAATGGCCTGGCTAAGCACTGAAAGCATGCCCCAACTCAAGAGTCAGTGCAGAAAGAACAGGAGAGGTTTTCTTGCTTATTAGTTTGTGCTTTGTTCCTTTCCTCCTCCTCTACCTCTTCCTTCTCTTCCTCCTCCTTCTCCTCATCTCCTTCTTCCTCTTCTTCTTCCTTCCTCCTCCGCCTCTCCTCCTCCTCTTTCTTCTACTTGTACTTTCTCTTTTTCTATTGACTCCAGGCTTTTAAGGAAGTCTCTGTCAAAATACTAGCTGGCCACTAGGCTAATGGAACAGAGACTTCAGTGACCACACACAGCAAACAATACACTCTTTGCAAAGACAGAAAGATTAGAAAAGTCACTAAGCAGAAAACTACAATATACAACAGCAGAAAAAAATAAAATAAACCTGAGTAGAATAACCAAAAGAGAGCTAGTTGTTCATATTAATATTAGATTTTAAAAATTAAGATACAAAGAAGGATATTATTTGTAAAGGAGTCAGGTAAGAAAGAATATTTGACAGTTAGAAACATATACACAGGTAAAAATAAAACCCCAACATATATGAAACAAAAATTGACAGAATTTAATGGGAAAATATATTCTACAATAATATAGAATAATCTTCTATGTCCTACTTACAATAATGGATAGAATTACAGAAATGATCAGTAAAGAAATAGAAGATTTGAACAATACTATAAACCCAGGTGGCTAAGATGGTAAAGTGCCTGCCTGCAATGCGGGAGACCAGGGTTCAATCCCTGGGTTGGGAATATCCCCTGGAGAAGGAAATGGCAACCCCCTCCAGTACTCTTGCATGGAAAATTCCATGGACAGAGGAGCCTGGTAGGCTACAGTCCATGGGGTTGCAAAGAGTCGGACACAACTGAGCGACTTCACTCACTATAAACCAACAGAACATAAAATATATATATATATAACACTTTACCGTACAACAGTGGAGCACACATTCATCTCAAGTGCACATGAATCCAGGATAAATTATATATTAGACAACAAAACAAGCTCAATAAATGTAAAAAGACTGAAATCATACAAAGTATATTTTCTGAACATGAAAGAATATAACTAGAAATCAGTAACAGAAATAAAACTTGAAAATTCACAAAGGTGTGAAAATTATGAAGCAGACACTTAAACAACCACTGGCTCAAAAAGAAAACACAAGAGAAATTTAAAAGTTAAGTTGAGATGAATGAAAAATTGAAAAAGCACAATATATAAAAATTATGAGGTGCAAGACATGCAAGGCTCAAAGAGAAGATTATTACCATAATTGTCTATAATAAAAAGAAGGTATCAAATCAATAATTTAATTTCATATATTAAAGAACTATAAATAGAAGAGCAAACTAAATGCAAGGCTAACAAAAGAAAGAAAATAATAAAACTTACAGCAGAGATATAAAAATAAAGAATAGAAAAACAATGGAAAGAATCAACAAAGCCAAAATTGGTTCTTTGAAAAGATCAACAGAATTGAGAAACTTTTATGTAGACTGACTAATCAAAAAAGAAGATGAAAATTGCTAAAACCAGAAATAAAAGGGAGTACATTACTACTGAACTTATAGAAATCAGAAGGGTAATAAGAATAAGGGTAATAAGAATACTATGAATAACTGGATGTCAACAAATTGTATATTACCTGCAATGGACAAATTCTTAGAAATAAACTATCAAAAGTGATTCAGTCTATATAATAGGTGCTAAGTTCATCCACCTCACTAGAGCTTACTCAAATGCGTTACTTTTGATAGCTGAGTAATATTCTATTGTGTAGTATATTTATCACAACCTCCTTATCCATTCGTCTGCCAATGGAAATATAGGTTGCTTTCATATCCTAGAATGGAGGGGACACACATATACCTATGGCTGATTCGTATTGATATATGACAAGAAACATCACAGTGTTGTAAAGTAATTATCCTCCAAATAAAATAGATATTTTTGAGTGATTCAGGAAGAAGTAGAAAATATGCATAGCTCTGTAATAAATAAGGTTATTAAAATACGTAATAAAATTTTTCTCAAGTAAGAAAAGCCTGTGACCACTCTTCACTGGTGAAATCGACCAAATTTTTAAAGAATAATAGATATTTATCCTTCTCAGAATCTTTGAAAAAAGAAGAAATTCTTCCTTCTTCATTTTGTGAAGCCAGCATGACCCTGTACCTAAAGCCAGACAAAAACATCACATGAAAACTATAAACTAATATCCCTATGAATATAAATGCAAACATCTTCCAAAAAAGACTAGCAAACTGAATTTTTGTTCAGTCACTGAGTCATGTCTGACTCTTTGCAACCCCATAAACTGCATCACGCCAGCCTTCCCTACCCATCACTATCTCCCGGAGTTTGCTCAAACTCATGTCCATCGAGCCAGTGATGCCATCCAACCATCTTATCCTCTGTTGCCCCCTTCTCCTCCTGCCCTCAATCTTTCCCAGCATCAGGGTCTTTTCCAGTGAGTCTCCGCTTCATTTCAGGTGGCAAAAATATTGGAGCTTCAGCTTCAGCTTCAGTCCTTACAATGAATATTCAGGCAAACTGAATACAACAGCAAATTAAGGAGATTAGACACTATGACCAAATGGAATTTGTCTCAGGAATTCAAGGGCAGTTCTTCATACAAATATCAAGCACTGTAATACATCATCTTAATAGAATAAAGGGAAAAAAACCCCAAATGATCATTTCTACTAATGTAGAAAAAAATATTAACAATTTTCAACACCCTACCATGATAAAAACACTCAACAATCTCAGAATAGTAAAGAACTTCCTCAACCTGATAAAAGTTTTCTAAGAAAAATACACACCTAATATATGTCTGATGAAAAACTGAACTCTTTTCCCCTGAGATCAGAAGCCAGATGATAATGTCTGCTTTCACCAGTTCTTTGAAATAATATATTGGAAGTTATAGCCTTTCTTATTAAGTATGTAGCAATATTGTGGATTTCACTTGCATTTTTCCAATGTTTAAATATATTGAATACCTTTTCATGTGCTTGTTTTGTACCTGCATATTCTGTTTGGTAAAATGTCTATTCATACCTTTGGCCTACTTTCTAGCTTCTATTTACTGTTTAGTTTTCAGAGTTCTCTAATATAATCTAAACACTAGCCCTTCGTTGCATGTGTACTGTGCAAATATTTGTCAAGTTTGTAGCTTTTCTTTTCATCCTCTTCACATGGACTTTCAAGAGCAAAAGCTTTCAATTTAAATGACATCTAATTGATCCATTTTTTTCCTTTTTTTCACTGTGATGTTACTGTAAGAACTAAGAACACTGCTTAGCCTTATTTCCCAAAGATTTTTGCTTATGCATTATCTTTTTCCAGAGATTTTATAGTTTTAGGTTTTACATTTAAAGCTGTGCTCCATTTTGGGTAAAGCTTTTTAAGAAGGTATGATGTTTAGGTGATAGTTTACTTATTTTGCTCCATGCTACTTGTTAAAAAGTGGTTTGTTTTGCAACTTTGTAAAAAATCAGTTGGGCATAGTTGTATGAGTCTATTTCCGGGTTGTCAATTCTGTTCCCTTGAACTTTGTATCTATGTCCCCACCAGTACAACAATATCTTCATTATGGTATATATATAGACACACACACATTGGATAGAGTGGTGTTATTCTTCTTTACAAAATTGTTTTAGCTCTACTAACTCCTGTGCCTTTATGTATACAATTTTGAATAAGGTTGTCTTCGTCTACAAAAGACTAGTGATATTTTTATAGGAATTGCGTTGACTCATGCAATCCATGGATACCATATTTCTCTCCATTTATGTAGCTCATATTTCTTTCACGAGCATTTTGTAATTATCAGCATACAGATCCTGTACATGTTTTGAAAAGTGTATATCTAAGTAATTCACTTTACTTGCAATTATAGTAAATTATATATACATTTTCAATTTTGGTTTCTGCATGTCCATGGTCATCATCTAAAAATACAATTGATATTTGTATGTTAGTCCTTTACCCTGTGACCTCATTGCACCAATATTTGTTCTGAGCAGATTTCATATGGCTCTATAATTCCTTTGTATAAATATGTAGTAACAACTATTATCAGTTCAGTTCAATTCAGTCACTCACTTGTGTCTGACTCTTTGCAACCCCATGGACTGCAGCACGCCAGGCCTCCTTGTCCATCACGAACTCCCAGAGTTTACTCAAACTCATGTCCATTGAGTTGGTGATGCCATCCAACCATCTCATTCTCCATCATCCCCTTCTCCTTCCGCCTTCAATCTTTCCCAGCATCAGGGTCTTTTCAAATGAGTCAGTTCTTCACATCAGGTGGCCAAAGTATGGGAGTTTCAGCTTCAGCATCAGTCCTTCTAGTGAATATTCAGGACTGATTTCCTTTAAGATGGACTGGTTGGATCTCGTTGCTGTCCAAGGGACTCTCAAGAGTCTTCTCCAACACCACAGTTCAAAAGCATCAATTCTTTGGCACTCAGCTTTCTTTTTAGTCCAACTCTCACATCCATACATGACCACTGGAAAAACCATTGCTTTAACTAGACCGACCTTTGTTGGCAAAGTAATGTCTCTGCTTTTTAATATGCTGTCTAGTTTGGTCATAACTTTTCCTCTAAGGAGAACGCATCTTTTAATTTCATGGCTGCAATCACCATCGGCAGTGATTTTGGAGCCCAAAAAATAAAGTTTGTCAGTTTCCACTGTTTCCCCATCTATTTGCCATGAAGTGATGGGACCAGATGCCATGATCTTAGTTTTCTGAATGCTGAGCTTTAAGCCAACTTTTCACTCTCTTCTTTAATTTTCATCGAGAGGCTCTTTAGTTCTTCTTCACTTTCTACCATAAGGGTGGTGTCATCTGCATATCTGAGGTTATTGATATTCCTCCAGGCAATCTTGATTACAGCTTGTGCTTCATCTATCCCAGCATTTCTCATGATGTACTCTGCATTTAAGTTAAATAAGCAGGGTGACAATATACAGCCTTGGTGTACTCCTTTCCTGATTTGGAACCAGTCTGTTGTTCCATGTCCAGTCCTAATTGTTGTTTCCCAACCTTCATACAGATTTCTCAAGAGGCAGGTCAGGTGATCTGGTATTCACATCTCTTTCAGAATTTTCCAAAATTTGTTGTGATCCACACAGTCAAAGGCTTTGGTATAGTCAGTAAAGCAGAAGTAGATGTTTTTCTGGAGCTTTCTTGCTTTTTCGATGATCCAGCGGATGTTGGCATTTTGATCTCTGTTTCCCCTGCCTTTTCTAAATCCAGCTTGACCATCTGGAAGTTCATGGTTCACGTAATGTTGAAGCCTCTCTTGGAGAATTTTGAGCATTACTTTGCTAGCATGTGAGATGAATGCAATTGTGCAGTAGTTTGAGCATTCTTTGGCATTGCCTTTCTTCGGGATTGGAATGAAAACTGATCTTTTCCAGTCCTGTGGCCACTGCTGGGTTTTCTAAATTTGCTGGCATATTGTGTGTAGCACTTTCACAGCATCATCTTTTAATATTTGAAATAACTCAACTGGAATTCCATCACCTCCACTATCTTTGTTCGAAATGATGCTTCTTAAGGCCCACTTGACTTCACATTCCAGGATGTCTGGTTCTAGGTGAGTGATCACACCATTGTGGTTATCTGGGTTGTGAAGATCTTTCTTGTACAGTTCTTCTGTGTATTCTTGCCACTTCTTCTTAATATCTTCTGCTTCTGTTAGGCCCATACCATTTCTGTCCTTTATTGTGCCCATCTTTCCATGAAATGTTCCCTGGTATCTCTAATTTTCTTGAAGAGATCTCTAGTCTTTCCCATTCTATTGTTTTCCTCTATTTCTTTGCACTGATCACTGAGGAAGGCTTTCTTATCTCTCCTTGCTATTCTTTGGAACTCAGCATTCAAATGGGTGTATCTTTCCTTTTCTCCTTTGTTTTTTATTTCTCTTCTTTTCACAGCTATTTGTAAGACCTCCTCTGACAACCATTTTGCTTTTTTGCCTTTCTTTTTCTTGAGGATGGTCTTGATACCTGTCTCCTGTACAATGTCATGAAGCTCCATACATAGTTATTCAGGCACTCTTTCTATCAGACCTAATCCCTTGAATCTATTTGTCACTGCCACTGTATAATCATAAGGGATTTGATTCAGGTCATACCTGGATGGTCTAGTGGTTTTTCCATACTTTCTTCAATTTACATCTGAATTAGGCAATAAGGAGTTCATACTCTATTTTGGCATAGAATAAAAATGTACACTCATGAAAGAGCCTAGAAAGTACTTCACTAAACAAAACCCACACGTACTATGTATCATCATATGAGAAACATGGAGTAGAAATGGAAATTAAGAAGATGTAAATATACTTAATAACCAAGTGCCCTTCATGTAAGAACTTGTCATTGAGGCTGCCAGTAATTCCAAATTTCTAATATTAGAAGATAACAGTGTCTCAAATGACACCTCTGATAGAGGAGTCAGAATTCAGTATTCATGAGTAGATCTTTCCTAACCAACCACAGATGTTTAAATAATATGGTTCCATATTGACTTTTTTTTTTTCATATTGCCTTCTTTATATGAGATTTCTTTCATTGAATTTACAATTCGGCTTTATCATCTAAACAGGCTACATAAATGACTGGAAGTCCTGAAGCTAAGATTGTGTCCATGTCCCCTCTTTTCATCAAGTACCATTCAGTTGTTGCTATGGTCTTTGGCAACATATGTACTGTGCTATAGGAACATAATTTTCCATGGCATAATTCCCTTAAAAATCTAGAATTTGCTTGTTTTCTACTTGTACTTACTATGAGATGGAATGTCAGCTTCAGGACCAGCTTCAGTGGAATTTTTGCTCTTTTATTTCTGCTTAATACCTAATGCTCTGAGCAGTGCCTGGCACATAAGAGGTACCCTCAATATATTTGTTAAATGAAGGAAATGGAAATCAAATCTCTTAAGATCTGCTCTTTATTTGTACTTTTTAAAAAATTGAAGCTCCTGAGAAACTTGTCATTCAACTCCTGTGATTTCTGAGGCTTAAAAATGCTTTATCAACAGAAAGGTATGAATCAAAGGGTACAAACAGTTATGCAAGATGAATAAGTCCTAGAGGTCTACCATAGAGCATAGTTCCTATAGCTAATAATACATTTAATACTGAAAAATTTGCTAAGAGGCTAGATCATATGTTAAGTGTTTTATCACAAAAATGATAGTAATAAAGAAGACAGGAAAAAACTGTTGGAGGTGATGGATGGACATATTTATAACAGATAGTGGCCATGTTTTCATGGCTGTATACTTACCTCCAAACTCAAAGTTGTATGGGTGGAAAATGTACACCTTTTTATGTCAATCATATCTCAATAGAGTAATTTTTTTAAAGCACTATACTCATTCCAATGAGATACATCAGAGGACGGAGCTTTTGACATAAGCTCAGCATTATCCAAGCATCAGGAACACCTTTGGCGAAAATTAAATAGAAAGTAAAATATGATGGAAGAGCTTAAGATCTTAGTGCATGCATACTAAGTCACTTCAGCTGTGTACAACTCTTTGTGACCCTATGGACTATAGCCCACCAGGCTCCTCTGTCCATGGGATTCTCTAGGCAAGAATCCTGGAGTGGGTTGCCATGCCCTCCTCCAGGAGATCTTCCTGATTCAGGGCTCGAACCTGTGTCTCTTCCATCTCCTGTGTTGGCAGGTGTATTCTTTACCACTAGCACCACCTGGGAAGCCCCTAAGATCCTTGGATTTTAATTTAATTTGACACAGGAGCAAATTAATTTTTATTAACTTCTTTGGAGTTTATTTATTTATGGGAAATTCATAAAGAGAAAGGAGAGGTTTTTTTGTTTGTTTTCGAATTCAGAGCATCTCTATATTCTGGTCATTTTATTATTGGTCTATCTAAATGTGATCTAATATTAGAACTTCTGATGAACTTTATTACAACATAGGTGGATGTAAGGGAGGATGAGAAATAGGAGACAGAGACTAGAACTACAGAGAAAGACTATCTTTGTAAATGAATAATTTACTGCTATAGGTGTGGGAAATCTTGCTAATGAGAGCATGGTGGCCAGGTGGCTAGACAAAATCCAGAATGAATCCATGGTACTACTAACTATAGTACCAGGAGCACAGGGCTCGATTGGCAATTATTAATAAAAGTTCTCATATGTTGAGTGAAAAGACAACTCTAATAAAATATGGTGATGGGATATGTGGCTACAACTTGACTTACCATAAGTTTACTTAATGATAAGATATGTGAGTTAAAACAGCAAAGACCTTATGAAACATTGGAATGAGGGTGGATTAAAGGTCCTCCATTTCCCTGGCTACTTTTTTCCACATTGAAGGATTTCACAGTTACACTCCTGATCTCTCTCCCTAAGCTTTCCTCCCTTGGAGAGGATGATTGGTGAGCTTGGGAGAAGAAGAAATTGAGTATTCCTAGATCAGTCTTGTCTTCTGCCGTTGGATCTTACTGTCTACAATGAGGATTCATTCTGGCTTTCTTTATGCTGTAAGTTAAAATGGACTTGTTCTATGGTGCTAGGAGATGAGGAAGGCAGCAATTTTCTAGCAGTAACAGAGATTGGATAACTAAATTTGTCTAGCTCAAGGGGGAATTATTTGCAAGCACTTTGGTTAAGTATCAGGAATAAAGCTAACATTTTGATGTTCTCACTGTGTGGACTTCCCTTGTGGCTCAACTGGTAAAGAATTCCTCTGCAATGTGGGAGACCTGGATTCTATCCCTGGGTTGGGGAGATCCCCTGGAGAAGGGAAAGGCTACCCACTCCAGTATTCTGGCCTGGAGAATTCCAAGGGGTTACAAAGAGTCAGACACAAATGAGCTACTTTCTTTTTCACTATTCTCTGTCACCCAAGTCTTAATTTTTTATTGATTCTAATCTAAAAACATTTAAAAAGTGCTTAACACATCTGCTGTATTAACCTCAAAAAGAAAAATAAAGCAGTTCAAACCTCATGAGTTTTCCAGGATGACTTAATATAAATATAAATAATCAGGATGAGTTAATATAAATAATTATTAGGAAGAGAAAAGTAGAAATATTTTTTATGGACTCTTCCATTTCAGGAACTTTGGAAGATATTTCAAGTTTCAAATTTAAAAATCATTGTACTATACACTAAGAATATATTTATTTTTCCGTGAGATTTCTCTTAAAAGGCCTTTGTCACTTCTGTTCTTTGGTGAGCAATACAGAACTTGGGCTACAGTCTGAGATACTTCTAATCCCAGAGTATTTTTCAAAAGTAATTATCTTCAGATGTATTTATATATCATCTTTATTTAAACCTGTCTTTGTGTTAAAAGAGAAAATTCAATTATATTTGGAATTTTAGGATAAAAGGAAATATTATACTAAATGAGAAGTTTAAAAAAATCTTTCCTTAAAATTGAGAAGTTTGGGGTAATTTATTGGCACAGATGGTATGCAATGAGAAAACATTCTGTTTATCCAGATTGAGAGTCCAGCAGATACGTATGAAATTGAACTACTTAGCAGACTAAAATGTACATTAAAAAAAAAAAAACAACTGACAGTTTTGTGTGCACACTTGTGAGAAACAAAATTCTTTCATTACATTATTGGGGCTTCCCTGGTGGCTCAGAAAGGAAAGAATCTGACTGCAATGCAGGAAACACAAGAGACCCAGATTCAGTCCCTGGGTCAGGAGTAAATGGAAATGGCAACCCACTCCAGTATTCTTGCTTGAAAAATCCCATGGACAGAGGAGCCTGGTGGGCTATAGTCCATGGAATCATAAAGAGTTAGACATGACTGAGCAACTAACACTTTCACTTTTCTTTCATATATACAGGGCTTATTCATTGAACAATAGAGTATATTTTATGCATCTTTACTTTTTGGTGCTTCTGGCATCCAAAGAAAGACTTGGCTATTGGCTTCTGGACTGATCAATATTTATATTTAGCCCACCGAAGAATAGGGAGTTGTTTTGTAAGCTATGTGTGTGCTTGTGAGGTGAACACAGTGATAGAAACATATGGAAGTGGGAATGTTGATTCTGATTTCAGGTAATACAAAATGAAAACATGCCACCCATCTCTGCCACTGAATACAGCTACAGCTGGGAAAGAATGAGTGGAGAAGCTGAGGACTTTGAAATATAAATAGCAGTGAACAAATTGAGAAAGGACAACCAAATTCAAAATACCAGGGAACTGACAGTGGGTTTAGCATATTTTTTACTTCTTGTACTCTCTGTCTTGGGTTTAATACACTCTGAAAGTGAGTACTGAGGTGTAGAAAGTGAGAGTTTAGAGAGCTTAAAATAGTTGGACGAGAAATGCCTAACATTCATAGAGATCACCAATATAGCCCTTTTCTTCCTATCTTTGAAATACACCTCTCATTGTTAGCACCTCTCATTGCTAAGTTGTGTCAGACTTTCTTGCAACCACGTGGACTGTGGGCTCCTCTGTCCGTAGGATTTCCCAGGCAAGAATACTGGAGTGGGTTGCCATGCCTTCCTCCAGAGGATCTTCCCAACCTGTGTCTCCTGCATTGCAGTCAGATCCTTTACCATCCGAACCACCTGGGAAGCCCACATCTCACATTACATACATTTTTTTTTCAAAATGCATCATTACATTAAATACAAAATTTAAAACTATAAAATATCTGAAATAAAATATAGGGAAAAATTTTATGACCTTCAGGGAGGCAAAGACTTATTATATTTGACACCAAAAACATGATTCATGACAACTGGACATTATCAAAATTAAAGCTATTCTCCTTGAAAAACACTGTTAAGAGAATAAAAAAAAATAAGCTACAGACAGAAAGTATTTTCATATCACACCTGATAAAGGACATGTATCCAGAATACACACATGCACACACACACACATACACACACACACACATACAAACACACAAACTCAGGAAGCAAATAAACAAACCAACATAAAATAAAATCACAAAACTCAATAACGCAATAATAAACATTAAACATCAAATAGGAAAAGAATTTTTTTTGGACTAGTATCTACTATTTATTGGATAATTTGCAAAGCACTGTGCTACACATCACACACATTATTTCAGCTGTTTCTCATGGAAGCCCTCTGAGGTAGGTACAGAGAATACAACAGTTTCAGAAAAATAAGCTGCTTGCTTACTTCAAGCAAGTGCTTGATCACACTTCAAGGGAGAAGCCAGTCCATAATATGGTCTAATCTGTCTCACACACCAGTACAACTCGACAGGGACAAAACTCATCTCTATGTATGAAAGATTCATGTTTTTCAAGAGAAGTAGAATCACTTCATTTTATCATCACAGGCAGTGGCATCACTGTCTGAAAAAAAAGGTCTCTAAGCCATTCTTTCAGGTTACTGATTCTGCTAAAATGTCTTCAGAAATGGCATTATCAGCAAAGCTGCCCAACAAGCTCTCTCAAACAAAATGCCCGATGAGATGGGACTTTATTTATATTTAGTGCAAATTACCCTTCTAGGACTTGAGGATGGAGCTATCCCTCTGCATTGACAAGCATAATAACATCAAGTTTTACGTTACCACTGTAGTAGCAAGACAGGAAAAAAACCTAAGCATTCCTCAGGAGCAGATTAAATGCATTTTATAGTATATTCATTCAGTACAACCTTATGCAGCTAAAAAATGAAAACAGTTCTTTGTTCCTTCCATACTGCTTCCCCACCGGGGAAGACTCTGTATACAGTTTGTTCTCATTTGTATCAAAACCCCCATGTATGTGTGTGTATTTAGGCACAAAATCTTTCTCAAAAGGATACAGGAAACTAGCAACAATGTCTGACTCCAGTGAGAGGAACTAGGAGCTGGAGGATAATACAAATCACTTTTGTACAGACCCAGAGGAAAGTTATGTATTTAAACTTTTTTTTTTACATCTAAAAAAATTTATGGACTGAGTATGCATTTGAAAAATTACAAGAGTAATTTCTGATTGCAGGAAAAAAACACAAAGTCTTATGAGAATCACTCTAAAGTTATAATGTACATACTTTTTTAATGCAAAAATGCAGAAAATTTCCTTTATAAACAATTTCTCATAGATCTACCATGTAATGTCAAAGGTACCTGTAATCCCATTAACTATGATTCTCATGACTGAAAAGAGCCAGATCAAATACATCTAGAAAAAACATGCACACTAGATTATGAATTCTACTGAAGACAAAGACCATTATTTTAAATACTTTTAAATTCCCCAATTCCTGATAGGTTCAGAACACAGTTTCTTGGTTAATGAATAGTAAATTGATTTATTGGTGAAATTAGCAACTATGGAGCTTCCTGATGATGTAAAATCAGTAGATAATTCACAGAAATTAGCTTCCAGATTTTCATTTTAATTACTACTGTGAAACAACATTATTTAGTACCAAATGTTTAAAAACCCATTATAATTACCAGACTCTGAAACACGCATTACTTGGATCTCATCAACTACACAAAACTCATCCATTTTTCTTTTGAAAAAGATAGTAGAAATCTCAAAGAATAAGGGAGAGACTACTTACTAACTAAAGGTATGATAACTAATCGAGCACCATGATTCCATTCTCAGGACCTTCCAAGAGGCTGGAAGGAGGAAGGGAAGAAGTGAGGATGTTGGAGAAATAAGGGTCGTTCTTAACTTCTGGTCCCTTTTGTGCTGTAAGGCAATGCAAAGTCTAGCAAAAACGAAAACTGCTGAGGCTGGAGATTAAAACAAAAGCTTTTGGTTCAGACGGTAAAGGAGGCCCTGGAGAACAGTAGACAGTTTATCCAGAAGGCAGTGATGGAGTTGGCTTCAGCAACTAGGGGGTTTCTTCTTAGCGTCCACGTCTTTTTTAATTTCTTCAAGTTTTTTAGCCAGGTTTGGTATGTCATAGTTTTGAGCCAGATACATTCCAACCACGTTGTCAAGCGTAAATCCAAGCAAAAACTGGAGTTTAGTGTGGCAAGGAGGGAGCGAAAGGCGGCTGCAGCTCCGAGGGCCATCAGGACCTACCTCCCCCGGCACAATGGGTGGCGCCCGCGGCCAGGAAAAGAATTTTAACAGACATTTTGTTAAAGAAGATATAGGAATCACAAATTAGTACATCAAAAGATGTTTTACACTATTAATTATCAGGAAAATTCAAATTAAAACCACAATGTGTTAGCATCACACACATTTTAGAATGAATACAATTAAAAATATTAGCCACATTAAGTATTGGATGGGATGTACAGAAGTATTGAATGGGATGTAGAGAGACTGGAACTGTCATACACTACTGGTGGGAATATAAAATGTCACAGACACATTAAAGACCATTACAGTATACTAACACATATATATGGACTTTAGAAAGATGGTAATGATAACCCTATATGCAAAACAGAAAAAGAGACTCAGATATATAGAACAGACTTGTGGACTCTGGGAGAAGGCAAGGGTGGGATGTTTCAAGAGAACAGCATTGAAACATGTATATTATCTAGGGTGAAACAGATCACCAGCCCAGATTGGGTGCATGAGACAGGTGCTAGGGCCTGGTGCACTGGGAAGACCCAGAAGGATCGGGTGGAGAGGGAGGTGGGAGCGGGGACTGGGATGGGGAATACATGTAAATCCATGGCTGATTCATTTCAATGTATGACAAAAACTACTGTAATGATGTAAAGTAATTAGCCTATTAAAAAAAATTAAATTAAATTTTAAAAAAAGGAAAAAAAATGTCACAAACACATTAAAAAACAGTTTGGTAGACCACAAGTAACAAATGTCTCTGAGAATGTAAAGAAAAGAGAGCACTGACTCACCGTTGATAAGAATGTAAATTGGTATAGCCACTGTGGAGAACAATATGGAGGTTCCTTAAAAAACTACACATAGAATCACCAAATGACCCAGCAATTCTACTCCTCTGTATATATCTGAAGAAAAGAAAAACACATTAATTCAAAAAGATACATACATCCCCAATGTTCATAGCAGCATCTTTACTATTGCCAAGATATGGAAACAATCTAAGTGTCCATCAAAAGATGAATGGATAAAGAAAATTATATATATATATATATATATATATATACACACACATATATATGTATTTATATAATTGAATACTACTCAGCCATAAAAGAATGAAATTTTGCCATTTGCAACAACGTGGATGGACTTGGAGGGTTTTATGCTAAGTGTAATAATTCAGACACACAGAGAGAAATACCAATTAATATCATGTGTGGACTCTAAAAAATAAAACAAGTTAGTGAATATAACAAAAAGCAAATTGATATCTGTTCACAGATGTAGTAAACAAATCAGTGGTTATCAGTGGGGAAGGAAATGGGAAGGGACAAGATAGGGGGAGAGGATTAAGAGGTACAAACTGTTATATATAAAATAAATAAACTACAAGAATGTATTATACATCACAGATAATATAGCAAATATTTAATAATAAATATAAATGCAGTATAATCTATGAAAATATTGAATCACTATGCTGTACACCTGTAATTTACATAATGTATATCAACTATATCTTGATAAAAATAAAGAGAAAGAAAGAATTCTAAGGGATTGATGATATGGAAAATGTTTGTCAGCTGGCTTTATGGTCTTCTGCGCCAGCTGAGTGGTGGATGGGGTATTTGCTTCCTACCTCCCATTTTTTGTTATTCCTCTATTGTGCTGTTGTGGTCAGTCATGTCTAATTCATTGTGAACCCATGAACTGTAGCCCACCAGGCTCCTCTGTCCTTGGAATTTTCTAGGCAAGAATACTAGAGCAGGTTGCCATGCCCTCCTCCAGGGGATCTTCGTGACCCAGGGATCAAACCTGCATCTCTTGCATCTCCTTCATTAGTGTGCAGGCAGGTCCTTTATCACTAGTGTCACCAAAGACATCTATATGAAATGAATGGTTATGTATAAACACAAATGTTATGTTTTTGTAGTAGGTGTTTTTTATATTTTTAATACATTCCTTTTCCTTTGATTTCAACCTCTCTCAAAGGCTTCTAATTGGCCTGTTTCTGATCACAGGATTATAAATAAACATGATTGCTTGGAAAAAAAAACAACAACAGGTTGGCTGTTTCTTTAAAAATTAAACACATGCCTGTCATATTATCTAGACATTTCACTCTTAGATATTTCCCAAGAGAAAAGAAACAATACATCCATAGAAAGATATGTGCATGAATGTTCATAGCAATTTAATTTGAATTAGTAAAAAAAAAAACCTGTAAACAGGAAAACTCCAAATGTCCACTGAGAAGTAAATAAATATATCACCACTATTCACAATAACCAAGACAAGGAAACAACCTAATTGTCCATCAACAGATGAATAGATAAAGAAGATGTGGTACATATATACAATGGAATACTACTCAGCCACAAAAAATAATGCCATTTACAGAAACATGTATGCAACTAGAGACTATCACACTAAGTGAAGTAAGTCAGAAAGAGGAAAACAAATATTGTATATCACTTATATGTGTAATCTAGAAAAATGGTAGAAATGAACTTATTTGCAAAGCAGAAATAGAGACACAGATGTAGAGAACAAACTTATGGATACCACTGGGGAAAGAGTTCAGTTTAGTTCAGTTCAGTCACTCAGTTGTGTCCAACTCTGCAACCCCATGAACTGCAGCACACCAGGCCTCCCTGTCCATCAACAATTCCCGGGGCTTACTCAAACTCGTGTCCATTGAGTCGGTGATGCCATCCAACCATCTCATCCTCTGTCGTCCCCTTCTCAATCTTTCCTAGCATCAGGATCTTTTCAAAGGCGTCAGCTCTTTGCATCAGGTGGCCAAAGTGTTGGAGTTTCAGCTTCAACATCAGTCCTTCCAATGAATAATCAGGACTGATTTCCTTTAGGATGGACTGGTTGGATCTCCTTGCAGTCCAAGGGACTCTTAAGAGTCTTCAACACCAGAGTTCAAAAGCATCAACTCTTCAATGCTCAGCCCTCTTTATAGTCCAAATCTCACATCCATACATGACTACTGGAGAAATCATAGCTTTGACTAGACGGACCTTTGTTGGCAAAGTAATGTCTCTGCTTTAAATATGCTGTCTACAATACAGTATACTAATGCATATATATGGAATTTAGAAAGATGGCAATGATAACCCTATATGCAAAACAGAAAAAGAGACACAGATGTACAGAACAGACTTTTGGACTCTGTGGGAGAAGGTGAGGGTGGGATGTTTCAAAAGAACAGCATTGAAACATGTATATTATCAAGGGTGAAACAGATCACCAGCCCAGGTTGGATGCATGAGACAAGTGCTCAGGGCTGGTGCACTGGGAAGACCCAGAGGGATCGGGCGGAGAGGGAGGTGGAAGGGGGGATTGGGATGGGGAATACATGTAAATCCATGGCTAATTCATGTCAATGTATGGCAAAAACCACTACAATATTGTAAAGTAATTAGCTTCCAACTAATAAAAATAAATGGGAAAAAAATAAGTATGCTGTCTAGGTGGGTCATAACTTTTCTTCCAAGGAGCAAGCATCTTTTAATTTCATGGCTGTAGTCACTATCTGTAGTGATTTTGGAGCCCCCAAAAATAAGTTTATCACTGTTTCCCCTGTTTTCCTGTCTATTTGCCATGAAGTGACGGGACTGGATGCCATGATCTTAGCTTTCTGAATGTTGAGTTTTAAGCCAACTTTTTCACTCTCCTTTTTCACTTTCATCAAGAGGCTCTTTAGTTCTTCTTCACTTTCTGCCATAAGGGCAGTGTCATCTGCATATCTGAGGTTATTGATATTCTTCCAGGCAATCTTGATTCCAGCTTGTGCTTCATCCAGCCCAGTGTTTCTCATGATATACTTTGCATATAAGTTAAATAAGCAGGGTGACAATATAGAGCCTAGATGTACTCCTTTCCCTATTTGGAGCCAGTCTGTTGTTCCATGTCCAGTTCTAACTGTTGCTTCTTGACTTGCATACAGATTTCTCAAGAGGCAGGTCAGGTGGTCTGGTATTCCCATCTTTTTCAGAATTTTGCACAGTTTTTTTGTGATCCACACAGTCAAAGGCTTTGGCATAGTCAATAAAGCAGAAATAGGTGTTTTACTGGAACTCTTTTGCTTTTTTGATAATCCAACTGGTGTTGGCATTTTGATCTCTGGTTCCTCTGCTTTTTCTAAAGCCAGTTTGGGGCAAGGGTGATAGGATGTATTGGGAGATTTAGATTGACATACACTATTGATGTGCATGCTAAGTCACTTCAGTCATGTCTGACTCCTTGTGACTCCATGGACTTTACCTTGCCAAGTTCCTCTGTCCATGGGATTCTCCAGGCAAGAATACTTGAGTGGGTTACCATGCCCTCCTCTTATAGTATTGATAAAATACATAACTTATGAGAACCTTCTATATAGCACAGGGAACTCTACTCAGTACTCTGTGGCTATCTAAATGGGAAGGAAATCCAAGAAAAAGGTATTTATTTATATGTACAACTGATTCAATTTGCTGTACAGCAGATACTAACACAACATTTGAAAGCAACTATACCCCACTTAAAATTTTAAAAGGAAGAAAGGAAATAGAAAGTAGAGTTCATCGGGAAAGGAGCAGGATTTGAGACTAGAAGTCCTCATTGAACACCCTGCTTTGAGGGAAACTCCCTTCCCTCCAGAAGCAAGCTTTCCTTAGCCAGAAATGAAGGAGCTTGGCTGAATAGTAGACCAACAGAGACTGTTATTTCCACAGGTAGTGAGCTGCTTCTGAGGTGATGAGCCTCCTTATCAGGGAGGGGCTCAAGAAAAGCCATGGCAACAACTGATGGCGACATTGAGGAGGGCCTTCATCCTCTAGGAAGCTCAGCTCACAGCAAATCCCAGGGCCAGTTCCCAACCTCAGAATTCAGTGTAAATAGCCTCAAGTCTCACCCACCTGCGTCTGGCAGAACTGGTGGGCACCCCACATCTTTCCTTCCAGTGGCTTCACCGTGATACAAAGGCAAGCTGTGCAATTAGCCCCTTCCCCTGGAGCCCACTGCCTGAGACATACTTGGGTACATCCAGACAGACAGGGACATACACACTGTGAACAAATAATATGGGTGATTGCTATGCAGTAAATATGACTACATATGGCTAGTGTGTATGAGCCTGAGGTTAAGTGTTTCCATAGAATAGCAGAAGGATTAGTTGGCAACATTGACAAATACTAGATGCTGAGTTAAATTTGAATTTTAGATAAAAAATGGGGGAAAATTCAACTATGCGTATATCCCACACAATAGTTGGAATATACTTATACTAATAAAATGATTTGTTGTTTATCTAAAACTCCAATTTAAAAATAAATAAATAAATATTTATCTACTGGCAATTTAAATACTGAAAATTGTAGTCCAGCATTTCTAGACCGAAATCTTATGCTCCCATGAATTGTGCGTCCCTCCGCACTACCAGAAATAACCTTAGATTGCTTTTAAACATTTTTATTCATCCTTAATATTCCACATGAAACATAGCATACATCTGTGACCTCTAATCAAGCCTTGCATTGAAGAGATAATTGATATTTTGTCTATTTGTCAGAAAAGGAGACTGGGAAACAGATCGGCTAAGGAAAATGCTTACAACCATGCACTCAAACTTCAGTTAATGTACTGAATGATTCTCTAGTTGGAAAACTACCCATGGAATTGCCCTACTATTTTACATCCATGAAGAAATGTAACAGCTAGAATGTGGGCTGTGATATCTGTCTTGGTTTTCTCCTCACAGAGAAACTGTTGAAAACTCTCCTTCACTAGTATGCAGGTATGACTCTGTCCCACCTGGCCTTATTCCTGTGTATCCCAGGAAGAATGTGGTGGCTTCTTGATTAAGAGAGCCCAGGACTAAGAAAGAAAAAGGGAATTTTCTCTTTGCTTTTTAATTCTGAGATTAACAGTAACATAGAACAGTTGTGTCTAAATTGAAGAGCTGTGTGTGACAGAAACTGTATATATTTGTGTACATTGATAAATCTGTGTATTCTTTGTCAACTATCATTTAGTTTATTTTCAAAATTCTTAATCTATCATATCTATAAGAGTCATACAACTGAACATTTTTATGCATTGGCAGCATGTAAATATCTGCATGTCCTGAAGGAGGCGAACCCTAAATGTAACTGGTTGAAATTTATTTCTGTGTTTGCCAAAGACAGGGCAAACTGTGGGAGTTGAGTCTCTTGTCAGAATTCTTTTACTTTTTACTATTCTCTTCATATATATTTTTTCTGTATATTGTTCTGCCTGTTTTGACCCAAACATTAAATCCATGTGAAACTTGTTTGCCTCTGTACCTGTCAAGTTTGACAGCTCTGCTTTCACCATTATGAGTTTATTCAAAGTATCATAAGAGTTCGTGGGCATTCCACCCACACCAACTTACTTAACCTTATGAAAACCTGTTATAACTAGAGTATCTCTGATCACAACTCCAGTATTGTTCAAAGGAGCGAAAAAAAAAAAAAGCCCTTTCCTATATATTGCTTTAGCCCTTGGTTGTGCACAGAGTCATCACAATGACAGATTCTGACATCTCCTCTCCGACTTTTATTCTATTGTAACAATGTGAGTCACATCAAAGACTTTGTGGTCTGGGATGATGCTGATATTCTAATGCTAAATCTAATGAGTCAGAAAAAGTACGTATTCATCATGTGACTCAAGTGCCAAGGGAATTTCTTATTGACTGGAGGTTCCATTGACCTACGACTGGAGGTTGAGGTAATAGAGCACTGCAAGGAACTCAGTGGACTGGACCTTCTGTGCAGCATAGTCTGCTATCAGGAATTCCTGTGAGACAACTACATTAGAACTGAGTGTGTGCTTTTTTTTTTTTTTTTTTGGCCAATGGTAGCAAATAGTCAGAGACCTCTTGGCAGAAGAGTCTGTTCTGAGGCACTCAGTGAAGGGCATCTCTGGTGTGTTTCCAATGTCTCCTCCCTGTTCTCGAGTCCAGGAGGCAACTTTGGCAACTGAGTGTTGGAGGTCATGTTGGGGGCTTGATTTGGGCATCCCTTCAGGAGCAAGCATGTGGGATTGTCAGTTCCAAGTTAATCCTAACAGTGAGTCTGGGGAGAAATCTGAGCCTGTAAACAATCGAAAAATTTCTCCATTACCATTGGCTGAAAAGTTTGGTCGGTGAAACACCTACTGTTTAAAAGTTGCTAGTATGCTCCTTTAAGGTTTCCCTAGTGGCTCAGTGTTAAAGAACCCACCTGCCAATGCAGGAGCCAGGGGAGACGTGGGTTCAATTCCTGGGTCAGGAAGATCCCCTGAAGATCTTCCTGTCAGGAAGAGAAGGAAATGGCAGTATTCTTACCTGGAAAATTCCATGGGCGGAGGAGCCTGGCAGGCTAACTGTGGCAATTTGACATCCAATTTAATGAAACAAAAGTTTCTATATTTTTCTAAGTAAGCATCCTTGTTTAAGAAAGCTTTTCTCTAACACTTTAAAGATGTGTCATATGTCATGATAGTATCTACATAGAGTAATAATCTTTTTACACTTCAGGAAGCAAGTAAACGAAGTTATGAAACAGGAGTTGGTGAATTGGCAAATGTTTTAGTAAAATGCCAGATATTCAATAACCTAGACTTTGAGGGCCATACAAGTCTCTGTCCCAATTACTTAACTCTGCCATTGTAACAGAAGGTCAGCCATAGACAATAAGATAAAAAATGAGGATAGCTATTTTCCAAAATTGACTTTTTATAAAAAGGACAGCAGGCCAGATATAGCCACTAAGCTCTAGCTTGTAACCCTGTTATAAAAGAATAGATTTTAAATGTTTGGAAAAATCTAATATTATCTTTCTGAGCTCCAATTCATTATCATTTTGCTTACAGCTGCTCACATAGCTGAGCATCATTCTGGGAACCAATTCTCAAAAGGAACGTTTATGTCTTTTTCCACCAGTCATTTAAATCTCAATATAACTTCCCTTTACCTGTAGCATATAGCACAAGTCCCTTAACAAAGACTCTTACGTCAGCTTGAGTGCCTGCTATCTTATGTTGTTGATGATGCAATTAGTAATTCATTCTATTAATTATATTTTGAGATAGAAGCATAGTCTTTCTTTCCTTCCATGTATGAAATATTCTTTAAGAGGTAGAAGATGCTAGGAAAGTGATATCTGAATCTCTTAATCAACATTTCTTGGAATATGTGCAGGTCCTGTGGCCAGGACTTTGGCAGCCCTGTTTGTCCTTTACCACCCGTTTGGGTCTGATCATTCAGATTGCTATAGGGAGACAGGAAATTGAGGAGAGAAAGCAGGAGGTTGCCTTTCCTTTCTGATTCCTTTTGCTGTGGTAGCCCAACAAAGGTCCTTCACGCAGTAAGGCCATGTGATTCCTGTGGGTGCAGTAAGGACAGGTTTGTATATTTCTTCTAATTCCTGTGTCATTGGATATTGCATCCCTCAGAAAATTTGCTCGTTGTCGCTAATCATTAGGAAAACTCAATTTAAAGCTACAGTGCCATACTATATCACAACTATTAGGATGGCTATTATCCAAATAACAATGAACAAAAAAAAAAAAAAAGAAAGTATCAGGCATTGGAGAAAATGTGGAGAAATTGGAACCCTTGTGCACTGCTATTGGGAATGTAAACTGGGGCAACCATTATGGAAAACAACATGACATGTCAAAAAGTTATAAATTAAATTAAAATAGAATTATATATATAATTTAAAATATTTTTTATTTCTATAAGAATTAAATATAATTTTCCAAATAAAAAATAGCATTATGATCCAACAATTCCACTTTTTAGCTATATGCCCGAAACAATTGAAGTCAGAGAACCAGAGATTTTTGTACACCCATGTTCAAAGAAGCATTAGTCATAACAGCCAAAATGTCTAACCCATGTTGATAAAAGAGGATTATAATAAACAGAATGTCATATATTCATACAGTGAAAAATTATCCAGCCTTAAAAAGGAAACAGATTCTGACACATGCTTTAAAAATGTTGAAAGTGGTAAACATTATGCTAAGTGCAAGACACAAAAGGACCACTAATGTATGATTCCACTTATGTGAGTATGAAAGTGTCTCAGATTCATAGAGTAATCAAATTCATAGAATCAGAAAGTACAATAGTGGTTTGCATGACCAGATGGAAAAAGGAATGAGGAGTTACTATTTAATAGGTACAGCATTTCAGTTTTTGAAGAATGAAAAAATTCTATAGATGGATGGTAATGATGATTGCACAACACTATGAATGTACTTAATGCTACTGAGCTGTACACTTAAAATGGCAACAATGATAAACTGCATGATGTACATATTTTATCATGATTAAAATATAAGATTGCTTGAGATACAAGCCTTCAACTGGGACCTGTATATCTTCATTCCTGTATTATAGTTTTAAATCATTTTGTTGTTTGAACACCAAATTTCTGCTATTACATTATGAAGCAGCTGTAGAGCAAGGAGTACCACAAAGTCTCAAAATAAAATGATTGTGAAAACATGTCTAGGAAACAATCTTACCCAGTATTACATGGATCAAGTCTGGTTCTGCTAGCTAGATCTCTTTTTTAGGGGTATTTTTATTTATTTTTAGATTAATTTTTATAGGAGTATAGTTGTTTTACAATGTTGTGTTATTTTCTGCTGTAGAGCAAAGTGAATCAGCTATACATATACAATATCTTCTCTTTTTTGGATTTCCTTTCCATTTAGGTCAACACAGAGCACTGAGTAAGGTTCCCTGAGCTATACAGTAGGTTTTCATTAGCTATCTGTTTTATACAGTTAATAGTATCAATAGCTAGATCTCTTGATTCTTACTTCAACTACTATTCACCAGAGCCTCTGCCCTGCTCAGCACTTCTGAAGTACACTGCTTTTCCAGGCTCAAATGTATCAAATGTGGTGATCCAGGTATGGTACACATCTAATTTTGATTATAAAATACAAAGTAGGAACAAAATCAAATCAAATGGATTTGATTAATAATTTCCCCCACCCCAGGGACCGCCTTAGTGGTCCAGTGGTAAGACTTCACCTTCCAATGCAGGGGATGCAATATCTGGTCAGAGAACTAAGATCCCACAAGCTTCTTGGCCAAAAAAACAAAACATAAAATAGAAACAATATTGTGACAAATTCAATAAAGACTTTAAAATGATTCACATCAAAAAAAATTTACAAAGATAATAATGTCCTCACTCCAACTCTAGAAAATATGTTATTCTGAAAGAGAAGTGATAACTTAATCTCAGCCATATTGTAGATGTCATGTTTATTTTCCTCCTTCTGCTACATATCAAAGTATTTCCATGTTATGGTTCTTAGATTATGCTAGTTCTTTCCTATTTAAGAACAATGCAAGCTACTGCTTTCATGATAGCATCCTTTTTGGACACAAAGATTTAATAGTACTCTATGTGGGTGTCTGTGTGTGTAACAGTGTGATTGTGTGTAGGAAATCCAACTGGGGTCTGATGTTAACATATTTTTATTCTAAAACAACATTAAAAGAGCTTAGAGAGACTATAACATATGTAGAAAGGTATACAGAGAATACGCTCACTGTTAATATGATAGTGTGTGTTCTTTCAACACATTTCCTATGCATCTGTATACATATAACATGCACATATTACATAAAATTATATTTCTTCACTCAGCAGCATATTTGAGCACTTTTTTACATAAATAAATATTTTCAATGTCATCTTTAGTAAACCTCTTTTAAAAAATTTTTCAACATGTTTCAATGTTTCCAAAGTGTCTTTTTTAAAAATTCTATCAAAACGGTCATGAATAATGTGAAAGGTGAAATCATTCTCTCAATCTCTCTTGCCACCTTCCCACCCAGATATTCTGTTAATGGGTTGGCCATTTTCTGTATTAATGGATTTGCATATATTTTTTGAAGCTTTCTGTATTCATTTTAGAAATATGTATTATTATAATTCACTTGTATATTTTAGCTCATGTGTTATTTACTTCAAAATTTTATGTTTCATAATGTAAAAATTATTTTCATAATAAATGCATATATATGCATGTTTGCTTACACATAATATTATATATGGTATATAATTTATAACAGTATTTAAATATACATAGTTTGGTGTTAACCTGCACAAACAGTTGAATGGGGTACATAATCATACAGGTTTGGAGACCTCTGTTTTAGAGAACTCAGACAAATCGACTCTTAAATTACAGGTGTCATTTAAGGACACAGGAAAAAAAAAAGGGAGAGAGAAAAACGGTGGCTCAGCCACTCCAGTCTCCCCTAAGCAGAATTTGTAAGCATTTTCCATTAAATCAAATTGGTCAGCCTCCTAAAAAATGCCTCACCACACTCCAACACCCCCCCCCCCCCGCACCACACACACACCATTCACAAGAAGCTTGATATATTGGTGCATATATTCCATGCTCACTGCTTGTACACATTCCTACAAATGTTTGTTTCATGTGTAAATTTTATTTTCAGCTTCACTTATTTTCTTATCTAAATGCTTATCAGAAAATCTGAAATTGTGTTTAAAATATATATATAAATGGTGTTATAAATTATATCTATGTATCATCAGTTTTCAGTTTTTCAATCACACAGAAATGTTTTTCTACAAAGACTTGAGTCCTGATACCACAGAAGTTTTATTCTATGTGTGTATATATATATATGATACAAAAAACATTTTAAAACTTGCACAGCCTATTTTAACATTTGCTGATATTCACATTTGGCTTTTTTTTTCATATTTGCTTTTATTTTTTAAAGAGTGAAACCTTTTATCATGGTATTTTTGACATGTAACCAAAACACCAATTATAGTTATTTTCTGATTTCCAAGCAATGCATGCTTGAGAGAAACAATCAAAATGGAAGTATGCTAAATAAAAATATTAAACTATTCTCTAACCACTTGTTTGGTCCCATATATATAATCTTAAAGATATTTCCTTTCCACATTTTGAACTAATAGAAATACCTTTCTCTTCTCTTCCTCTAGAGGGAACAGATAAATAGATACATATTAGCAAAGAGACAGGAAAATATATAAAGATATAAATAGTAATTCCCACTTGCACACCAGTACCAATGCCATAGAATGTTTAAAAACACCTCACTAACTTTTAAAATAAATTCAATTTCTCATAGATCCATAGGTATAAATGTGTATCTGATATCTGACTTTAGAGTTCAGCCAAATGCTGTTTGAAAATTGTGAAAACACAATGAGATTAAAACAAAAGGGAAATGTTATAACTGACAGCTCTGAAATCTATAATGTCAGTCAATTTTAGATAAATCAAAAAATAAAATTTTCTATTGAATATCTTAATTTTTCAAAGTTCCTGTTTAACTTCTGTTCTATGATATTTGCTCTTTAAAGAATGGAATAATTAGATGAAAATTAACTTTGCTTCTCCAATCAATAGGCATGGTTTTGGAAGAATTATTTTATAAGCTCTAGTTTGTTAACTCCTTTCTTAAGTGAGGGCTTAAATAACTTCTGAGGGAGAAAGATAAATGATCCTTGTCAAGGAATTATTTTAAAATGGGGTAGTTTTATTGATAAAAGCCATACCATGTCATTACCCTGAGGCAGTAATTCATTTTGTTTCATCTTCACCCCAATGCCCCTTGCCTACAATTACTATTTAGTAGAGCTTCTTGTTGGAGAAGGAAATGGCAACCCACTCCAGTGTCCTTGCCTGGAGGATCCCAGGGACGGGCGAGCCTGGTGGGCTGCCGTCTGTGGGGTCGCACAGAGTCAGACACGACTGAAGCGACTTAGCAGCAGCAGCAGCAGCAGAGCTTCTTGTAGGCTGTAGGCTTTATCATTTAAAAGGCTTGAAAAACAGTAATTTCATAAAATGAGTCAGAAGTTCCCTTTATCATAATAAAAGCATAGGGTATAAAATTATTTTTATAAAGAAAATGCATTCTTGCCTGTTGTTGCATTTTACCATCTCCAGATCAATTTCAGCATAAATTTTCACATGTGCTTTTTAAAAAGTTTATAAGATTGTATTAGACTAGGAGTGAATTTTTAGAACGATTGGGTAAGAAATTTCAATCATAAAAATTGTTGTCATGTTGTTCGCCAGTTCATATATTTCTTCAGAGGGGTCATGCATAATTTTAGGAGGGTTGTTTTTGTACATAGCATTTAAATGGCAACGATTACAAACAGAGGACTCAAAAATTATCCTCAGTTTGCTAACTAGAAATAAAAGTTGGACATTTCTCGTTTTCCAAATTATATCACATGACCATAAATGTGCAAACACGTATTCAATTTACTGAACTTTCAGTACTGAATCTCTAACTCCCAAGTTTTCTCTAAACAAATAACCAGTCAGAAAAACCTAGAGTTCAGATACAAACCTTAGAAAACCATATCCTATTTAGAAAAGGAAAAGCATGAGCACTTCAGAAAAAGAGCCATACCACACTCATGGTTTATCTTGAAGGCATTATTTTAAGACAAGGGTGAATAATCTCCCTTTTGAACTGTGGTGTTGGAGAAGATTCTTGAGAGTCCCTTGGACTGCAAGGAGATCCAACCAGTCCATCCTAAAGGAGATCAGTCTTGGGTGTTCATTGGAAGGACTGATGTTGAAGCTGAAACTCCAATACTTTGGCCACCTGATGTGAAAAGATCCTGATGCTGGGAAAGATTGAGGGCAGGAGGAGAAGGGGACGACAGAGGATGAGATGATTGGATGGCATCACTGACTCAATGGACATGAGTTTGGGTGAACTCTGGGAGTTGGTGATGGACAGGGAGGCCTGGCGTGCTGTGGTTCATGGGTCACAAAGAGTCGGACATGACTCAGCAACTGAACTGACTGAACTGAATAGTCTCCCTGTCAAAGTTCATATAAAACTCAGTTTGTTTCTCCAGTCCAGCAGGCCAACTTTCTTTCAAAGGTTACCTATTTCTCTGCCACAGGAAAGGTATCTAGTATACCCTGTATTTGCAATAATATCATGCATAGTGTTCTGAGTTTAAAAGTCAAGAGTAGCTTATTTTCCTGAAGTTGAGACCTTTATAATTACTAACATTCAAATGAGAGAACAAAACGTGTCTTTCAGAACTTATTGATTTCCCTGTGTTGTGCACAAGTTTAAGGAGTTGCTCATGTACACAAAATAGGCCATCACATTGTAGTTCATTATAACAATGACAAAATTGGGTATAAGGAAAGTGCTATCCATGGGACAGACTAAAACATTGA
The DNA here is from genome assembly GCF_023699985.2 of Odocoileus virginianus. Taxonomy (NCBI): domain Eukaryota; kingdom Metazoa; phylum Chordata; class Mammalia; order Artiodactyla; family Cervidae; genus Odocoileus; species Odocoileus virginianus. The sequence continues at coordinate 52,362,824 of NC_069708.1, read as the reverse complement.
GTTTAAGTCAAGAAGGATATATTATTTATCCATTACAAAGACTGATACAGATCTAAATGCACTGACACAGAAGAAAAATTCTGGTTACTATAATCAGGTTAGAGATCAATGAAGTGCAAATGTAAAACACTACAGGTGGAGAGCAATGATACGTATGTTTATCTTAGGATAAAAATGGGATGAATTTGAGTCTTGAATGGTAAGCTGAAATCTGATAACACATGAAACAAGAGAGAAACAAGGATGGAAGTGGATAGCAAATGTAGACCTGATTTTTTCCCCTTTAATATGATAAAATATTACACAGAGGATGCATTTATATGTACATATGCACTTTAATATGACTTTATAGAGATTTTAAGGAGATAGGAGATAAAATATCAGATAAAAGTGAGAAAAGAATGCAACCTTAGCAAAATGATACCTTACAAAGAGAATGTAAGAAAAATATCTTTGAAATGTTCTTAGACTGCAATTTTATATTGATCAAAGGAAATACTTCTTATTAAAATTTATGTACCTACACACCTAAGAGATCTGTAAAGAGTGCCAGAAGAGAACCTGGGAAAACAAGAACAATAGCAGAGAATTTTCCAAAATAATGAACAATATCAAGCAGAATATTCCACATGTGCTTTAAAACAAAAACATATTTCACATACGTGAAATCCTTAGGCCAGCTATAGTAAAACTCCTAGAAAACAAAGCCAATGAGAAAAACATAAAAGAGAAGAGATAAAACCAAAAACAGTCATGATTAACAAGCAAGGGCCCTCTTTTTTAATTTATTTCCTTTAAAAAAAATCAGAGTTAACTTAGAATTCTAAGAATTCTAACTGAGAATTCTAATTCAGAACATTTGTTAAGGAACTCTTATCTTATGCTTATATAATAAATTGAGAATCATTTACAGATTGCAGTTAGTGGTGTGATGGCAGGAAATTTGCTTATTTCCTTTACTGAGAATAAATAAAGAGAATGTTTATTGAGAATATTCATTAATCTGTTCTTCAGCCACATACAATGAGCACAATAAGTTCCACCTGCTGATCAGAGTGGTGACTTTGACCGCTTGTGCAGGGAATAAAAAAATAAAAACCAATTCTAGTGAGGAATTCTCTTAAAAATGAGCCCCTGTCTTAATACCACCCTGCCTGGAAAACATGTTGAAGACTCAGAAATAGGCACAAGAAATTCCTGGGACCCTACAGTGGAATGTCACATGTTGGCTAATGGGTCCTGCAGGGATTAGTTCATTCTATAGAGGTATGACCTTTTCATCATATTTGATTGATTAGACTACTTTACCAGTCCATTAGAGAAAGAAATTGACATGTAGAAAACTGATAGTAATGCCATTGTTTCCATTCATGGCAATGCAAATGATTAATATTCTTAGCAATTCATACACAATTTGTCCTATAGAAAAATGATGCCAGTATCTCAATTTCTTATTTGAAAAGTGTTCAGTAGTTTACTTGTCCCCTTATTAATTGTTGAAACAAATAACAACTTGAATAAGAATTCATTTAACAATAGTATGAGAGTCTTAGCATCACAGACCACTGTGTAAGATTTGGTGCAGAGAACAGACATAGATACCCTTTACCTAGTACTTATGTCTTTCTAAAGCTCATATCCTGACAACAAATGCAACAATAATTCCTTTGGCTGAAGCACCAATGCTTTGACCACGTGATGTGAAGAGCCGATTCATTGGAAAAGACCATAATTCTGGGAAAGATTAAGGACAGGAGGAGAAGGAGACACAGAGGATAAGATAGTTGGATGGTGTCATCAACTCAATGGACATGAGTTTGAGCAAATTCCAGGAGATAGTGAAGGACAGGGAAACCTGGGGTGCTGCAGTCCTTGGGGTCGCAAAGAGTCAGACATGACTGAACAACAACAGCAGTTCCTTTAGATGCCATGATTTTCTTTTAAGACATAATAAATACAGAAATAATTACACCACCAGCAACAGCTACTTCCTAAACCACAAAAACAAAAATCAGAAACTTTATTAAGGAGTTTGTACCTTATGCTTATATGATAAATGGGGAACCATTTACAGATTTTAATTAACAGTGTGATGACAGCAAGTTTGTTTTATAAAGAGAAGATCTTTCTTAATCTATGTGTCAATTGCTCAAGGTGCACACCTTTCAACTCCAAAGTTACACACAGTTACATTAGATTTTCTAATCCTGCTCATTTATCTCATTATATCTTGACTTCACATTTTCTCTCCCATAACATGCACATGTTAGGTAGTTAGAATAGGAAACAGGAGTCCAGAATGGTGGTGGCTAAAAGACAAGAAAGGGGAAAGCCTGTGAAAATAGAACAAAGGAAGGTCCAAGGACTGAAGTGAGGGCCTCAGGTAGAGCAAACAGCACTCCTGGATAGCCTGATTTACATAGGGCAGGCCCAGGGGGAGGAAAAAACATATAAAACAAGGAGTCGAAGGGCCAGGGTGTCTCTCTCTCTCTCTCCCACATGCTGACACGCTCCCCCACTCTCTTCTCTTCGCATCTTTGGGTGGGCATGCCCTCAGACCTCGAGGATGGATTTCCTGCTATTTTCTGTATAAAATAGAGCTGTAACACGGAGCTATAACACTGATATGTCTAAGAGCTATAACATGGTCTGTTTGAGACCCGAGAGCTATAACATGGTCTATCCGAGAGCTATGACATGCTAAGGGCTCTAACGCCCGTTGCTTCAAATTTTTGTTGAGATGAGACAGAACCTAGGAGAATACACTCCTCTGACACACATAATAATTTCTTAGTAGAGATATAAAATGAACAAAATACATCTTTAAGAGCTTAAGCAAAAATCTTTTTTAAACAAAGATTTAAGATCAGAAATATTTGGAGGTCTCAGCTTAAAAAAAGTCAGATCGCAACACCCTCACACAACAGGAGTCATCTTAGGACACAGAAAAACACAGAAAGGTGACTCATCACCTCAGATCCTTTTTAGTGGGAATTTCCAATTTCTTCAATAAAACAGGAGAGCTTAAAGTCCCTAATCCCCAACTAAACACCTCACTTTCCCAAAGCACACATACACAAGCATGCACACACATACACTGTCTCACAGTGATAGTAATCACATACTAGGCTGCAGATTCTTGCTGATAGTCCATCCAGCCTGTACCATCCTTGTTAAATGTTCCTGCCTGCAGGATAAAATGGCATATCCCAGTTGTCATAGAAACCAGATTGTTATCAAAATGCTCTTGTTCCTGTTAGCTTTTCAAGGAAACCAGGAAATGAACGCACATTCTCAGAATCATAGCATTATACTTGACCTTAGTCACTTATGCCATCCCAATCTAATGAAGGAAATACTGGAGACAATACTTGCCATGGTAGAGGCATTTAGAGAAAGCAAGCTTTTTACACAAGGGATTAGCAAGGAAGTTAAGAGGGGTTAAGCAGTATGGTTTCCCTGTTAGAGACACAGACTCATGTTCCAGTTTCTGTTATAAACCACCTTTTGGTCTGCCAAAATACAAGACTCTGGGTGGACTTGTGCAGGTGGAAGCCTGTGGGTTGCTGGTCACTTCAAAATGACCCACAGAGCATAAAGTATCTGGATGTCAGATGAAGGCAAACTAGAAAATCAGGTTTTTGCCAGGGTCAAAGGAAGTTGTGCCTACATTTCGACAAGTGTGTATTATTAGGGCTTCGAGGAGAAAATGGTTCCTGAGCAGAGTCACAGCTCCAGGAGAAAGAACCACGAAGTGGCCGGGGCCCTGGGGCAGCAGGGAGATAAATCAAAGTATCTCACATTTGCAATCTGCTTTGCCCAGGTAATGCTGAAACCACACTGTCAGGGGATAATCTTAGAGGTAGGTTTGTTACAGCTACCTTGAGGTTTTTTTTTTTTTAATCTAGTAAGATTGATAAGGCCTGCACAAAGTCATCAGGGTGCACAAGCACGCACAAGTTCTGTCTCACAGTCATTCACATTTGACAAAGCAGCAGAGCAATGCAGCACTTTCTCCTATAATAAGCCTAGAGGCAATGCCTATGTGGTCGGTCCTGAGCAATAATATGCATGTAACAGGCCCCCAGGGGAGGGGGCGGTGCAGTCTGGTTTCCAGCAGTTCCAGGTTCCTTACTTTAACTCCTTTACCCCCACCCCACCCCCACCCCACCCACACACACACTGTGACCTCTTATTTTTAGCCACTGAGATGATGTCAATGAGAACTGCGCTAGCAAGTGATGCAGAGAACCAGCTTTCTTGTGCTGGTCTGAGCAAGCTCCAGCCCACCACTGGATCTACCCACTTCCGAGCAAAACAAGATCATCCCCCACTGTGTGGGAGCCACAGGAGAAGGGCCCTGATGGGTTAGAGATACACCAGTGTGCAAACTACATAAAGGATTTCAAAAGGTTCTTAACATATAGGAAATGGAGGTGGTTATCAAGACTATTAAGACTGGCTAGCCTATCTAGTTTCTCAGGGAGAGCAAATAGTGAGGCGTTGTGGTCACTCATTATAATTTCAGAAAAATAGAGGAGGATTTGCGTCTCAGATCTGTAATTCATCCCCCAGTGTGACTTTCCCAATGCCACTTAACCGCTCTGTTCCTTATTCTCCATTTTGGTGAAATAAAATGGTAATGTTTCTTATCTTTAAAATGTTGATCAAAGGTCACTAAAAAAAATAGAATATTTTTGTTTTTGAAAATATATTTATTTTTCCAAAAGTGCATGCTTTTTATTCAAGCATGAAATGAGTTTAACATTGCTACTTTAAGTGAATAAATACATTAAAAGTGCTCAGTATTATTTTCTTGTTTTCAAATACTGGCAAATAAAAGCCACCTAAAAAAAGCTTTTTGGGGTCTTCAGAACAAAAAGTTTGAGAAAGCTGTTTTGTAGAATTCAGGAAGGCAGCCATAAATCTGCTTCATACAGTGTCATAAGCTGACTTTCAAAACATCAAACTCTCACCATTTGTCTCCAAAAAGTACAACACAACAACCAGAATGCAAAACATCACCTGCATTGCAAAGTGGTAAGATCTGATCTACAATATCCCTCATATCTCTGACTAGCCTATGTAAAGGCTCATATGATCTGTCCTCCTTAGTTAAGAAGACATGAGAGTGTGTACGCCCTATTTGAGAGGCATTTTGCCCCCTCAAAATTTTCAGTAAATGACGGCATTCTAGAATTTTCATTTGTCATGCAACTTATTCCACATCACTGCATAGTGCTTTGTAAATTAGGAATATTATTCCATTGCATGTATGGATTTATATGTGTTTGGAATTTGCTCCATGTTGTATCTTAAACATCCTTTGCAAAAAGTAAGTAATACCTCTCTGCTCTGAGAAATCACAGGAGTAAGTGCCACCTGCTGACCAGAGCTGGTATTCTGCACAATGACAATGAAAAGGAAACATACCCCGGACACTAGGTCAACTAGAGACAAGGTTAAAAGCAAGACTCTCCAGCCCATGGAATATTTCACCATCACCTAATGACAAGGCTAACCTGCATGTCTAACTGTCTTCCTCTCAAAACAGAATACTGTGTATAGCACAATGGCATATATTATTTCCATCTCTTTTTCCCCCTTCATCATAGGAAAGCTTATTGAAAATTCTAAGAACTGGTAGAGACTTTCAAAGTAAACATGAGTATCTATGTATCCAAATTTTTATTCTATCCATACATATATATTCATTATTTTAATATATTTTTTCTTTTCAATTTTAGATTTTTTTTAATTTATTTATTTTTAATCTAAGGATAATTGCTTTACAGAATTTTGCTGCTTTCTGTCAAACTTCAACATGAATCAGCCATAAGTATACATAGGAATGTCTTCTCCCTTTTGAACCTCCCTCCCAATCCAACCCCTCTAGGTTGATACAGAGCCCCTGTTTGAGTTTCCTCAGCCATACAGCAAATTCCCATTGGCTATCTATTTTACACATGTTAATGTAAGTTTCCATGTTACACTTTCCATACATCTCACCCTCTCCTCCCTTCTCCCCATGTCCATATCTCTATTCTCTATGTCTGTTTCTCCACTGCTGCCCTGTAAATAAATTTTTTAGTATCATTTGTCTAGATTCTGTATATATGTAATAGAATATGATATTTATCTTTCTCTTTATGACTCACTTCACACTGTATAATAGGTTCTAGGTTCATGCACTTCATCACAACTGACTCATATGCATTCCTTTTTATGGCTGAGTAATATTCCCTTGTGTATATGTACAACTTCTTTATCCTTTCGTCTGTTGATGGACATCCAGGTTACTTTCATGTTCCAGCTATTGTAAATAGTGCTGCAATGAACAATGTGATACATGTGTCTCTTCCCATTTTGGTTTCCTCAGGGTATATGCCTAGGACTGGGAATCCTGGGTCTTATGGTGGTTTTATTCCGAGTTTTTAAAGGAATCTCCATAGTGTCTTCCATAGTGGCTATATCAATTTACTTTCCCACCAACAGTGCAAGAGTGTTCCATTTTCTCCACACCCTCTCAGCATTTATTGTATGTAGACATTTTGATGATGGCCGTTCTGACTGGTGTGAGGTGATATCTCATTGTAGTTTTGATTTGCATTTCTCGGTGAAGAAAGCTGAGTGCCAAAGGATTGATGCTTTTGAACTGTGGTATTGGAGAAGACCCTTGAGAGTCCCTTGGACTGCAAGAAGTTCCAACCAGTCCATCCTAAAGGAGATCAGTTCTGGGTGTTCATTGGAAGGACTGATGCTGAAGCTGAAACTCCAATACTTTGGCCACCTCATGCAAAGAGTTGACTCATTGGAAAAGACCCTAATGTTGGGAAGGATTGGGGGCAGGAAGAGAAGGGGATGACAGAGGATGAGATGGCTGTATGGCATCACCAACTCGATGGACATGGGTTTGGGTAGACTCCGGGAGTTGGTGATGGACAGGGAGGCCTGGCATGCTGTGATTCATGGGATCGCAAAGAGTCGGACACGACTGAGTGACTGAACTGAACTGAACTGTGGAGGTAGGTCATAGAGGATCTTGCTATGATTTATGCCATCAAGTGTTCTACTTATGTTTTCTTTGAAGAGTTTTGTAATTGCTGGTCTTACATTTAGGTGTTTAACCATTTTGAGTTTATCTTTGTGAACGGTGTTATGAAGTGCTCTAATTTCATTCTTTTACATGTAGCTGTCCAGCTTTCCCAGTACCTTTTACTGAAGAAGCTGTCTTTGCCAATTGTACATTTTTGCCTCCTCTGTCAAAGATAAGTGTCCATAGGTGTGTGGATTTATCTCTGGATTTTCTATTTTGTTCCGTTGGTCTATATTTATGTTTTTGTGCCAGTACCATACTGTCTTGATGACTGTAGCTTTGTAGTACAATCTTAAGCCAGAAAGGTTGATTCCTCCAGCTCCATTCTTCTTTCTCAAGACTGCTTTGGCTATTCAGGGTCTTTTGTGTTTCCATATGAATTGTGAAATTTTTTCTAGTTCTGTGAAAACTGTCATTGGTAATTTGATAGGGATCACATTGAATCTGTAGATGGTGTTTGGTAGTTTAGTCATTTTCACGATGTTGATTCTTCCTACCCATTCTCTCCATCTGTTTATGTCATCTTTGATTTCTTCATTAGTGTCTTATAATTTTCTGTTTACAGCTCTTTGTCTCCTTAGGTAAGTTTATTCCTAGATATTTAATTCTTTTTGTTCCAGTGGTGAATGGGATTTATTCCTTAATTTCTCTTTCTGAATTTTCATTGTTAGTATATAGAAATGCAAGTGATTTCTGTGTATTGATTTTGTATCCTGCAACTTTGCTAAATTCACTGATTAACTCTAGCAATTTTCTGATACTATCTTTAGGGTTTTCAATGTACAGTATCATGTCATCTGCAAACTGTGAGAGCTTTACTTCTTCTTTTCTGATCTGAATTCCTTTTATTTCTTTTTCTTCTCTGATTGCTGTAGCTAGGACTTGCAGAACTATGCTGAATAATAGTGGTGAAAGTGGACACCCTTGTCTTGTTTCTGATCTTAGGGGGAATGCTTTCAGTTTTTCAACATTGAGAATAATGTTTGTTGTAGGTTCGTCATATATGGCCTTTACTATGTTGGGGTAGGTTCCTTCTATGCCCATTTTTTGAAGAGTTTTACCCATAAATGGGTGCTGAATTTTGTCAAAGGCCTATTGAGATTATCAAATGGTTTTTACCTTTGAATTTGTGAATATGGTGTATAACATTGATTGATTTGTGTACACTGAAGAATCCTTGCATCCCTGGAACGAACCCAACCTGATCATGATGTATGAGCTTTTTGATGTGTTGCTGAATTCCATCTGCTAAAATTTTGTTGAGGATTTTTGCATCTGTGTTCATCAGTAATATTGGCCTGTAGTTTTCTTTCTTTGTGTTGTCTTTGTCTGGTTTTGATATCAGGGTGATGGTGGCCTCGTAGAATGAGCATGGAAGTGTTCCTTTCTCTGCAATTTTTTGAAAGAGTTTTAGAAGCATAGGCATTAGCTCTTCTCTAAATGTTTGATAGAATTCTGTGAAGCCATCTGGTCCTGGGCTTTTGTTTGGGGGGAGATTTCTGATCATAGCTTCAATTTCAGTGCTTGTAATTGGGTTGTTCATAATTTCTATTTCTTCCTGGTTCAGTCTTAGAAGATTGAACTTTTCTAAGAATCTGTCCATTTCTTCCAGGTTGCCCATTTTATTGCCATATAGTTGTTCATAATCTTTGTATTTCTGCATTGTCTGTTTATAACCTCTCCTTTGTCATTTCTAATTTTGTTGATTTGATTCTTCTCTCTTTTTTGGTTGATGAGTCTGGCTAAAAGTTTGTCAGTTTTATTTATCTTCTCAAAAAACCAGCTTTTAGTTTTATTAATCTTTACTATTGTTTCTTTCATTTATTTTTGCTCAGATCTTTATGACTTCTTTCCTTTTACTAATTTTGAGGTTCTTTTGTTCTTCTTTTTCCAGTTGTTTTAGGTGTAAAGTTAGGTTGTCTAGTCAATGTTTTTCTTGTTTCTTGAGGTAGGTAGGATTGTATTGCTATAATTTCCCTCTTAGAACTAATTTTGCTTCATCCCACATGTTTTGAGTTGTCATATTTTCATTGTCATTTGTTTCTAGAATTTTTTTTATTTCCCTTTTGATTTCTTCAGTAACCCATTGTTTACTTAGAAACGTGTTGTTTTATCTCCATGTGTTTGTGTTTCTTACAGTTTTTTTCTTGTAATTGATATCTAGTCTCAAGGCATTGTGGTTTGAGAAGATTCTTGACATGATTTCAATTTTCTTAAATTTACTGAGGTTTGATTTGTGACCCAAGATGTGGTCTATCCTGGAGAATGTTTCATGTGAACTTGAGAAGAAGGTGTATTCTTCTGCATTTGGATGGAATGTCCTGAAAATATCAATAAGATCCATCTCATCTAATGTATCATTTGAGACTTGTGTTTTCTTATTAATTTTCTGTTTTGATGATCTGTCCATTGGTGTGAGTGGGGTGTTAAAGACTCCTATTATTATTGTGTTACTGTCAATTTCTCCTTTTACGTCTCTTAGTGTTCTCTTATGTATTGAAGTGCTCATATGTTTGGTGCATAAATATTTACAATTGTTTTGTCTTCCTCTGGATTGATCCCTTGTTCATTAAGTAGTGTCCTTCCTTATCTCTTGTAATCTTCTTTAAGGTCTATTTTGTCTGATATGAGTACTTCTACTCCAGCTTTCTTTTGCTTCCCATTTGCATGGAATATATTTTTCCACCCTCTCACTTTCACTCTATATGTGTTCTGAGGTCTGAAGTGGGTTTCTTGTAGACAGCATACATATGGGTCTTGTTTTTGTATCCATTCAGCCAGTCTGTGTCTTTTGGTTGGAACATTTAATCCATTTCCATTTAAAGTAATTATTGATATATATATATTTCTATTGTCATTTTCTTAATTGTTTGGAGTTGATTTTATTCATCTTTTTCCTTCTCTTGTATTTCTTGACTATATTAGTCCCTTTAACACTTGTTGTAAAGATGGTTTGGTGGTACTGAATTCTTTTAACTTGCTGTTCTTAAAAGCTTTTGATTTCTCCATCAATTTTGGATGAGATACTTGCTGGGTAAAGTAATCTTGGCTGTAGATTTTTCCCTTTCAGTACTTTAAATATATCCTGCCATTCCCTCTGGCCTGCAGAGTTTCTGCTGAAAGATCACCTGTTAAGCATATGAGGTTTCCCTTATATGTTACTTGTTGTTTCTCCCTTGCTGCTTTTAATATTCTTTTTTTGTGTTTAGTCTTTGTTAGTTTGATTAGTATGTGTCTTGATGTGTTTCTCCTTGGGTTTATCCTGTATGGAATCTTTGTGCCTCTTGGACTTGAATGACTGTTTCCTTTTCCATTGGGGGAAATTTTCAACTATAATCTCTTCAAAAATTTTCTCATACCCTTTTTCTCTTCTTCTTTGGGGACCCCTATAATTCGAATGTTAGTGTGTTTGATATTGTCTCAGAGGTCTCTGAGACTAATCTCAACTCTTTTCATTCTTTATACTTTATTCTGCTCTTAAGAATCTACTTCCACAATTTTATCTTCCAGCTCACTGATTCGTTCTTCTGCTTCAGATATTCTGCTATTGGTTCCTTCTAGAGCATTTTTAATTTCAGGAATTGTGTTGTTTGTCTCTGTATGTTTATTCTTTAATTATTCTTGGTCTTTGTTAATTGATTCTTGCATTTTCTCCATTTTGTTTTCAAGGTTTTCTGATCATCTTTATTATCATTATTCTGAATTCTTTTTCAGGTAGTTTGCCTATTTCCTCTCCATTTATTTGGACTTCTTTGTTGCTAGTTAGTGCTTTCATTTGTGTGGTATTTCTCTGCCTTTTCATTATTTTTTTAATTTATTGTGTTTGAGGTCTCCTTTTCCCAGGCTTCAAAGTAAAGTTGAATTCTTTCCTTGAAGCAAGTTGAATTCTTTCTTCCTTTTGGTTTCTGCCCTCCTAAGGTTGATCCAGTTGTTTGTGTGAGCTTCATATAAGGTCAGATTTGTGCTGGGTTTTTGTTTGTGTGTTTTTCCTCTGATGGGCAAGGCTGGGTGAAGTGGGAATCCTGTATGCTGATATTGAGTTTGTATTTTTGTTTTGTTTGTTGTTTAGATGAAGCATCCTGCACAGGGTGCTACTGGTGGTTGGGTGATGCTGGGTCTTGTATGCAAGTGGTTTTCTTTGTGGGAGTTCTCACTATTTGATACTCCTTAGGGTTAGCTCTCTGGTAGCTTAGGGTTTTGGAGTCAGTGCTCCCACTCCAAAGGCTCAGGGCTTGATCTCGGTCAGGAATGAAGATTTCACAAGTGGTTTGTTATGGTATTAAGTGAGATTAAAACAAATATCCCAAAATGAGAAACCAAAGATAAGCCCCAGATAAAATCACAGTTACAAAATCAGGCAAATAATAATTAAAGTAATTGAATATACACATATACATATACACCCATAAGCAAAGTGAAAAGAGTCCAGTAAAAATAAAGTACAATAGATTGACCCAGTGAACAAAGGAAATAAAAAATTATATTCACCAGAGCAAAACTAAATTAGGCATAAACTGGAAAACAAAACTAAAACAAAGTGCCAATTGGGGAATAAAGGAATGAAAATAAAGCTAACAAATATGTTGAGAGGAAAGGAGAGAAAGAAAAGTAAGGAAGAATAGATATGCAAAGTTAAATAGAGACAGATAAAGAAGATTTATATACATTGAAGTTTAACTGCAAGGGGAAAAGAACAGTAAGGAAAAGCAAAGGAATAAATGTAGAAAAAATAATATTAGGCTTAAAAAATTAAAATTAAAAAAAGAGAAAAAAAAAGGAAAAACTCCACAGAACTGCAGAAGCCCAACGTAGAGGCTGAGGTTTATGACAACAATAAAAAATGTGACTGAGAAAAAAAAAAAAGCTCAAAAGCATAATTGGATTTCTTAGTGCCAACAAAATCGACAGCTACAACAGAGGGGGAAAAGGGAGGGGGATGAAAAAAATCCAAAAGAATCTAAAGAATTAGTCAAAAAATAAAAATAATGTTTCTCTTGAGTAATTGCTGTCTGAGTCCTTTCCCTCACTGGGAGTCACAGTCTACCTCACCTCCCTAGGATGCCCTCCAGCTCTGTGCTGATTTCTGGACCTGCTGTGGGGGCAGCTCAGATTCTAATCTGGTCCTACTCCTGTGTGTTCTTGCCTCCAATGTCCACAGCTATCAGAACTAGTGCATTTTCTTTTGTAGGAGCTCTCAATGTCCTTTTACATATTCCATAGACACAGAGTCTGCCTAGCTGATTGTGTGGATTTAATCTGCAGCTTGTACAACTGGTGGTTAGGTTTTGGGTCTTCTTCCTTAACCACTCTGCCCCTGGGTTTCAACTGTGGCTTTATTTCCACCTCTACATGTGGGTCATCCACTGGGGTTTTGCTCCTGAGGCTGCCCTGGAGGGCTTGAGTTTGCCCCTGTGAGGATCAGGTGTGGAGATGGTGCAGCTGCTTGGGTCGCAGGGGTTCTGGCAACACCAGGTACTCAGGGGGGTTGGAGGCTAGGGCATCAGGAAATATGGTGCTCTAGAAGGGTATGGTAACCAGTATTGGCCAAGACAGTCCAGTATTCTTGCCTGGAGAACCCCCTCTCTGACAGAGAACCTGATGGGCCACAGTCTACAGAGTCGCAAAGAGTTGGACATGACAGAAGTGACCCTGCGTGCATAGACGCAAGACTTTTTTTTTTTTTTTGCCTTTGGCAGCTCTGCCCCAGTGATAGTTGAGCATGAAGGTGGCGCAGCTGCTTGTCTTGAGGGGACCCTGGCAGCACCAAGTGTGCAGGGACACAGACTGCCTCTGCCGCAGGAGTTAGGCCCTATCAGTCTTTTTGCGAGCCTCTTGTAGCTGGTGATCAGAAGGCCTCTTTGGCCAGTCTTTCTCCATAGCTCCACCTGTTCAAGCACTAGAGGGCTCCCTTGCCTGAGGTCCTACTCTAGATCCGTGCATCAGTCACTTAAAGGAGCATCCCGGGTGGGGTCTTATTCTGTGGTTCAGTGTGTCAGGCATTTGATGGGCCAGCCTCTCTACTGTTCAGCTGCTGATGCTGGTGTGTGGGGAGAGAGAAGCTATGGTGATGGCTCCACCCTCTACGCATGACTCAGCAATATCACCTTGCTTCCATGGCTACCTGGCTTTCCTCCACCAGCATTTCCCACCACAGTCTCCTCCCTCACATTCCCTGAATCCATCTCTCCACAGTCAACAGCAGTCCTCGCCCTGGGATTGCTCCACAATCCCTCAACTTCAGCTCCTAACCACTGGACCTTCTAGGGGACCAGCGTTCCTGTCTGGGGTATGTATGGTTGTGGCAAGGACTGTCTGATTTTCATTCCATTTAGGCTGCCACAGATCAGCTGTTTCACTCTCAGCCTTAAATGTTTCTCCTCTAACTCAGATGATTGCCCTGATGTGGGAATCAGACCCCAGCTTCATTTCCCCCACCCACTGAGGGCAGGTCCAGTCCTACAACACTCCTGTTTTTCCCCCTAGTTCCTTCATCCTACCGAGTTTTGTGTGGTTCTACGTGTTTTTTTTCCACTGGTCAGGTACTCCTGTACACTCTCAGCTGGTGTTCTGCATGCACTTCTGTGTCTGAAGGTGTATTCCTGATGTATCCGTGGAGAGACATTTACTCCACGTCCACCTACTCCTCCGCAGTCCTGTTCTTCCTATTACTTTTTATTGAAGTATGGTTGACTTACAATGTAACATTAGTTTTGGGTGTACAACATGATTTGATATTTTATAGAAAGTTATAAAATGTTCATTATATTCCCTGTGCTGTTCATTATGTCCCTGTAAGCTTATTTATTTTATACATAGTAGTTTTCCCTCTTAATCCCCTTCCCCTGTCTTGCCCCTCCAGACCCCTCTCCCCAATGGTAATCACTAGTTTGTTCTCTGTATCTATGAGTCTGTTTCTGTTTTGTTATATTCATTCATTTATTTTTCAGATTCCACATATAAGTGAAAACATACCATATTTAGTAAAGGAGCAGTGGTATATATTTACAATGGAATATTATTTGCCAATAAAAAATAATTTTAATTTTGCCATTCCCAACAACACAGAAAGACCTGGAAGGGATTATGTTTAGTGAAATAGTACTGAAAAATATAAATATTGTATTCATACATATATTTTTTATAAACTATATTAATAGCCTTTTATTGGCTTGGCCAAAAGTTCCATTCTGGTTTTCTGTAAGATCTTATGGAAAACCCAAACAAAATTTTTGGCCAACCCAATAAAATAATTCCATGGTATATTTTCACATCCCTCAGAAGTCTCACTTGTTTACATCTTAATATGAATCACTTTGATGGGGCACATTCCACAAAGCCCATGAATAATAATTTGAGTTATTTTTCTACCAAAAGACTAACATATTCTTAAGATAAACAATTGATATCAAAATCTCTTCAGTAAAACCATTTAACTACCCTGTTGTTAACGAACTCAGGTTTTGCTGCTCACATTTGAAAGCTAATACTCGAGAGACAGTGTTGGGTAGAAAGGAAAGGTTGCTTTATTCAGGAGGCTGGCAACCTGGGGAGAAGGCAGATTCTATCAAAAAGCCAACTCCAAAGATTCTGATGGATCATGGAAGTTTTCAAAGGGAGAAAGGGAAATTAATTATTCTGTGAGAGGGTCAGAGACTTCATTATCTTCCACTATGTCCAGACTTTCTTCTGATTGGTTGATGGTGAGGCACTGCTTCAGGAATCTTGTTCTCAAGCAAACTTGCCATCCTCCACAAGGGTGGGGGCCTTAGTTCCTGCAGAAGAATTCAATGTATATCCCTTGAGGAGGAACCAGGACCCTGCCCTATAGCTGCACTACTGTCTCCTGACTGCTTCTCCTTTGTTTCTGCATTCCCTCCCTTCTATACCAAAGTAATGGGAGAAATCTGGAAGCCTAGCTCCCCTCCTGCAAATTGCTGAAATAAGGATTCAACTGTATAACAAATTAGACACAGCAAAGAAAGAAAGAATGAGATATATGTTAGCTTTAAAAGTAAAGATGAAACTAGAGAAACTGCAAAAAAAAAACTATATAAAAGACATAGGAGACAAAATGTGATTTCAAAGCTATATATAACTGGATTTCCAGAAGGATATGGAGACAAATATGGGAAGAAGAAATATTTGAAGAAAAAACAAATCACAGAGAATCCCCACTCACACACACACCAATTATGAGAGATATTCAAACAGCAGATCCAAGATGTAGTCATGAAAAGCAAAGGCAGGATCCAATCAGAAATACACATATATCAGTCAGGTTGAAGTTGGATTTCTGTTTAGAAATCACACGTTTGTAAGAATGAGAATTTAATAGGAGGAACTGCTTAATAGGCTAGTGATATTTAAATAGACAAATAGGAAGACTAATGCTATACAGTGATAGGAAGAACAAGAAGGAATTACCACTCCTAGGGTAGGGCAAACCAACGGGATATGAATATAAAAACAGAGGGAAGACAGGACCCTAATTGCTGGAACCCAGACTTATGAGGAAAGGAGAATGGGCAGTTAATGGTGACTTTTAAAGAGACTCTGAGAAGAGACCCCAGAAGCTTAAGAACTTATCTCTGAGGAAGGAGAGAAGCTTGGTTGGTGCTGAACCTTAGGATCTCAGAGGAGGTTTCTTGAGTGCTAGAACTCAGATATAAAGGAGAAAGAGGTGTCAACTACAAACTGGCACTTGAAGCTGTAGCTCCAACACTTTGGCCACCTGATGTGAAGAGCTGACTCATCGGAAAAGACCCTGATGATGGGAAAGATTGAGGGCAGGAAGAGAAGGGGACAACAGAGGATGAGATGGTTGTGTTGCAGGAAAGGGGGACCCCTTCCAGGGCTCAAAACTGGGCTCTTGTCTAACACTCTGAAATGAATTGTCCAAGGAGACACATGTGCTAACAAAGCAAGAGATTTTATCGGGAAAGGGCACCGGGGTGGCGAGCAGTAGGGTAAGGGAACCCAACTGCTCTGCCACGTGGCTCACAGTCTTGGGTTTTATGGTGATGGGATTAGTTTCTGGGTTGTCTTTAGCCAATCATTCTGACTCAGAGTCCTTCTTGGTGGTGCATGCCTTGTTCAGCCAAGATGGATGCTAGAGAGAAGGATTCTGGGAGATGGTTGGACCTGTGGTGTCTCCTTTTGACCTTTCCAGAACTCTTCCAGTTGATGGAGGCTTATTAGTTCTGTGTTCCTTACCAGGACCTCCTGTTGTAAAACAACTTATGCAAATATTTACTATGGTGCCTGGCCAGGATGGAAGGTTTCAGTCAGTTTGCTTCCCCTAACACCTCCCCCATGAGAGACTTCATACTCAAGATACTTCTTGGGAATTGGGGGAGGTCTCTTTCTTCTGTAACTTCTTCCTGCTGTGCATGGGCATAGGCCTGCCTAGCAGAGCAGAAGTCTCTCTCTACCAGATCTAAGTCAAGGTATTTTTTTGCCTGAAAACAGCATTCGCCCTTGTAATAACAGCAATTTAGTTTGAAACTGTTGGCTCCTCTCAGAGATGAAATAGAAAGGGGCCAAACAGGAGACCTAACAGGATGGTCGTCACTGGTCCCCAGAAAGATGAGGCAACATTTGGGGTGAAGGTTGCAGGATTTGTGACTTTTTTTATTGGTTGGTGGTGAAGCAACAGAGCTGTGCTCCAGGGATCTTGTATTTAGGCTGAAGTTACCATCCTCCACCTGGGTGGGGGCTCCAGTTCTGTAGAAGAATTCAAAGACATTGTTATGCATATTTCTTTGAGTAGGAACCAGGACCCTGTCTCAAGGCTGTACTGCCATTTGATTGTTTCTTCTCTGTTGCTGTATCCCCTCCCTTCCTTAATTAGCAGTTGTTTGAATCCACCCTCTGGAACTCAGGGAAGGTCAAGGAGGCTGAATGAAGCCTGTATCCTACAGACAAGAAACGGAGAACACAGAACAGATCTGTACTCCAGAGCCCCACAGAGTCCTGCTCAGTTTTAATTTAGGGAACTGAGAGGGTCATTTCCTAGGCAGGTTGATAAGAAGTCTAGGGGTCCCCAAGGAGAGAGAGGTCTGGGATATTCAAGGAGGAAGAAAGGACAAACTTTTTTACTTTTTTTCCTCTACATTCCTTAGGATTATATAACAATGTATCCTGCCTGAGGACAGTTTTTGGATTAAAGCCTCTGGCTAATTCTGTTATCTTAAAACATAAACTATGGGAGTAGGTCTGGTCTTTACAAGGATGTATCCTGCCTGAGGACAATCTTTGGATTAAACCTTCTAGCCAACTCTGTTATCTTAAAATGTAAATTATGGGAGTGGGTCTGGTGAAGTCTTTGCAGCCCCCAGACATTCTTTGGATTCATTGGAGAGTATATAACTCCATTGCTAACACTAGCAAAGGGGGTACTCTTTTGCCCCCTTCTGATGTCTATGTCAGAAGCTTTCTCTATCTCCTTTATACTTTAATAAAACTTTATTACACAAAAGCTCTGAGCGATCCAGCCTCGTCTCTGGCCCCGGATTGAATTCATTTCCTCCGGAGGCCAAGAATCCAGCATCTCATCGTTCAGCAACAACCTTTCAGAACTGGGCAACTATGACTGTGATAACTTTCTGTCAAAATGGGACATAGGACTGCCTCAGCTTGGAGAATAGACACTGAATTGGAAGTGTTCCTGAGTTCCAAGTCCTAGATCTGAGCCTTGTATGATTAAAATATCAATCCTTTGGTTTGCCATTTTACTGTAACAGACCCAATTAGAAGTAGCTGGAGGAGGGATAACTGGAATTTTAATAGACAAAATAAATCTCTTTCTTTTTAGAAGAATAGGCCTGAAACCCAGTCTGGACCTGGCACTTTGAGGAGACTTGTAGCCAGGTAGCCAGTTGCCTAGTTTATAAAAAGTAAGGTTGCAGTTACTAGCTTCTAGCAGACATTGTTTTGAGAACGGTGGCATCTAAGCCTGATATGACTCAGAAAACTCAAGTGTTTAGCAATACAACATCTAATCTGAAATTACACCCATGATATAATTTCTCAGGATATCTGGGAAATAGTTATTTCCCAGTATGTCTGAACCATAGCTACTCTATTTTGACTTTTAATTGTAAAATTTTTCTTAGTAGACAAAGCAGATGTCACCATTAATGACATCAGTGTTTCTCTAGGTATGAGAAGATGCAAGAACTGGAACTCATAAAATCTTCTCCTGAAAAGATCTAACTATCTGAAGACTTGTTCTGCCAGTTTTTCCCAGAGAACAGAGTGCCTCATTTTTTATTTTCACCCTGAACTCCTTTCAGGGGCGTTGAAAGTCAGCAGTTGCAGTGGCCATGATTTAATCTTTGTAGATGTAGATGGCAAGTGCCAGTCTTCAGTTGGCAGAGCCCCTTTTTGCTCATAAACTTGACCATGATTTTGAGGGGGTCATTTCATGACCATTTAATCCCAGGGTGCTGAGAATGTCCATTCTCAGGTTTGGCAAAGATTTTGTTGACAGGCCACTCAATGTGCTGTTACTGGACTAGGCCATAGAACAGTATCCAAGGCCATAAAACAGTATGCCAAGTAAGACAGCACCACCTGTCTTACTAGCCTCTTGGTCCAGGAAAATATTTCCTCTTATTGCTTCTTCCCATATCTAGAGTTACACTGTTACCATCACCAGTCTCACATGGAACTATATATTATTCTATCAGAGGCCTCAGACACCCATTTGGCAGTGCAAGAAACAGCAATTTTGTAAAAACAGGTGAAATACAAATAACATAGCCAGCAGTATTGGTAAAGTCACAAGTAAGACTTAAGTTAAAGAGCTTTCATTAGATGTAGCCCAGTATATCTCAAGTCATCTGACATAGTCTATTCTGTAGAATCTTTATCTTCCAGGGAAATTATATATTGGCACTGTTTATAAGGCACGTAAACCAGTTTTCTAGTGTTAGTAGACTGATTGTCCTTAGTATGATTTAATTGTTTTCAACACAGAGGAGACTTTAAACATAAATTACCATAGCCTGGTGTTATTTATATAAATTCATCTCATAATTGTGGGAGATTTTTTTCCTCCTTTGCTGAAACTTTGCTTGTTGATTGAGCTTGAGTAATAGAAGAAAGCTCAAATTTAGGCCAGAGTCAGAGCAGGCATTATTAATTGGCCCAGTGAGGGGATCCCATCTAGTAATATCACAGTGACCTGAATATGACTATAATTTTTTTAAAGTAAATTTTCTCAGGGCCAACAGGTTAGAGTCTTGTAGTAGAGAAATTTACCAAGGTAACCCAGAACTAGACACAGGCAATTGGCCACAAACCCAACAATTGGATTGATTTCTAAAACTAGCATAGGATCAGGCCTATGATAGAAAAGCATTAGATTTATATGCAAAGGTCTAAGAAGTCAAGAAAACATTATAAATGATAATACGAATCAGGTCCAGCATCTTGGGCAAGTTGTCTACCTCTGATGTCATCATCTTCTCATACTGGTGTAGTGTAGTTTCTCCTGATAAAAAAGTCCTTCCATCCGGGTAGGAGACAGTCCCTTAAATTATGTCTTTTTCTAGTCCTGGTTGCAGGTCATGAGGCATCTGATCTTCATCCAAAGATAGATAACTAAGATAAGCTTCAGAAACAAACTTAGGGTGTTCTTCAAGAATTCAATTAAATTTTACATTAATATCACATAACAACAAAGAACTATCCAAGTAATGAGTCTTACTACATGCAGACCTCCATTAACAAACCGAGATTTAACATTTATCGACACATCTTTTTCTCCCTAAAATTACCCTCATTTTTATCAAATATAACCAAATTAAGGCTAGCTTGTTTGCAAAATAGGTCTGTTCTCACTAATTTTGGTCTGATGATTTATATAACCATAATTGATCATAGACTTTTTATTTTGCTGAAACATTTATAGAATCTCAGACTGAACTTTTAAAATAAAACAGGGCTGGGAAACTCACACCAAAGGCTTATCACAGATTTTGCCTAACAAGTCTAGGTGAATCCTTTCCTTTTTAAGGTCTCAAAAATTCCTTGAGATTTTTGTACCTGTTAGTGAGATAACCTTCCTAGCTCATTTGATAAACTTACTGGAAACCTAAGAGTTTCAAATTTCTGGAGGAGTCAGATAGAGAGAAAATATAATTGTTTGGTTTATAATGTATAATTTTACCAAATTATTTTCATAATTAGTTTGAGAGGAAGGTTTTCCCTACTCCTGGAAAACACAAGATTCAAACTTGTAATTTTTCAGAGAGAAATCATAAAAGTTATAAGCATATTTGCTGGTTCATTCAGTCCTTTGTTAACTTTTGTGAAGTCATAAGGTTTTTCATTAGAATATCAGAATGTTAAGAGCTCCATATAATTTCTAGAATATCTATATTAGTAATATTTACATTATAACATGAGAGGATTTATTACTCATTTCATAATGTTTTTCATGTAATTTAACCAACCAAATAAACACAGTTTAATATCTCTCTTTGGGATGTTTCAGGGTCCCTCTGAAGCACCCCAAAGTTAGCTAGAGGTCAAAGGAACTTCAAAAGAATTCAATTTAGGAAGCTTTATCAAAAAGATCAATTAAAAACATTTAGAACATTTGGTCAGATATAGTCAATGTTGATGGGTGTATCATTTAGCTTGTTGATATGTCACAATGGGTATAAATAACAAGGCTCAAGGTTTAGTGAAAGGCAGCTCTGCCATCTTGGACCTAGTTGGCTCTAACCAGTTTTCTTATGGCTGTGTCATTCCTAACAAAATCCATTCATCTAACTAATTGTAATCCAATTTTAGAAAATCCTGATCATGCATACCTCTTTTTAGTATTTTTCATACCTTTTTTTTTTTTTTTACTGAAAACACACTTCCTACTTTCCTTTAGCAACCAAGAACTAATTTTTATATTAGCATTTTATAGATTGGTGAGCATAAATACCAGTGATAATTTCTAAAACCCTTGCTTTCTTAGAACATTTTAAGATGGCACCAAACATTATTCATTTATAGTCCCAAATCTCTTCAGTTTCTCTATAAAAGGAAATTAGTGTTTAGTAGTAAATGTTTCAAAATCTTATTTTATTTGGAAATGACCTAACTATTCAATAGACTTCCAACACTTAGCACACTTAGCACAATCCTTAGAAATTCAAGTTACCCCAATCTGGAGAGACTATATTAGACAGATATCCCTAAAGCATAATTATTCATAATAGAGCTTATCTAAAAGCTCATATCTCATTTACTTTTTTTTTTTTTTAGAAGTTTCTTCACTCGAGGTAATGTCCTTCTTGACAAACTTGTAACAGATATGATAATATTTAACATATTAAACCTAGGTTCAATGAAAATATTCTATTTAATGTTAATTACTCTAAGATATGTCTATATTAGATAGGTCAACAAACAAACATTAATATCAGGTATTTAATATTGAATATTTACCAGTTCACATGAACCTGGAATTTACCAGTTCACATGAACCTGGAATTTATTGTTTAATTTAGAGTTATTTGATTTGTAAGCACTTACCTTTCTTTAAGCCAATTAAATAGAGCTCATTTACAAATTAACCTGAAAAATATTACCCAGAGACAAAGACATACTAAAACATATTTAGACAGACACAGTGCAAGATCTAGCTTCATTTTCTAACTTTAGTCATGAATTAGATATTAAAATATAAAATTTGCTAGTTTATAAAAAAAGTTGGAATAAATAAAAAAATTTAAAGGCTTTTTCCCATTTTCCCTCAGTCTCAGGAGTTAGAGATGGTCTGGATAAGTTTTCCTGAGAGCCCTGGTCTCAAGGCACAGGGAAAGAAAATCAAGTTCTAACAAAATGGCAGCAGGTCTAAACCAAATGGTGGTCAGACAAAGCAAAATGGCCATCAAAAATCACAACACAGAACACAGAGTTAAAACACACATATAGACCTGGCTGTCCTCATCAGACACTCCCTTAAATACAAGAATGTAGTCTCTCAGAAAACCTCCTATAGAGAGACAGAACTTCAGATCCAAGTACTAACAGTAAATGAAAATATCTCAGGTCTTCAAACATTTCAAAGGGAGGAAAGGAAGCCAGGTTGAAAGAAGAAGGGGGAGGAGGCAGGAGAGGAGGGGACAAAAGGGGTGGCCTTACAGACGTCTCTTGCTACCTGCAGATACCCAGGCATTATGGGACTTTACCCTGAGCCTCCAGAGAAGGGAGGACTGGAACTCGGCCCTACCAGAAATCAGAACCAGAATTTGAGTTCTCTGCCAAGAGGAGGTGATCAGTCTCCAATCCTCAACTCAGGATGAGGCCCTTTGACCAGATGACTGTATCCAGGACTGTGGGACTAGAAAAATGGGGAATGATAGGAAGGGTTAAGGAGAGGAAAGAGAGAGGGAAGGAGAGAGAGGTCAATGAAGTCTCTTGTTCCTTACCGGTCAGAGCACTCTGGCCAGTTTTCCGTGTCAGGAGGAGACCAGGGATAAAAAGGTCCCAGGTGCGGCCGCTGGGTCTGGTCCATTGGCAGGCAAGCTGGCCCCTGAGTACCCCGAGTGGTCAGGATGTCAGTCTCAGTGAAGAAGAGTCCCCACCAGAGTCGCCATTTGTTGCAGGAAAGGGAGACCCCTTCCAGGGCTCAAAACTGGGCTCTTGTCTAACACTCTGAAATGAATTGTCCAAGGAGACACATGTGCTGACAAAGCAAGAGATTTTATCGGGAAAGGGCACCCGGGTGGTGAGCAGTAGGGTAAGGGAACCCAGGAGTACTGCTCTGCCACAGTGGCTCACAGTCTTGGGTTTTATGGTGATGGGATTAGTTTCTGGGTTGTCTTTAGCCAATCATTCTGATTCAGAGTTCTTCCTGGTGGTGCACGCCTTGTTCAGCCTTGTTCAGATGGATGCTAGAGAGAAGGATTCTGGGAGGTGGTTGGACCTGTGGTGTCTCCTTTTGACCTTTCCCAAACTCCTCCAGTTGGTGGAGGCTTATTAGTTCCGTGTTCCTTACCAGGACCTCCTGTTGTAAAACAACTTATGCAAATAGTTACTATGGTGCCTGGCCAGGGTGGAAGGTTTCAATCAGTGTGCTTCCCCTAACAGTTGGATGGCATCGCTGACTCAATGAACATGAGTTTGAGCAAACTCAGGGAGATAGTGAAGGATAAGGAAGCCAGGCATGCTGCAGTCCATGGGGTCACAGAGAGTCAGACAATACTTAGTGACTGAACAACAACATCTACCTCTACAAGGATTAAATTGCATGAGTAGCTACAGCTGCTGACCTTCAATACCTCCTGAAGGGAGTTCAAGTTGGAGGCCAGAAATGAGGCCCTCTGTGCTCTGGAAAATCTGGCAGAACAGATATTCACATAAGATATTTTCAGAAGCTGATTTTATGGGCCCAATTAATTCTTGCATCTCCTTATATCTAGAAAATCAGTAAATGCTTTCATGATAACATCTGCTCCTTATGACTAGCAGAAACCTTCAAAAATACATGCTTGATTTCATGAACTCCCCCTTCACCAAAATCACATATATGCTGACCTTTCTCTCTTACCTCTTGGGAGCAGTTTCTCAGAGCTATCTGAAATGTTGTCTCCCAGGCTATAGTCCTCATTTTGCCCCAAATAAAACTTAACTCAAAACTCATGTTGTGCATTTTTGATGCTGCTGAATTTTCTGAAGAGGTGTGATGTCCAATGTCCCTGTAATAAGAAGAAATATCAAAGCTGTCCTTAGTGCTCCTACTGAAACCACTACTGTGTGAAGGGCCTTTGTTGGGATAACACTGAGACCAAAAGGAAGAAGAAAGGAAATGAAACCTGCTTCTTTCTGCCCTTGATTTCCTGCCTCCCTGTGGTATTCTCAAATATCAGATCCAAATGGGAGGCAGGTGGTAAAGGACAAACATGGTTATCAGAGTCCTGGCCACAGCACCCATGCACACTCTAAAGAATGTTGATTAAGGGATTCAGATATCCATCATCTACCATCTGCTTCCTCTTTCATGCAAGAAAGTAAGCAATGCATACTGAAAAGACTATACTTTCTTTCTCAGAAAATAATTAATAGAATAAATTACTTACTGCATCATCAACAATATCTACCAGCTGGCACTCAAACTGACATAAAACAGTCTTTGTTGAGGGTCTTGTGCTTTATGCTACAGATAAAGGGAAGCCATGTTGAGATTTAAATGACTGGTGGGAAAAGACAAATATTCCTTTAGAGAACTGGTTTTCAGAAAGGTGCTCAGCTACGTGAGTAGTTGTAAGCAAGGTGATGATGAATTGGAGCCCCCCAAAATAGTATTAGATTTTCCCAAACATTTAAAATTTAATCCTTTATAACAGGGGTCAGCAAATTAAATCCTGGTGACTGTACCTGGCCCACTGCCTTTAAAAAAAATCTATCATATTTGGACAGTTACCCTCTCCAATTTTTATCTTGACGTCTACAGCTGTTTTCCTGTTACAATGGCAGAGTTGAGTAATTAGGACAGAGATTAGTATGACCTCCAAAATATAAGGTATCTAATATCTGAAAATTCACTGAAAAGAAATGTCAACTCCTGTCTTATAACCTCATTTGTGTGTGTTTCTTAAAGTACGAAAATGATTATTATTCTATTCAGATATGTAAGGCACTATAAAGAAAGTTTCTAAAACAAGTAAGCTTGCTTAGAAAAGTAGAGAGATCTTTGTTTTATGAAATATCAAATTGCCCCATCTAGCATAGGTGCCCTATCATCTTAGTTCATAGAATCAACTAAGAGGCAGGTGACGCATCCTCTTCAGGATTCTTTTAACAAGAGCTGCCACTATGTCTTCCACAATAAAGAATTAATAAAGCATCCTCAACCCCAAATATATATACCTCAACCCACAAAAACAAGACACATACAAACACACTATGATGATAGATTTTGAATAGGCCTGTAAATGATGCAGGTTTTCCACCTTCTCTGCCTGTAATTCTGTATGATCAGTCTAAAATAATAACACAGATGCTCATAAAACCAAAATGTTACCATACCTCCTACATGAGTGTAGCATTGTGTGGAAAATGTGATACATATGTTCATTCTGAGGGTCATATTCATAGTCGAGAGGTCAGCCACTCTAATCTCTACCACTCCAAATAATGAATGAACAAAATCACATTAAGGAACATTCTGAACTTGGTTTATTTATCTTGACTTAAATTTTCCTCCATGTGGCTATCTTTAAATACACAAATTGTTTCACCCTCATGCTCATTCATTTTTTCTAAAGACTCAAGTAAATTTTTTAAAGCTGTTATGTCTACAGATACAGTTTATTACAGTGAAACTTCAGGTCAAATGGGTCAAAATATGAAAGGGAAAAGGTACATGAGATTACATTCAGGAGAAACCAGTCTCAAGCTTTCAGGCGACCTCTCCCAGTGGATTTACACAAAGATATGCTTAAATTTCTCCAGAAACAATGTATTGACAACTCATGTGAAGCATTGCTAACCAAGGAAGCTCACCTGAGCTTTGGTGACTAGGAATTCTGGGGCAGTCAAGCACACATGCATGTGACTGACCTCAACTATTTAAGCCTTTGTCCCTCTTCCCATTCCCAAGCCAAAATGGGCCTTCAGCATAAATTATAAACTTACCTGACATACAAAATCAAACTGGTCAGGTAGAATATTCCAGCACATAGAGACTATTTCCCAGGAGTTAGTCAAAGGCTGGTTCTGAAGAGAGAAGTTTCTTTAGAAAATGCAGGAATTGAGGAATCCAGGCTAGCTTAGTTAGTACTTTCCTGCCCAGTCAGTTTCCCTGACACTTGATGTAAACCCTCTTGTAGAAAAATTATCATATTTTTCTGTGCATCTACATTTGGTGTAGCATTTATATAACAGATATAGCAATGTATAATCATGAATATGCCTAAGAGTGGAGAAGCCACCATAGGGAAGGGATAGACTTAATAAAATGATTAATCCATCCTACCAAGGAAAATATTTTCATATTTAATACTATTTTGACTACTCATTTCCCTTCTTAATCTACCATTATTTGTACCTTGTGATAAAGTTGTGCAGAACTATTTAACATACTCTATAACTAATGGTTAGCTAAATCCAGCCCATCCTAGACCAGTCATTTTCTATCAGTGTTATACACTGAGAAGGCTTTCACTCAGTCTACTAATACATTGGCTCATCAGTATCAGTATTGTCATATGACATTTGTTTAAAATAGTTGCTCAAGATGGGGTCATTCCCTGGGGGAACTCAAACATATCATGTGATGTCCACTGCTTTACTCCCACCAAGAATCTTTTTCATATTCTATCCGCAAAAACAAGAGTAATATATTTCTGTGCACAATATATTGTGACATGGTGGGAAAGCTGCTGGTACCTTTCATTCATTATAACCAGAGACCTTTCCAGTTTTTTATAACACAGATTAATTAGTCTGCCAGGAGCTATATACTCCATGGACCAACTGCTCAGTAGGGAGTAGTTTCTGAAAATGCCTTCCCAAATGATACCCTTTGTACTAGATATAACCTGAAAAATAAGAGTCAAAGGATACTGGAACATTGCTAGTGTTCCACTCATGCTCAGTCACTCAGTCATGTCTGACTCTTTGTAACTCTATGGACTGTAGCCCACCAGGCTCCTCTGTCCATGGAATCTCCCAGAGAAGAATACGGGAGCAGGTTGCCATTTCCTAATGACCTCAGTCATTAACTATAGGGCAGGTTTCATCATAGGCTTCCTAGGTGGTGCTAGTGGTAAATAACCTGTCTACCAATGCAGGAGATGTAAGAGACACAGTTTCAATCCCTGGGTCGGGAATATCCCTTGGAGGAGGGCATGGCAATCCACTCCAGGATTCTTGCCTGGAGAATCCCATGGACAGAGGACCCTTGCAGATCACAGTACATAGTGCCCCACAGAGTTGTACAAGACTGAAGCGACTTAGCACGCAAGCAAGTTTCATCATATTGAATGACCAAAATCCCTCCAGAAGTAATGCCAGTCGGGTTTGCAGCTTTCTATTTGACCCTATCTGGTTCAAAAAGCAGGGGTGGTCTTAGAAAATATGTGACTTCATCCTTTTGAGCATTAGAGTCTAGTTGTGCTAAGAGATAACCTTTTTCACCTCTGAGACTCTCTTGAGACATCAATATTGAATTTCCATTATTCCATAACTCATTTAGTCATTCTTTTTTTTTTTTCATTTAGTCATTCTTTTAACCTCAACTACTATTGCTCCTTCTCTCCATTTTTCATTGATTTTCACACCGACTTTTCTATCTTTGAAAGAAATGATATGTTTAGCCATTATGTTGGTCCAGAGCATAGGTTCTCATCCATGTAAGACAAGGTGACATAAATACAGAACTAATGGGCTTTCTGGATCATTAGGCAATACAGATGCATTTACTGTCAAGCCCAGTTTTGCCAGGTGTATGTAAGGTACAGTCTGTAAGGTGAGTGCAGAGAAAAAGAGAGTGAACCAGGCAGTCAGGCAAGAAAAGGGAAATGTATCAGAGGGAAAAGAGAGGGTGACTGGCCCTTGAGGAGAACCAGCGTCCTCTCTTTCTGTCAGGGTCTTTCTTATATACCATCAGTGAAAAATTCTTTGAAGGGAAGGTCATGTAGCTGGAGGTCTGGAATCTGGTGGTCTCGCAGCTTTGAGAAAATAGGCCCCTGTGAGCTAACAGGATGCTATTTGGGCAATTTGGCCAGTCTCAAGGATCACTGTGATTTATTCTTTGTTTGAGAGGTTGACATAATGAACCATCTTATCAGTGAGACCCCATGTGGACCCTATCATTCCCACTTTTTTGATTTAGGATAAGGGCCAAGGTCAATCTTCTGTAACTGCTTCATGCAGGACAAGGGTGTCATGGGGGTGAGATAAGAAAAGGCTGGAATGTGGGTCAAGGGGATTTGTGTGGGGTCGAAGTTTTTGATAATCTGAGTGAGTTAGAAGTAGCTCATGGATAGTTCAGTTGGTGAAGGCTTGTAAGCAGTCCTGAAGAAATTTTGAAAAAAGATGCATTAAACATGGGCTGAAAGTTATAATAAGGGTAAGTAGAAGGAGAGGGCCTAGAAAAGAAAAGACCCAGGGCATCCAATTTCAATTGCTTAACCAGTTTTCCCATGAATTACTGGGGTGTTGACATGTTATCGAGGCCCTGTTTGTCAGATTTCTTTCCTTTATAATGCCTGATGTATTGGCATAGAAATGGTAGGTTTCCTTCAAAAAATAGGCATAGGCCTCCTTTTTCTGCTGTGAGGAGGTCTAATCCTCTTCTGTTTTGGAGGACCATGGCTGCCAGGAAATCTAGCTGGTTTGGATAGTGATAAGGCTGATAGCCTTTTCATACTGTTCATGAAGTTCTCAAGGCAAGAATACTCAAGTGGTTTGCCATTCCCTTCTCCACAATTTCACTCATCTCACACACTAGTAAAGTAATGCTCAAAATTCTCCAAGCCAGGCTTCAGCAATATGTGAACCATGAACTTCCAGATGTTCAAGCTGGATTTAGAAAAGGCAGAGGAACCGGAGATCATGTTGCCAAAATCCGCTGGATCATTGAAAAAGCAAGAGAGTTGCAGAAAAACATCTATTTCTGCTTTATTGACTATGCCAAAGCCTTTGACTGTGTGGATCACAATAAACTGTGGAAAATTCTGAAAGAGATGGGAATACCAAACCACCTGATCTGTTTCTTGAGCAACTTGTATGCAGATCAGAAAGTAACAGAATTGGACATGGAACAACAGACTGATTCCAAATAGGAAGAGGAGTATGTCAAGGCTTTATATTGTCACCCTGCTTATTTAACTTATATTCAGAGTACATCATGAGAAACGCTGGGCTAGATGAAGCACAAGCTGGAATCAAGATTGCCTGGAGGAATATCAGTAACTTCAGATATGCAGATGACACCACCCTTAGGGCAGCAAGTGAATAAGAACTGAAGAGTCGCTTGATTAAAGTAAAAGAGGAGAGTGAAAAAGTTGGCTTAAAGCTCAATATTCAGAAAACTAAGGTCATGGCATCTGGTCCCATCACTTCATGGCAAATAGATGGAGAAACAGTGGAAACAGTTGCAGACTTTGTTTTTTGGAGCTCCAAAATCACTGCAGATGGTGACTTCAGCCATGAAATTAAAAGACACTTGCTCCTTGGAAGCAAAGTTATGACCAACCTAGACAATATATTAAAAAGCAGAAACATTACTTTGTCAACAAAGATCCATCTAGTCAAGGCTATGATTTTTCCAGTAGTCATGTTATGGATGTGAGAGTTGGGCTATAAAGAAAGCTGAGCACAGAAGAATTGATGCTTTTGACCTGTGGTGTTGGAGAAGACTCTTGAGAGTCCCTTGGATTGCAAGGAGATCCAACCAGTCCATCCTAAAGGAAATCAGTCCTGAATATTCATTGGAAGGACTGATGCCGAAGCTGAAATTCCAATACTTTGGCCACCTGATGTGAAGAACTGACTCATTGGAGAAGACCCTGATGCTGGGAAGGATTGACAGCAGGAGGAGAGGGGGATGACAGAGGATGAGATGGTTGGATGACATCACTGACTCAATGGATATGAGTTTGAGTAAACTCCAGGAGTTGCTGATGGACAGGGAGGCCTGGCGTGCTGCAGTCCATAGGGTCACAAAAAAGGCGGACATGACTGAGTGGCTGAACTGAACTGAAGGCTGGTAGCTCTTTCTTCTAGGCTCTCAGTGAGGTCTTTAGAAAGGCTTTGATAGTAATTTAAAGAGGTTGTGAGTCCTGCAGTCCCTGTCCCAATCCCAGCCACTATTCCTAAACTGATTAATAGAGGAATGAATTGAATTGCCCATCTGGGTCAGTTATGAGTTAGTAGGATAAAAGGGTCTGATTGTTAGGAGCAATAAAAGTATCTGGGGCCAGATATACCAGGGTGCATGTTCCTGTCCAGTAAATGGAAGACTTAAATTGGTAGTGGTTCCACATAAGAAAAATATTCCAGGAGTAAGAAGACAACAGCTTAAATCAATAGCAAATACGAGTCTTTCTGGGAACTTGTTAGTAGTCTCTGAAACTGACAGTGAATTCACCAGTGTAGCCCCTACAAGAGGAGTATTTACCCCATATGCAGAATGAAGTCTCCCTGAGAAAGTAAGAGAATGTCCTGCAGTTCCTGAGACATGATAGATCAGCCTGAAGGGAAGGAGATATGTGAAGTGTAATTACAGAGGTGTGGCGGTATAGTTCCTAGTTGGGGGTAAGAATTGTTTATAGAGTTTTGTCTGGAAAAACAGAAATGAGCCTGTTGTTGTAGACAAATGTCAGAAGTGGTGGGTCCTCCTATAACTGGTCCTTTATGAGTAGAAAGTGAGATCTGTAAGGAAGGAGGTCAGTATCTTGTCAGGATTATGAATTTGATCAATTGAATATAAATAACATATGTATGATAAAAAGAGAGATTCTCCTCTATATGTGTGATAAAGAGAAGTGTTTGTGAGTCCATTGATCTGTGGAAATGGGGAGTGCCAATCTTCTGGGCTAGGAAATGGATAAGCAAATCTAGCAATCACTGGCCAGGGTTGGGTTTGAGGTACTGAGTAAACGATGTGTCAGGTTTAGAGTTCTGAATAGGTAGTCAAGGTTTGGGGCAGGGTGAGTTATAGGCAAGGTATTAATGTGAAGTTTGGACTGTAAAAGAAGAGGGAGTAAGAGTAAAATAATGATGTGATGTCTCATGCCTAAGGGGAGAAAATGATAAAAATAAGAATCCAGGTGTAGAAATCAATTTGGGTTGGTGTGAACTCTGAAATCTCCCTGTAGCCAAAGATCGGTTATAAAGTCAAGGAGTAAGGGGAGATCAGTAACACTGGTGTTTCCAGGAAAGGTAATGGCTTGTGTTACTATGTGAAGGAAAGTGGATAATGAATTCATCTAGGTTGATCACAGTAAGAGAAGGGCCACCCCCCAAAAAAAACCAAGAACTATGGAGTAGGTAAAACAGAGAGAAAGCTTTTGAATGATAGTCCACTCAGGGGAGACACAGAGTAAAGTCCTATTGTGAATAGGGTAAGTAGGGGAAATCCCATTCCAATTAGTAACCAATACATCTGTTTTTGTTTTACTTATCAATATTTGTTTTTGGCTGTTCTGTTTCTTCTGGAATTTGATCCAGTCAAAGCCTGGTGAGTCCCAGAACAGTGCTGGTGTAGCGAGGAGCGTCTGAGCAGGGAATGTTTCTTGGAAGAGATGGAGAGTTTTCTGGGGCCTGCTTTAATCTAGAGAGATGAAACCAAGAGGAATAACCTGCTAGTTTAACAGCTGTTGGTGTGGTTAGAACAACCACAGATGGACCAGTCCATCGAGGTTGCAGATCCTTACGGTGTAAGGCTTTAAGCAGGACTCTGGGGTATGAGAGTTAAGTCAGCTGAATTCCTTTGATGAGGCTTTGGGAGAGAGCAATCTGCGTGTTCTTTCATGAGGTGTCTAATGAGGTTAAGCGTGGGAAGATAATCTCCCAGCAAGGGGCTAGCAGTAGAGAACTGACCTAAGAGAAAAGGGCATCCATACATGAAGTCAAAAGGACTGAGGAAAGATGGGGCCTGTGGAGTAGCCCTAATGTGAGCCAAAGCCATGGGAAGGAGTTCAGTCCATGGCCTTTGTAGTTCTAGAGAGAGTTTGGTTAGGTGCATTTTGAGAATAGAATTTGCCTTTTCTACTTTTCCCAAGAATTGGGGTCTGTAAGGAATATGTAATTTCCAGGTTATGCCAAGGGATTGGGCTACCTGTTGAGTGATTTGGGAGAGAAAAGTTAGCCCATTATTGGATTGGAGAGAGTAGGAGGCCAATGCGAGGGACGATTTCTCGTATGAGAAACTGTGTTACCTCTGAGGCAGTTTCTGATCTCATAGGAAAAGCCTCAATCCACCCTGAAAAAGTGTCTACTAGGGTGAGCATGAGTTTTATTTTTCATGTTGGAGGCATGTGAGTGAAGTCAATTTGCCAGTCCTCTCCTGGGATATGTCCTGGAACCTGATGTGTTGGGAATGAGGGAATAGGCTTTAGGGGATCCCTGCAGAGAAACTGAGGAACAGATAATGCAAGAGTGAGTGATTTGTTCTAGGAGTGAAGGAAGGTTAGGATAGGTGATAAGAGGTCTTAAGAGATGATAAAAAGATTTAGTGCCTAGTGTAGGGCCTGATGAAAGCCTGTAAGAATCTATGTGGCCTGAGATTGGGGAAGGACATAGCAGCCCTGCTTTTGTAACCAGTCACCTTGTGGTTGTGCTTCCTCTTGTATTTTTTTTTCAGGGAACTAAAGGGGCTTTATGTTGGGGATTACTATAAGATGTTGAGCTGGTGATCAGAGTGAACCTTGTTTTGCCTCTCTCTGTGACATCGATGCCCCAGACAGGGGCATTGAAATGGGGTCTGAAGCCACCTAGTGACATCGGCGATGTATGATGTTTACTTCAATTGGCATGTTAGCTGCTTTTAAAAGTTGGAGTATAAGTGGGGTGCTAGTTATGAGAGAGCCTTTAGTAGACAGAAGCCCTCATTCCTTCCAGATGGCAACATGTGAGTGTATGATGTGGAAAGTATATTTAGAGTCAGTGTATATGTTTGCTCTCTTGTTAGCTGCGAGGGTAAGGGCTCTAGTTAGTGCAATAAGTTCTGCCTTTTGGGAAGAGGTTCCTGAGGGGAGAGGTTGGGATTCAATAATTTCAGTGTCAGAGACAATTGCATATACAATTACTTTTTTTTTTCCTTCTGATGTCGTAGAGGAGCTGCAATCAATATACCAAGTAAAGTCAGGGTTATTTAAAGGAGTTGAGGAAATGTGGGAGAAATGGGACATCAGGTCTTCTAAAGCCACTTTGCAAGTATGAATGGAGGGCTCAAAAGAATTAGGGATAAGTGTGGCAGGGTTGAGAGTAGGACAGCATTCAAAGGAAAACTCGAGAGATTCAAGAAGGATGACATGAATTAGGCGAATGTGTGAAAGAGATAGAAGGGTCATGGATTTGTGAGAAAGTCCTTAAAGTCATGTGGTGAACAAATGACAGTGGGTGCTCCAAAAGGAAGTTTTTCACTTTCCTGAGCGAGGAGTGCAGCTGCTGCCAGAGCACGTAGGCAGGCAGGCCATCCTTAAATTGTGGTATCTAATTGCTTTGATAGATAAGCAACAGGGGTGAAGGAGGGGCCCTGATTTTGTCCCAAAACTTCTAGGGCAATTTTGTGTCTCTCGGTAACACAGAGCATAAAGGGGAGAGAAAGGTCAGGGAGTGTTAGAGATGGGGCTGAGAGAATGGCTTGCTTAAGGGTGTTAAAAGCTGAAAAGATATTTGATTTTCTCTAGGAGTTCTTAAAGATCTCCTCGGGTAGCTTGATATAGGGGTTGTGCCAAGAGGATGAAATTAGGAATCCAGAGGTGTAGATAGCCATCTAACCCCAAGAAGGACTGGATCTCTGTTTTTCATGTAGGGAGTGGTAATGTGGCTATAAGGGACTTACTATCAGTAGTAATATATCTTTTTGTTGGTGTTAAAAGGACTCCAAGATAGGTGACTCTAGGAGGAGAGAGCTGAACCTTGGTAGGAGATACTTGAGAGCCTTAATCAGCTAGAAAATTGAGGAGTTGTATAATGTGTTGTTAAGAGTGTGTAAGCGAAGGACTACAGAGGAGGCGATCATCCACATATTGGAGGACTACTTGGAGGAAGGTCAAGAGAGGTTAGGTCTGATACTAAAGCTTGGCCA
This sequence comes from Odocoileus virginianus, assembly GCF_023699985.2. Classification (NCBI taxonomy): domain Eukaryota; kingdom Metazoa; phylum Chordata; class Mammalia; order Artiodactyla; family Cervidae; genus Odocoileus; species Odocoileus virginianus. The sequence goes on along the minus strand of NC_069708.1, from coordinate 52,328,958 downwards.
AAGAAATGAGGACTATCACAAAATCCTTGTGGGAGGACTGGCCACGTCAACTGTTGGGAGTGATGATTGTCTGGATCAGTCCAGGTAAAGGCAAAGAGGTCTTAAGACTCTGGGTGTAAAGGGATAGTAAAGAAGGTATCTTTGAGGTCTAGAACAGTGAAGTGGGTAGTGGAAGAGGGAATGAGAGCAAGAAGAGCATAGGGATTTGGAACTACTGAGTGTATGGGGATAACAGCCGCAATGATAAGTCTCAGGTCCTGGACCAAGCGATAGAAACCATTTGGCTTTTTGACAGGTATGATAAGGGTGTTATAGGGAGAGTAAGTTGGGCGCAAGAGGCCCTGATGTAGGAGTTTAGTGATGATAGACTTTATCCCTTGTTGATGTTTTTGGAAGATAAGGCATTGTTGGGGTTGATTGGAGAATTTAGAGTGGTCTTTGAGGCGGATATGAATTGGAGCATGGTGAGAGGCAACAGATGGGTTACCTGTATCCCAGACTATTGTGTTTACGGATGAGGAGGGCAATGGGGTGGGGGAAGAGGAAGTGGGGTTGAGGAGCAGTAGCCAGGCTAGATCAGAGGGTGGGCTTGGATAGTGATAGAGGCTTTGAATTTTGAGAGAAGATCTATCCCAAGAATAGGAGTTGGGCATTTTGGGAGTATGAGAAAATAATGGGAAAATGGGGTATCTTGAAGTGTGCAAGGTAGAGGCTCGGTTATTCGTGGCAGATATTAATCTGTCAACCCCCATAACAGAGACCTGAAACACCTTGGTTTTACTGGAGTAGGCAGGCATAGCAGAGTAAGTAGCCCCTGTGTCAATGAGAAAAGAGATTGGCTTACTGTGAGAGTTACCCTGGGCTCCATACAGGTGATGAGAGTTGGGGCCTGGGGCCCTGGGCACCTTCAGTCTTCAGCAGCAAGTCCGAGGAGGCTGGGCAGAGCTGGGTCTGAGGACTCCTGCTCAGGACCAGGAGGGGATGTCCAGATCCCTAGAGGGGGATTTGGGCAGTCGACCTTCCAATGTCCCTTTACGCCACAGCTGGGACATGGACCTGGAGGAGGCCTTGGCTTTAGGCATGAGTGGGCCCAGTGGCCTTCTTTGCCATCTTTGAAGCAGGGCCAGGTGACTTCCTTTCTTTGTTGGTTGATAGAGGCTTGGAGTCATGTAGGGCAGCGGCTAAACAGTGGTATTTGGCCTGATCATGTTGGGCCTTCTCTAGCTTTGCCTGTTCTTCCAAGTTATTGAAAATCTTAAAGGCTAAATTTACAAGGTCTTGTTGAGGGGTTTGAGGGCCTTCTTCTGCCTTTTTTGTTTCTTTTGGATATCTGGGGACAACTGGGAGATAAACTGGGTGTTAAGGACAACGGTGCCCTCTGCTGAAGTGGGGTCTAATTTTATATATTTTTGTAGCACTTCTATTAACCTGACTAGACATTGTACTGGGTTTTCATCTAGTCTTTGAGTTATTTTCCAGAGCTTCTCAAACTGACTTTTGAAGGCCCACAATGAGGCAAGCAATCATATGATTATGGGCTGCTCATCCAGGTCTCCCTGCCTGATAATCCCAGTTGGGATCATCTCGGAGGACAGCTGTTGCCCCTACAGGCTTAGTGTCATCTGTCCTGTGTATCTCATCAGCATGCACCTGAGAGGCTTGCCATACTCATTCCTTCTCTTCTGAGAGAAGAGTGGAGGAAAGTATGATGTAAATATCATGCCAGGTTAAGTCATAAGACTGGGTAAGATACTTGAATTCTTTTAGATAATTATCAGGGTCTGAGGAGAAGGAGCCAAGATGCTTTTCAATCTGAAATAGATCAGTGAGGGAGAGTGATTACCTTACTAGCGTGTGAGATGAGTGCAATTGTGTGGTAGTTTGAGCATTCTTTGGGATTGCCTTTCTTAGGGATTGGAATGAAAACGGACCTTTTCCAGTCCTGTGGCCACTGCTGAGTTTTCCAAATTTGCTGGCATATTGAGTGCAGCACTTTCACTGCATCATCTTTCAGGATTTGAAATAGCTCAACTGGAATTCCATCACCTCCACTAGCTTTGTTCTTAGTGATGCTTTCTAAGGCCCACTTGAATTCACATTCCTGGATGTCTGGCTCTAGGTGAGTGATCACACCATTGTGATTATCTGGGTCGTGAAGATCTTTTTTGTACAGTTCTTCAGGGTATTCTTGCCACCTGATCTTAATATGTTCTGCTTCTGTTAGGTCCATACCATTTCTGTCCTTTATTGAGCCCATTTTTACATGAAATGTTCCCTTGGTATCTCTAATTTTCTTAAAGAGATCTCTAGTCTTTCCCATTCTGTTGTTTTCCTCTATTTCTTTGCGTTGATTGCTGAGGAAGGCTTTCTCATCTCTCCTGGCTATTCTTTGGAACTCTGCATTCATATGGGAATATCTTTCCTTTTTTCCTTTGCTTTTTGCTTCTCTTTGTTTCATGACTTTGTAAGGCCTCCTCAGACAACCATTTTGCCTTTTTGCATTTCTTTTCCATGGGGATGGTCTTGATCCCTGTCTCCTGTACAATATCACGAACCTCTGTCCATAGTTCATCAGGCTCTCTCATGAACCAAGAACTTCCAGATGTTCAAGCTGGTTTTAGAAAAGGCAGAGGAACCAGAGATCAAATTGTCAATATCTGCTGGATCATCGAAAAAAGCAAGAGAGCTCTATAAAAACATCTATTTCTGCTTTATTGACTATGCCAAAGCCTTCGACTGTGTGGATCACAATAAACTGTGGAAAATTCTGAAGGAGATGGGAATACCAAACCACCTGACCTGCCTCTTGTGAAACCTGTATGCAGGTCAGGAAGCAACAGTTAGAACTGGGCGTGGAACAACAGACTGGTTCCCAATAGGAAAAGGAGTACATCAAGGCTGTAGAGTGTCACCCTGTTTTTTTTTAACTTATATGCAGTGTACATCATGAGAAACACTGGGCTGGAAGAAGCACAAGCTGGAATCAAGATTGCCAGGAGAAATATCAAGAACGTCAAATATGCAGATGACACCACCCTTATGGCAGAAAGTGAAGAGGAACTAAAAAGCCTCTTGATGAAAGTGAAAGAGGAGAGTGAAAAAGTTGGCTTAAAGCTTAACATTCAGAAAACTAAGATCATGGTATCTGGTCCCATCACCTCATGGGAAATAGATGGGGAGACAGTGGAAACAGTGTCAGACTTTATTTTGGGGGGCTCCAAAATCACTGCAGATGGTGACTTCAGCCATGAAATTAAAAGACGCTTACTCCTTGGAAGGAAAGTTATGACCAACCTAGATAGCATATTAAAAAGCAGAGACATTACTTTGCCAACAAAGGTCCGTCTGGTCAAGGCTATGGTTTTTCCAGTGGTCATGAATGGATGTGAGAGTTGGACTGTGAAGAAAGCTGAGCACCTAAAAATTGATGCTTTTGAACTGTGGTGTTGGAGAAGACTCTTGAGAGTCCCTTGGACTGCAAGGAGATCCAACCAGTTCATCCTAAAGGAGATCAGTCCTGGGTGTTCATTGGAAGGACTGATGCTGAAGCTGAAACTCCAATACTTTGGCCACCTCATGTGAAGAGTTGTCTCCCTGGAAAAGTCCCTGATGCTGGGAGGGATTGGGGGCAGGAGGAGAAGGGGATGACAGAGAATGAGATGGCTGGATGGCACCACTGACTCGATGGACATGAGTCTGAGTAAACTCCAGGAGTTGGTGATGGACAGGGAGGCCTGGCGTGCTGCGATTCATGGGGTCGCAAAGAGTCGGACATGACTGAGTGACTGAACTGAACTGAAGGGGAGGGGATCTAGGGAGGTCGTGGGTATAGGGAGATCTAGGGTATAGGGTGGAGCTGAGGACTCAGAGCTTATCTCAGGCACCGGCTGGGGAGGGGAGTTGGGAGCTTCGGAGTCAGCCTGTACTTGAGTAGTAGTGAGGGAGGAGGGGATGTAAGGTGGAGGTTGTGGAACTGTATCTGGAGTGGCTGCAAGGGGTTTGGGAGCAATAGGGGGTGGGCTGCAGTAGGAAGGGTCAAAGGAACAAGAAGAAAATTCTGAACAGGGATCAGGAGACATTATATTAGGGGGATGTGGCCCAGAGTGGACTAAGAATATTTGAGAAGTAGAACAGGATTCACAGAGAGAGGGTCTAGAGCAGAGAGCAAAGAAAACCTGAATTTAAGGGATTTTTAACCACTTGCCATTCAACGGCAGAAGATATCGAGGTCCCGTAGAGTATTATAATCTAGAGTTCCATTTTCAGGCCAGCGGGAGCTTATCAAGTCTGTATTGTGGCCAGTGTTAGAATAGTAAATAACTCTTTTTGGTCTTATTTCCCCATGGAAGCCCACAGCTTTTAGGTTTCAGAGAAGGCATCCTAGAGGAGTAGATTTTGAGGGCTGGGATTGAGAATTTCACATTGTAGCTAATAGGGAAGTTAGACGAGGGGGAGAAAATGTGAGGATAAGGGTCCGAGAGAAAAGGCGTCCCCATTCTCAGGACTTTCTCAGAGAGTAATAATAGTCTGCTTTGAAATGGGTGTCCCCTATTTCAAAGTCAGAAGGGGCACAAGGCTGAGGGCCCCGAGGGCAATGGGGATCCTCCTGCCTAGTGCTTGGACTTGGAAACGAGATGAGAGAGGGGATCCAAGAAAATGGGATTTCACTCACCCTTGTAACTGATGGATGAAATGTGGGCTGGTGTGTGGCTGTCAGTCCAGCAAGGCAAGTGGAGAGTCCCATCTCAGAGCTCATCTTAGTTTCTCGTCAAGGTCCAAGGGAGGGGACCACCGGAGGTGGGCTTGTGAGAGAAGCCCACCCACTTGCGGTGGATCTTCCCTCCCAGGTTTCAGCACCAGAATGTAAGGCGAGTGCAGAGAAAAAGAGAGCAAGCCAGGCAGTTAGGCAAGAAAAGTGAAATGTATTAGAGGGAAAAGAGAAGTTGACTGGCTCTTAAGGAAAACCAGCGTCCTCCCTTTCTGTCAGGGTCTTTCTTATACCCGACCAATGAAAAATTCTCTGAAGGGAAGGTCACGTAGCTGGAGGTCTGGAATCTGGTGGTCTTTCAGCTTTGAGAAGATAGGCACCAGTGAGCTAACAGGATGCCATTTGGGCAATTTGGTCAGTCTCAAGGATCACTGTGATTTATTCCTTGGTTGCGAGGTTGACATAATGAATCATCTTATCAATGAGACCCCATGTGGACCCTATCACAGTCCATCTCATCAGATACTTAGAAATACTGGCTTAAAGATATAAATAAAGGCTTAAAAATATAGTTACAGTTTCTTGCTTAGGGATCATCTCTGCATCTGGCACCTGCAGCCCTAATTACAGGATCACTGATTCAGATGGGAAAAAAGAAAGTTGCAATAATTGGGGGAAGCATTGTATAGTTGTTCCAGCACCCTCCTCTATATCACTTTCCTGCAAATTCCCCAAGAAAAACATAAGAATCTATCAAATGAGGATCATATCTTGCCCTTTCTCCCATCGAATATGAACTCACATGCATGAGGGTGTGTAAAACTGAGCTATCATGGCTTTTGTTGTTGCTATTGTTTAGTCACTAAGTTGTGTCCAACTCTTTGCAACCTCATGGACTGTAGCCCTCCAGGCTCCTCTGTCCATGGTATTCTCCAGACAAGAGTACTGGAGTGGGTTGCCATTTCCTTCTCCAGGGGATCTTCCCAACCCAGGCATCAAACCTGCAACTCCTGCATTGGCAGTTGGATTCTTTATCACTGAGCCACCAAGGAAGCCCTTTCATGCCTTTACATCCACTCACTTTAGACAATTACTGTTTTAATTAACTGTTCCAATTTTCTATCAAATCACTATTCTGAGGATGATATGCTGTATGATATGACCACTTGATATAATGTCTGTTTAATCATTGTTGAAACCTATCAACTATAAAATGACTCTTGGCTGAAGAAACGTAACTTGATGGTCTTAATTGGTATAATATCTTCTGTTTCAATCCTTTATAGAGTTTTGAGAATTTATATCTACCATCTGTCAGGACCTATTTAAGACTATCTTAAGGCTACCAGTGGGCTTCCCAGGTGGCACTAGTGGTAAAAAAAAAATCCACCTGCCAATGCAGGAAACACAAGAGATGAGGATTTGATCCCTGGGTTGGGGAGATCCTCAAGAGTGGGAAATGGCAGCCCTTTCTTGCCTGGAAAAATTCCATGGACAGAGGATAGCCTGCCAGGCTACACCATGGGGTCGCAGAGTCAGACAAGACTGAGCAACTGAGCACAAGGCTACCAGTAGTAGTCTGATGTACTGTAGATGCCAGCTATGTGTGGCCTTTCCCCCCACAGGGAATCTGCTCCATTTTCCTCTGTAGATTTCCCCTCTCTGTCTGGAAGATGGGATAGTTCTTGCTGGCATTTTGTACCTCAGAATATACAAGTAGGATGTATTAAGGATCCACCATCTCTGCATCAGTGCAGCTACCCTATGTCTACTCATTTTATGGACCCAAGTGGCTGCCTCAAACATGGGCATCAGAATGTGCTTTTGCTGATTCCAATCACCTTATGATTTTTTTAAAAAATTAATTTATTTATTTTAATCAGAGGCTAATTACAATATTGTGGTGGTTTTTGCCATACATCAACATGAATCAGCCATGGGTATACATGTGTCACCCCTCCCATCCTGAACCCCCCTCCGATCTCTCTCTCCACCCCATTCCTCTGCATTCTCCCAGAGCACTGGCTTTGAATGCCCTGCTTCATGCATTAAACTTGCACTCATCATCTATTTTACATATGGTAATATACATGTTGCAATCCTATACTCTCAGATCATCCCACCCTTCAAAAGTCTGTTATTTACATCTGTGTCTCTTGCTCCTTTACATATAGGGTCATTGTTACCATCTTTCTAAATCCCATATATGTGTGTTAATATACTGCATTGGTGTTTCTCTTTATGACTTACTTCACTCTATATAATAGGCTCCAGTTTCATCCACCTCATTAAAATGACTCAAATATGTTCTTTTTTATAGCTGAGTAGTATTCCATTGTGTATATGTACCACAACTTCCTTATCCATTCATCTGCTGATGGACATCTAGGTTGCTTCCATGTCCTAGCTATTGTAAACAGTGCTGCAATGAACATTGGGGTACATGTGTCTCTTTCAATTCTGGTTTCCTTGGTGTGTATGCCCAGCAGTGGGATTGCTGGGTCATATGGAAGTTCTAGTTCCAGTTTTTTAAGGAATCTCCACACTCCCTGGTGACTCAGAGGTTAAAGCATCTGCCTGCATCTGCCTGCAATGCAGGAGACCTGGGTTTGATCCCTGGGTCAGGAAGATCCCCTGGAGAAGGAAATGGCAACCCACTCCAGTATTCTTGCCGGGAGAATCCCATGGACAGAGGAGCCTGGAGGGCTACAGTCCACTGGGTCGCAAAGAGTTGGACACAACTGAGCGACTTCACTTTCACTTTCCACACTCTTCTCCATAGTGGCTGTACTAGTTTGCATTCCCACCAACAGTGTAAGAGGGTTCCCTTTTCTCCACACCCTCTCCAGCATTTATTATTTGTAGACTTTTTGATGACAGCCATTCTGACCGGGGTGAGAGTCACCTTATGATTTGAGAAGGAAATTCTTCAATGTGCCTCTTAAATTCCTATAATGATTTCCTTATGGCTATGACATATTGGGATTTCCAGGTGGCTCAGTGCTAAAGAATCTGCCTGCCAATTCAGGAGACATGGGTTCCATCCATGGGTTGGGAAGATTCCCTGGAGAAGGAAATGACAATTCATTTCAGTATTCTTGCCTGGAAAACTCCATGGACAGAGGGGTCTGGCAGGTACAGTCCATGGGGTCACAAAGAATCAGACATGACTGAGTGACTGAGCACCCCCACATGTGATGCATACAGGAATCATTTGAGTCCAATTGTTCATTACCCATCTTCCTGACCATATAGTCAAGCCATTGGCCACCTCCCTATTCCATCTATCCCACCACTGTGTCAGAATAAACCCAAACTTTTGCAATTTTATTGCTATTCAATTCTTCTATCACAGCAAAGAAAAGAGCATGGATTCTGCCCATTGTGCTGATTTATTTTTATCTTCTTAAATCAGAGCTTTTCCATTAGTATATTATGCAGAAGCAGCCTTCTGAAGATGCTTCCCATCCACCTTGTAAAAGACAACCATAAACCAAGCAGCTATGTGTTGATTAATTGAGAGCTATGCGTAGGGTACCACCCATGAGATAATAGGATAAGTGCTAATTAGTAAATCAATAATTGTCTCTCAAACAGTGTGTAGTATATTTCCATGTCTTGAAACTTTCTGGTCTAAATTTCTAGCAGTCACTGCTGGGCAGCTCAAATGGGCTTTGCCATAAGCTTAAATCTGCATAAGTGCAAGTTGCAGATATTTCTAAAATCATATCTGAGAGTCTATCATAAGGGCTCAAAATCACTGATTCAGCTCTTTATGCATTTCAGATATAGCCTGGTGTTTTTTAGGTCTCCATTCAAGCATGATCTTCTTACAGATGGCTTTATGGATTAGAGCTAGCAGTATTCACAGAGGTGGAACATTCAAAATTCAAAAGACCCAACCAGGTGCTGGATTTCTTTCTTATTTCCAGAGAAAGACAGTGAGAGCATTTTACTTTAAGTTAGCTATGGAATGTCTCAGTGACTCCTATAAACCCATTTATCTTTGTTCAAAATAGAGTAGCACCTGTCAAAGGACACTATGAAGTCACTTTCAGACATCCAAGGACTAGAAAATTACTGAAGACATGAAGTTACAGATTCTTGGACAAAATACATCCTAGACCATCCCCAAGAAAAAGAAATGCAAAAAAGCAAAATGGCTGTCTGAAGAGGCCTTACAAATAGCTGTGAAAAGACGGGAAGCAAAAAGTAAAGGAGAAAAAGAAGGATATACCCATTTGAATGCAGAGTTCCAACGAATAGCAAGGAGAGATAAGAAAGCCTTCCTCAGCAATCAATGCAAAGAAATATAGGAAAACAATAGAATGGGAAAGACTAGAGATCTCTTCAAGAAAATTAGAGATACCAAGGGAACATTTCATGCAAAGATGGGCTCAATAAAGGACAGAAATGGTATGGACCTACCAGAAACAGAAGATATTAAGAAGAGGTGGCAAGAGTATTCTGTACAAAAAATATCTTCATGACCTAAATAATCACTATGGTGTGATCACTCACACTCAGCTAGAGCCAGACATCCTGGAATATGAAGTCAAGTGGGCCTTAGGAGGCATCACTACCAACAAAGCTAGTGGAGGTGATGGAATTCCGGTTGAGCTATTTCAAATCCTAAAAGATGATGCTGTGAAAATGCTGCACTCAATATGTCACCAAATTTGGAAAACTCAGCAGTGGCCACAGCACTAGAAAAGGTCAGTTTTCATTCCAATCCCCAAGAAAGGCAATGCCAAAGAATGCCCAAACTACCACACAGTTGCACTCATCTCACACGCTAGTAGAGTAATGCTCAAAATTCTCCAAGCCAGGCTTCAGCAATATGTGAACCGTGAAGTTACAGATGTTCAAGCTGGATTTAGAAATGGTAGAGGAGCCAGTGGTCAAATTGCCAACATCTGCTGGATCATCAAAAAAGCAAGAGAGTTTCAGAAAAACATCTATTTCTGCTTTATTGATAATGCCAAAGCCTTTGACTATATGGATCACCATAAACTGTGGAAAATTCTGAAAGAGATGGGAATACCAGACCACCTAACCTGCCTCTTGTGAAACCTGTATGCAGGTCAGGAAGCAACAGTTAGAACTGGGCGTGGAGCAACAGACTGGTTCCCAATAGGAAGAGGAGTACATCAAGGCTGTAGAGTGTCACTCTGCTTTTTTAACTTATATGCAGAGTACATCATGAGAAATGCTGGGCTGGAGGAAGCACAAGCTGAAATCAAGATTGCTGGGAGAAATATCAATAACCTCAGAAATGCAAATGACACCACCCTTATGGCAGAAAGTGAAGAAGAACTAAAGAACCTCTTGATGAAAGTGAAAGAGGAGAGTGAAAATGTTGGCTTAAAGCTCAACATTCAGAAAACTAAGATCATGACATCCGGTCCCATCACTTCATGACAAACAGATGGGGAGACAGCGGAAACAGTGGCTGACTTTATTTTTCTGGGCTCCAAAATCACTGCAGATGGTGATTGCAGCCATGAAATTAAAAGACACTTACTCCTTGGAAGGAAAGTTATGACCAACCTAGACAGCATATTAAAAAGCAGAGACATTACTTTGTCAATAAAGGTCCGTCTAGTCAAGGCTATGGTTTTTCCAGTGGTCATGTATGGATGTGAGAGTTGGACTATAAAGAAAGCTGAGCAGAGAAGAATTGATGCTTTTGAACTGTGGTGTTGGAGAAGACTCTTGAGAGTCCCTTGGACTGCAAGGAGATCCAGCCAGTCCATCCTAAGGAGATCAATCCTGTGTGTTCACTGGAAGGACTGATGTTGAAGCTGAAACTCCAATACTTTGGCCACCTAATGCAAAGAACTGACTCATTTGAAAAGACCCTGATGCTGAGAAAGATTGAGGGCAGGAGGAGAAGGGGACAACAGAGGATGAGATGGTTGGATGGCATCACCGAGTCAATGGACATGGGTTTGGGTGAACTCTGGCAGTTGGTGATGGACAGGGAGGCCTGCCGTGCTGCGGTTCATGGGTTTGCAAAGAGTTGGACATGACTGAGCGACTGAACTGAACTGAACTGATAGAAGCATAGCCAGCCCAGATACAACTGTGGACTACTCCCTCTTTCCTGCACCTTGCCCCTCAAAGTCAATAAAAGACTCAAACCTCCACCCTTCAGTGCCAACACCAGTCTATGTGTCTGACCCCTTTCCTCACTTGGTAAATGAATGAAAACTTTCTTTTCTTCCCTTTTTAAAACTTATGTGGATTCTTTCCCAAACCACATCAGTTCTCTTAACAGCTCTTGCACATGTTATTCATATGAAACTTATCATTAGGAATATCATTAGGCTATTTGCTGGATTTTTCAACTAGTCTTTGTTAGTCATGTGTGTCACCATTGCATTTGAGGGAGTTGTATCTTGCTCTTCAATTTCTGATATTAACATGACATCCTCAGTGCATTGTGTCATTGCCATTGCACTCTATACCTGCATAAAATCCAAAAATCAGATAATCAAATTGTGCCACTAAGCCAGTGATTTCAAATAATCATGTGGCAATACAATAAATTGTAAATTGAGACCATTTTCACATAAAGAAAAATTGTAATTGACTCATTTCCATGATTAGCATCAAGAAAAAACATATTTTCAAAATCAGTCACTGAGTAATCACCTTTTTAACTTGCGTTTTTCACTTTTCTGGACTGATGATGCTAAATGAGATACATTATTCAAACTTTAATATTTCTATATTTGTCTCCAGGTGCCATCTGTCTGTTCATTAGCTATACAGGGCCATTTAGAGAGAATTTGTTGGTTGTAGTACTTCAGATTCTAACATGTAATTAATTAAAGTGGTAGTCTACTTTTTTCCACCAAATATTCTACACCATTTCAAAGTAACAACCTGGGTGGACTTAGGAAATTCTGTAGGATAGCATTTAACACATCCAATCAATACTGGCCAAAGGGTGAATCTACATTCCTTCTATTTTCCCATACAAGAAGATAACATGTTCCCCAGCAGACACACATCCTCAGTCATACAGGCAGGAAAAGTAAACACAGCCACTTCACCTAAAGGCCATTCAAACATTTAGTTTTCATTCAAATATTGACCTTAATTCTATCAACCATTGTATCCTCATATCCTCCCATTATAATACTCTGAACCTCATCAATGTTACTTTATTCATCCCATTCCTTGTATGTGCTCAGTTGTGTCCAACTCTTTGTGGCCTCATGGACTGTAGCCCACCTGGTTCCTCTGTCCATGGAATTTCCTAGGCAAGAATACTAGAGTGGAGTGCCATTTCCTACTCCGGGGGATCTTCCCAACCCAGGGATCGAACCCGCATTTCTTGTATCTCTTGCATTGGCAGGTGGACACTTTACCACCAGCACCACCTGGGAAGCCCCCATGCTGTTCCTTAACAACTATTTAAAGATTTCTACTTTGATGGAGCAAGTTCCTTGTCTATCCCCCCTTTCTTTCTCTGTTCTCATGTGAAACACCAATTTTCTTAGCATCTGTGAGACACATAGAGGGAAGCTGAGATAAATCTGATACAGCTTCTTGGATCATTGCTTGATTTTGTAACAACATTACATGTAGTAACCATGCAAAAGAGTCTCCCTACATCAAAACATTTACCATGACCTGGGTAAGAGATGTATTAAGTCTTTGAACCTCCTGATCATTGTAAAGCCGGTTCAGCATAGAATGCATATACAGCATATCAACCACTTCACCCTAAGAACTCCATTTTGCTTTTAAAAGAGGGGGAAAATCATTCCCTTTCTCAAGGTAAACAAGCTTTATAGTAGCTTTTAGCCAGTCCACAGGCTAGCCATCCCCTCAGAAAGAAATTGCTGAGTGTTTAGATGGTGTAGAGCCATTTTTTCAATAGTAAACAGTGGGCCCTGAATCAATCCAAACATGCTCCTCCATTCTGCAACATTCAACTGTTCCTACATCAGTAACTATCACAATCCGTTTTTCAGGAAGCTAATGATATTGATCCACAGAAGGAGAAAACTCTTTAATACCCTACCCACTTGTCTCAGTAGTTTCTCATGTTTGCTTCTCCCTCTTTCCTGTAATATCTTCTTTGTGATTAGAGGTCAAAGATGTGCTATCTGTTGTTTCAGTAAAATTCTTCCCTTTGGTAGCAGCTCTAGGCTAGTAATTGTATCTCAGACTTGCTGGTCTCTGAGCTTAGTGCTAGGATCCACCCCAACACTCTACTTTCATTTTATCCATTAAAGATTAAATTAACCAAAGAATTTTATATTTAGTTTGTTTCTCATTATTTTTCATTTCCTTGTGTATTTAGGGACTGACTGAAGCACAGCTGCTGTCTTGTATAATAGGTGACCCAGTATCCCTTCAAGCATCAAAGATTTGATTCTTTCTTTTTCCAAGTAATGTGATTACTATGTTTCAGTGAGTTAAGGTCATTCTAGAGAATTCTACTTCTAATTCCAACTCTTCTGGGCACCACCAAGACCACCCCCCAACTTCATGATTTGCTTGAAGGATTCAAAGAACTCACAGAAATGCTTCCACTCATGGTTATGGTTTTTTACAGTGAAAGAACACAGATTAAAATCAGCAAAGGGAAAAGGCATATGGAAAAAAGTGTAGGAGTAAGTAGGTGCAAGCTTCCAAGTGTCCCTTTCCAGAAGTGTCACATGTGGACACATCTAATCCTATCAGAAATTATGTATGCCAATCACAGAATCTCACTTGATCCTGGGAGGCTTTTTTAAGAGGTAAAGCAGCTGTGATCAGCTACTCTAATTCTAGTCCATCCTCCAGAGCAAAAACAGGCATTCACAGTGAATCACATTGTTGGGGCAAACTTCATTGGTCAAATATATACAGCATGCCCCAGGGACTCAGACATATAAAAGCAAACTTATCAGGTTGAATATCCCAAGGACTCAGAAGTTATTCCCAGAACCAGCCAAGGGAAAGTCAGAACACAGGTCCTTCTTTGAAATGTGCATGGTTGAACAACCAAGGTTTGCTGAGGTGACCCTTTCCTGCCCACAATAAAATTAATATAAGTAACAAAAATTAATCTTTCCAAATTCATGCCTAATAAATTAAAAATTTTCTAAGGGCCATCACAGAATAATATGTCCAAATGAGTTTTTCATTCCCATGGTTTTAACAAAAATAATGATTCACTTTCCACCATTTGGTGGAATGATTTCCATTTCCCTTAGGCTGAAAACAAAATCATTAAACAAAATAGAATGGGAAAGAAATGAGATCTCTTCAAGTAAATTGGAGAGATCAAGGATGGGCATGATAAAGGACAGAAACAGCAAGGACCTAACAGAAGTAGAAGAGATTAAGAAGAGGTGGCAAGAATACACAGAAGAACTGTACAAAAAAGGTCTTAATGACCTGGATAACCATGATGGTGTGGTCACTCACCTAGAGCCAGACATCCTGGAGTGTGAAGTCAACTGGGTCTTAAGAAGCATTAATACAAAGCTAGTGGAGGTGATGGAATTCCAGCTGAGCTGTTTTAAATCCTAAAAGATGATGCTGTTAAAGTGCTGCACTCATACGTCAGCAAATTTGGAAAACTCAGCAGTGGCCACAGGACAGGAAAAAGTCAGTTTTCATTCCAATCCCAAAGAAGGGCAATTCCAAAGAATGTTCAAACTATTATACAATTGCCCTCATTTCCCATGTTAGTAAGGTTATGCTAAAAATCCTTCAAGCTAGGCTTCAGCAGTATGTGAACCAAGAACTTTCGATGTACAAGCTGGGTTTAGAAAAGGCAGAGGAACCAGAGATCAAATTGCCAACATCCATCAGATCATAGAAAAAAGCACAGGAATTCCATTAAAAAAATCTACTTCTGCTTCATTGACTATGCAGAAGTCTTTGACTGTGTGGATCACAACAAACTGTGGAAAATGTTTAAAGATAGGGGAATACCAGACCACCCTACCTGTCTCCTGAGAAATCTGTATGCAGGTCAAGCAGCAACAGAATCTTATGTACAACAACTGACTGATAAAAATTGGTAAAGGAGTATGACAAGGCTGTATGTTGTCACCCTTTTTAACTTCTACGAAGAGTACATCATGCAAAATGCTGGGCTGGATGAATCACAAGCTGGAATCAAGATTGTGGGGAGAAATATCAACAACCTCAGGTATGCAGATGATACCACTCTGATACAAGAAAGAGAAGAGGAACTAAAGAGCCTCTTGATGAGGGTGAACAAAGAGAGTGAAAAAGGTGGCTTAAAACTCAACATTCAAAAAACTAAGATCATGGCATCTGGTCCTATCACTTCAAGGCAAATAGAAAGGGAAGAAGTGGAAACTGTGACAGATTTTATTTTCTCAGGCTCCAAAATAACTGCAGATGGTGACTGCAGCCATGAAATTAAGACACTTGCTCCTTGGAAGAAAAGCTATGACAAACCTAGACAGCATATTGAAAAGCAGAGACAGTACTTTGCTGACAAAGATCCATCTAGTCACAGCTATGTTTTTTCCAGTAGTGGTATACAGATGTGAGATCTGGCCCATAAAGAAGGCTGAGAGTCAAACAATTGATGCTTTCAAACTGTGGTTCTGGAGAAGACTCTTGAGAGTCCCTTGGACAGCAAGGAGATCAAACCAGTCAATCCTAAAGGAAATCAATCCTGAATGTTCACTGGAAGGTTTGATGGTGAAGCTGAAGCTCCAAGATTTTAGCCACCTGATGTGAAGAGCCCATTTATTGGAAGGGCCTGAAAGCAAAAGAATAGAGTGGTAGAGGGTGAGATGGTTTGATAGCATCACTGACTCAATGGACATGAATTTGAGCAAATTCCGGGAGATAGTGAAGGACACGGAAACCTGGCATGCTGCAGTCCATGGGGTCTCAAACAGTCGGACATGACTTAGCTACTGAACAACAACAAGTTTTCCATTATCCAATAAATAGGCATGCCCTGTAAAAGTAATAATTTGAAAGCTCTATGATAATAATCCCTATTCAGGTGGTTAGTTAACATATACCTAATGAAAAAAAATCCCAGGTATGGAGTTCTCTCTAAATGAGAGCATGTTGGGGACTTCCCTGGTGGTCCAGTGGTTAAAGCTCTCTGCTTCCAATACAGGAGGTGTGGGTTCAATCCCTGGTTGGGGAATTAAGATCCCACACACTGCACAGTGAGGCAAAAATAAATAAAAATTAATTAATTAATTAAAGCATGTTCTTAACATGACTCCCAAGAACATTAAGATAAATGGAAATTTTTATTTTTTCTCACTTGTATCCCAAAGACCCTATTGAAATTTCAAGCTGTTACCTTGGAGCTTTTTGTATGATGTAGGTTGTGGAAATTAAAAGGCATTCAAAATTTCTGAACAATAAAGAGAAAGGAAACTTCTTTTAAAATTACAACAAAAGTAGAGCCCATAATGGCCCTGTATAATGAAAATATTGATGCTACTTTGGCACCTTACCAACACTATATGAATATTAGAATTTCCTTCTTTAGCTATAAAAATTTCTTGATAATTGTGTATTCAATATATAGAACAATTTAGAGAGCTTTTAATTTTTCACTAAAGTTTCTTTTTTTTCCTAATACATAATAACAATTTTGTAGGGGAATTTTTAATATATGTCAAAGTTAAAAATATAAAATCTTATAAATGCATAAAATTAACATCAGATTTCTTAAAAGAATGGAAAACTTTAGCCTTCTTTCTGATCTTCCAAATTTTAGTCTATGTCCATCAATGGAATCCAATTCAAAGTATCAAATGCTGGCTAGGCTTTCCCTACACGGCTGTCAGGCTATTTTAGAATACAGAATCAAGGAAAGTGAATGAATAACTGGTGACTCAGCTACTTCCAGCTCTTCTCATGAGACACTAACAATTTATCCCAAGTGACCGAAGTCTGAGACATAGCTTTTTCAATACATTATGTCACCTTCCCTAACATATACAAATACACATACACATACACAGTCACCGTGATGGTGGTGACTGTAATGACTGTAGTGATGGTTGTGACTGCTATCCATAGCTGCCTGCGGTATATTCCTTTTCTGCCTGTGAGTATCCCCTCAAACTCTTTCTACATCCATTTGTTAAGCTTTCTCAGTTGATTAAATAAGAATATCAGTATAATAATCAACTTGACATTAACTTTCTATGGAAATTGAAGCATACTAATCCATCCCCAGAGTCAATAAAATAAAAGAATAAGTGAATAAAATATTAGTTGTTTTAAAGCAATTATCACACAATAACAATTGGAGTGAAAAAATATTTTAATACAGTGGGTTCAAGTGGACAAAAAGATAATCATTCTAGCTTTCTCATCAGATAAACAAGATCTGTTTCAATCTCTGTTCAGGACTATCTTAGAATATGAACTAACAGGTGCTTGTGCTGAAATGGATCTCAAATTCTATATATCCCCAAATCCAGTGCAAGTAGTCAATAGCTTCAGTTGACTTGGGAAACAAGATTAATGCATTCTTTTCATGGCACATTAAATTTACCATCAAAATCATAGCCTTGCACCACAGTTAAGTGGTGCACACTTGACTCACAATTCTAAAATTTAATGAATAGGTGGATGGTTGAATGAATGAGAGCAAAATATGTTAGGATGTGAACATTGAGGTGACTTTAATAAGGAATCAGAGTTTAAGTAATATAGAAAAGTGAAATTTTCCTTCTATTAAGATTTCCACTCAAATCTTACAGATTACTTCTTCCAAAAATATAGCATAAAAAGCATCATTAGTGAATATATTATTTTAACATATTTATTGAGGTATAATTAATACAGCAAATATTAATTTGTTTTAAATGTATAATTCAATGACTTTTATCAAAGTTACATAGTTATGCAACATCACCACAATCTATACATTCTATTCTGTTTTAGAACTTCTCTGATACTTCAGAAAATCCTCTGTTCCCATTTGAGGCAATTCCCACTCCCAACTCCTGACTGAAACCTAGACAACCATCAATGTTTTCTGTCTCCATGGATTTGCTTTTGGGATATATCATATAAATTAAAACACACAATACACAACATTTTGTGACTAGTGTCTTTCACTAAGAATAACATTTCCAAAGTTCACCCATATTAAAGCATTCATTTGTCAGTACTACCTTCTTTTCATCACTGAATAATGTTCTGCTACACAAATAAATGACATTTTCTTTATCCATTCATCAGTTGATAGACACTAGGTTGTCAACTTTATTCCTAAGTACCTTATGTTATTGTATATATAATTTATCTCAATTTCATTATCGTATTGTTCATTGCTAATGTAAAGAAACAATTGGTTTTTATATATTGATCTTGTATCTTGCAATCTTGCTGAACTGATTTTTTAAAACTTTATTTTATATGAGAGTAGAGTTGATTAACCGGAGAAGGCAATGGCAGCCCACTCCGGTACTCTTGCCTGGAGAATCCCATGGATGGAGGAGCCTGGTGGGCTGCAGTCCATGGGGTCGCTAAGAGTCGGGACACGACTGAGCGACTTCACTTTCACTTTTCCTTTCATGCATTGGAGAAGGAAATGGCAACCCACTCCAGTGTTCTTGCCTGGAGAATCCCAGGACGTGGGAGCCTGGTGGGCTGCCGTCTATGGGGTCGCACAGAGTGGGACACGACTGAAGCAACTTAGCAGCAGCAGCAGCAGAGTTGATTAACAATGTTGTATTAGTTTCAAGTGTACCGGAAAGTGATTTGATTATACATCACATATATCTATTCTTTTTCAAATTGTTTTTCCATTTAGGTTATTACAGAATACTTAGCAAAGTTCCCTGTGCTATATAGTAGGTCCTTGGTGGTTACCAATTTTAAATTATTGCAATGTGTACATGTACATTCCAAGCTCCCAATCCATCCCTTCCCCTATCCTTCCCCCTGGTAACCATAAGTTCATTCTCTAAGTCTGTGAATCTGTTTCTGTTTTGTAAATAAACTCATTTATATCATTATTTTTTTTTTAGATTTCACATATAAGCAATATCATATGATATCTGTCTTTCTTCATCTGACTTGACCAAATTCATTAACGAGCACTAATAGCTTTCTGGTAGCATCCTTAGGATTTTTCTATGTATAGTATCATATCATCTGCAAACAGTGACAGTTATACTTCTTTCCTAATTTGGATTTCCTTTATTTCTTTTTCTTCTCTGATTGCCATATCTAGGACTTCCAAAATTATGTTGAGTAAAAGTAGTGAGTATGGACATATTTCTATTTTTCCTGATCTTAGAAGAAATGCTTTCAGCTTTTCACCATTGGGTATGATGTTAGCTGTAGGTTTGTCATATATGGCCTTTATTATGTTGAAGTAGGTGCCCTCTATGCCCAATTTCTGAAGAGTTTTTAATCATAAATGAGTGTTGGATCTTGTCAAAAACTTTTTATACATCTATTGAGATGATCATATGGTTTTTATCCTTCAATTTATTAATGTGGTATATCACAATGACTGATTTGCAGATATTGAAAATCTTTTGCATTCTTGGGATAAATCCCACTTGACCATGGTGTGTGATCCTTTTAATGTATTGTTGGATTTGGTTTGCTAGTATTTTGTTGAGGATTTTTGCTTCTATGTTCCTCAATGATATTTGGCTGTAATTTTCTTTTTTGTGGTATCTTTGTCTAGTTTGGGTGATGGTGGTCTCATAAAATGAGCTTAAGAGTGTTCCTTCCTCTGAGATTTTTTGAAAGAATTTCAGAAGAATAGGTGTTCTTTTCTAAAAATTTCATAGAATTCACCTGTGAAGCCATCTGGGCCTGGACTTTTGTTTGTTGGAAGTTTTAAAATCACAGTTTAAATTTCAGTACTTATGATTGATATGTTAATATTTTCTATTTCTTCCTGGTTCAGTCTTGGGAGATTGTAACTTTCTAAGAATTTGTCCATTTCTTCTGAGTTGTACATTTTATTGGTATAGTGTTGCTTGTAGTAGTCTCTTATGATCCTTTTCATTTCTATGTGGCTTGTTGTAACTTCTTTTCCATTTAAAATTTTATTGATCTGAGTCTTCACCCTATTCTTCATGGTGAGTCTGGCTAAAGGTTTATCAATTTTGTGTATCTTTTCAAAGAACCAGCTTTTAGTTTCATTAATATTTTCTGTTGTTCTTTCCATTTCTATTTCATGTATTTCTGCTCTGATCTTTATGATTTCCTTTCTTCTACTAACTTTTGGTTTGTTTGTTCTTCCTTTAGTTGCTTTACATGTAATATTAGGTTGTTTATTTAAGATTTTCTTCTTTCTTGAGGTAAGATTGTATAAACTTTCCTTGTAGAACTGCTTTTGCCAAGCCCCATAGGTTTTGGATTGTCATGCTTTCATTTTCACTGGTCTCTAGCTATTTTTTAAATTTCTTCTTTGATTTCTTCAGTGATCCATTGGTTGTTTAACAGCGTATTGTTTAGCCTCCACATGTTTGTGTTTTTTATAATTATTTTCCTTATAGTTGATGTCTAATCTCAGCATTGTGGTCAGAAAAGATGATTAATATGAGTTCAATTTTCTTAAATTTACTGAGGCTCACTTTGTGGCCTAGCATGTGATCAATCTTAGAGAATGTTCCATGTGCACCTGAGAAGAATGTATATTATCCTGCTTTTGGATGAAATGTTCTATAGATACCAATTAAGTCTATCTGGTCCAGTGTGTCATTTAAGGCCTGTATTTCCTTATTGATTTTCTGTCTGGATGATCTGTCCATTGATGAAAGTGGGGTTTTATAAGTTCACCACTATTACCACATTACTGTTGATTTCCCCTTTAAGGTTGTTAGCATTTGCCTTATATATTGAGGTGCTCCTATGTTGGGTGTATATGTATTAACAATTGTTATATTTTCGTGGACTACTCCTTGATCATTATGTAGTGTCCTTCTTTATCTCTTGTAGCAATATTTATTTTTAAGTCTATTTTGTCTGATATGAGCATTACTACTTTAGCTTTCTTTTGATTTCCATTTGCATGGAATACATTTTTCCATCCCCTCAATTTCATTCTGTATGTATTCTTTGATCTGAAGTGAGTCTCTTGTGGATAGCATATATACAGGTCTTGTTTTTGTAACCATTCAACCAGTCTATGTCTTCTGGTTAGAGCAGTAATCATATATATGTTCTTATTGCTTTTGATAATTATTTTAGATTTGTTTTTGTAGGTGTTTCTTTCTTTTTGTAGGTATTTCTTCTTTCTCTTTAATATTTAATATTTCTTCTTTTTCTTCTTTGTTTGTCTTTAATTTTTGTTAATTTTATTACTATATATCTCAGTGTGTTCCTCCTTGGGCTTATCCTGCCTGGAACTCTGCAATTCTTGGACTGTTTCCCATGTTAGGGAATTTTTCAGCTCTTATCTCTTCAAATATTTTCTCAGGTCTGTTCTCTTTCTCTTCTTCTTCTGGGACTCCAGTAATGCAAATGTTGGTACATTTAATGTTGTCCCAGAGGTCTCTTAGATTGTCTTCATTTTTTTTTCGTTCTTCTTTCTTTATTCTGTTCCACAGCAGTGATTTCCACAATTCTGTCTTCCAGATCACTTATCTGCTCTTCTGTCCCAGTTATTTCTGCTATTAATTCTTTCTAGTGTATTTTTCATTTCAATTATTGTATTTTTCATCTTTATTTACTTTTCTAAGCTTTTGTTAAATATTTCTTGTATCTTCTCAATCTCTTCTTCTATTGTTTTTCTGGGATCTTGGAGCACCTTTACTATAATTACTCTGAATTCTTTTTCAGGTAGATCACCTATCCCCACTTCACTTAGTTGTTCTTCTGGGGTTTCATCTTGTTCTTCCATTGGGGACATATTCCTCTGCTGTCTCATTTTGTCTAACTTTCTGTGATTGTGATTCCCATTCCACAGGCTGCAGGGTTGTAATTCTTCTTATTTCTGCTGTCTGTCTTCTCAGTGAATGAGGCTGTCTAAGAGGTTTGTGCAGGCTTCCTAGTGGGAGGAACTGGTACCTCTTCACTGGTGGGTGGAGCTGGGTCTTGTCCTTCTGGTAAGCAGAGCCATGTCTGAAGGTGTTTATTATTGGGGAGCTGTTTATTCAGGAAGACTTTAAGCAGCCTGTGTGCTGATGGGTGGTATTGTGTTCTTGCCCTCTATGACCTGAGGCATTCCATCACTGGAACTTGCAGACTTTTGGGTGGGGTCAGGTCTTGGTGAGAAATTGGTAGCCTCCTAGAGTGCTCACACCAATAATCACTCACCAGAGCCACTGCTGCCAGTGTCCTTGTCCCCACAATAAGTCAGCCACCCCAGCCTCCACGGGAGACCCTCCAAAACTAGGCAAATAAGTCTGGCCCAGTTTCTTATGGGTTCATCACTTTTTCTCCTGAGTCCTGGTGTGTATTAGACCCTGTGTGAGCCCTCCAATAGTGGAGTTTCTGTTTCCCCCAGTCCTGTGAAATTTCTGTGGTCCAAACCTCACTGACCTTCAAAGCCAGACTCTGGGGACTCCTCCTCATATTGCCAGACCCCCAGGCTGGGAGGCCCAACTGAGGCTCAGAACTTTCACTCTTTTTTTTTTTGGCTGTGCTGAGTATTTGTTGCTGCATGGTCTTTTCTCTAGTTCTGGCAAATGTGGGCTACTCTCTAGTTGTGATGTGCTGGTGTGCAGGCTTCTCATTGCAGTGGCTTCTCGTTGTGGATCACTGGCTCTAGGCAGTGCAGGCTTCAGCAATTGTGGCCTGTGGGCTCAGTAGTTGTGGCTCCCAGGATCTATAGCATAGGCTCAATAGTTGTGGTGCATGGGCTTAGTTGCTCCACAGCATGTGGGAATCTTCCTGGACCAGGGATCAAATCCATGTCTCCTGCACTGTCCAGAAGATTCTTTACTACTGAGCCACCAGAGAAGCCCAGAACTTTCACTCTTGTGGAAGAATTTATGTGGTGTAATTATTTTCCACATTACATATTTGTGGATTGCTACCCAGTGTGTACGGGATTTGATTTTATCAGGATTGTGCCCCTTCTATCATCTCATTGTGGCTTCTTCTTTGTCTTTGGATATAGATATCATTTTTAGTAGGTTCCAGCATTTTTTTGTTGGTGGTTGTTCAACAGTTGTGATTTTGTTGTTTCCATAGGAAGGGGTGAGTTCACGTCCTTCTACTACTACACCATCTTGCCTCCATCCAACATCACACTTAATAGTGAGGAACTAGAAGCTTCTCCAATCAGATTAGGTATAAGACAAGGATGTTGCCTTTTGCACTCCTTTTCAATATTATACTGAAATTGTAGCTCATGTACTTTCCTGAATCAGTTTATTAGTATAACTTTCTTTCCTTTTTTTCTCTCCAGGTCATGGGTTAGGGTCCTCAATGATGTCATATGCACAGATATTTCATAGTTACATCTCAGAGCAGAGCAAAGAGACTCAGCTATCCTTGTCATGGTCTATCAGGTATGGTTTCAGCTATAGCTCTAGCCTCATTCAGTGGCACCCAGAGAGATGATTTACTATTATCATTTGTGTGTGTGGATTCTTTGGGTAATGCTACATATAAGATTATGACTTTAGCAAATAGAAATGATTTTAATTTTTATTTTCTGATTTAAATTGTCATTTTTTTTCCTTGCTTAGTTGCCTTAGCTAGACTATCCAGTACAATGCTGAGTTAGATTGCTAACAGCAGATATCATTGTTCCTGAACTTAGGGGGAAAGCTTTCAGTCTGTCACATTTAAGTGTGATAATAACTATGGGATTTTCATAGATGCTTTTACCAGAAAAGAAAATTCCCTTTTATTCCTAGCTTATTGAGAGTGTTTGTTATAAAAAGATGCTGGATTTTGTCAAATATTTGTTCTCCATCTGTTGAGATAATTGTGTGATTTTTTCTATTCTTTATCAATGTGGTATATTACCATTATACTTTTCACTGAGAGGTTAGGCTGTTGTTGAAAAATAGAATATAATTGTGGCTAAGGTTAAAAGGCAGGTAAGTGTCACCTGGGGAAGAAACCAGTACATGATTAGAGATCACTAAGAACAGAGAGCATGCATATCATGCTCAAGCAATATAGTGCTTACTTACAGCAAGATGAGAGAGTATACAGAAGATACAGCTCCTTGTAATAAATCAGTCCCTCATGGCCATTGGAGCTATTTTGCAGCCAACATGGGCAGTGTGACAGCATGCATCTCACTTTATGTCATAGTGGAAAGAAACCCTCCATTGTAGGGTCTGAAATACAGAAAGCTAGGCCCTGAATGAGGGCCATTGACACAGTGCATAAGTGAACAAAGAAGTATACACCAAGCCCAAAACAGGGAAAAGTATTTCTTCACAAGGTGATAAGCTAGAGCAGTCTGGGTGAGCCCATTATCTCCCAGTGAGGAAATATTCCATACCCAAGGCCAATTCTTATGGAGTAGATCAGGAGTCAACAGACTGTGCACAATTGCCCTTCCAGCAAATATATTGACTGATTTTCACATTTTAATTTATGCTTCCTTCCTGGGAGAAGTTTAAAATTAGTTCTGGTACACAACCATTTGTGTATGTTTCTGGATTAATATTGTTAATATTTTATTGGTAATTTCTGTGTGCAGTTTTGTAGGGGATTTTTATTTTTGTTATAAATTTTGTCTGTAGTGTCTGAGTAATATTAGATTCAAAGTATGAGTAGGAAGTATTTCTTATCTAGTTTTTGTAAGTGTTTTTTTATTAATTCATTTTAATTTGAGGCTAATTACTTTACAAGATTGTGGGGATTTTTGCCATACATTGACATGAATCAGCCTTGGGTGTACATGTGTTCCCCATCCTCAATGCCCCAGCCACCTCCCTCCCCATCCTATCCCTCAGGGTCATCCCAGTGCACCAGCCCTGAGCACCCTGTCTCATGCATTGAACCTGGATTGGTGATCTATTTCACATATGGTAGTATACATGTTTCAATGCTATTCTCTCAAATCTTCCCACCCTCGCCTTCTCCCACAGAGTCCAAAAGTCTGTTCTTTACATCTGTGTCACTTTTGCTGTCTCATATATAGGGTCATTGTTACCATCTTTCTAAATTCCATATATATATGTGTTAATATACTGTATTGGTGTTTCTCTTTCTGACTTACTTCATTCTGTAAAATAGGCTCCAGTTTTATCCACCTCATTAGAATTGATTCAAACGCATTCTTTTTCATAGCTGAGTAATATTCCATTGTGTATATGTACCACAGCTTTCGTATCCATTCATCTGCTGATGGACATCTAGGTTGCTCCCATGTCCTAACTATTGTAAACAGTGTTGTGGTGAACATAGGGGTACATGTGTCTCTTTCAATTCTGGTTTCCACAGTGTGTATGCCCAGCAGTGGGATTGCTGGGTCATATGGAAGTTCTATTTCCAGTTTTTTAAGGAATCTCCATACTGTTCTCCATAGTGGCTGTACTAGTTTGCATTCCCACCAACAGTGTAAGAGGGTTCCCTTTTCTCCACACCCTCTCCAGCATTTATTGTTTGTAGACTTTTTGATGGCAGCCGTTCTGACCAGCGTGAGATGGTACCTCATTGTGGTTTTGATTTGCATTTCTCTGATAATGAGTGATATTGAGCATCTTTTCATGTGTTTGTTAGCTATCTGTATGTCTTCTTTGGAGAACTGTCTGTTTAGTTCTTTGGCCCATTTTTTTGGAGTTTCCACAATGTTTTTTTAAATTTATTATTATCTATTTTTATTTTTGGATATGCTGAGTCTTCATTGCTCCTCACAGGCTTTCTCTAGCTGTGGCAAGTGTGGGCTACTCTCTAGCTGCAGCTGATGAGCTTCTCAATGCAGTGAATTCTTTTTGTTGCAAAACAGAGGCTCTAGGGTGTTTAAGCTTCAGTATCTATGTCACATGGGCTCAGTAGTTGCAGCTTGGTGGGCTCTAGCAGTCGCTGCACATGGCTTCAGTTGCCCTGCAGTGTGTGTAATCTTCCTGGACTAGGGATCAAACCCATGTACTTTGCATTGGTGGGTGGACCACTGAACCACCAGAAAAGTCCCACAATGTATTATTTTAAATAACTAACTTGAAAAAATAACAATCAAAACAATAGAACTATATAAAACATGAAAAGAACCAAAAAAGAATGACTCATGAAAACAGAAAAAAAAAGTCATATAAACCATTCTTGATAAAGCCTAGACATTGAACTTACCAAATAAAGAATTTAAATCAACTGTTACAAATATATTCAAATAAGTACAGGAAAGTATGTCTACATAATAAAAGTTAAATTTGAGAAATGTATCTCACCAAATATATAATATCAACAAGAATATATTTTTTAAAAAAGAATAAGAAGAAAATAGAAATTCTGAAATTGAAAGTACAGTAATTGAAATGAAAAACTTCCCATTGGAGCTAAATAGCAGATTTAGGGTAGGTCTACTAACATACAAATTGAGGAACAGAGAAGGAAAAACAAGTGAAGAAAACAGAACAGAGTCAGACCTATGGGACAAGAATCAAGCATATCAACATACACATAATGGTAGCCTCAGAAATAAAGGCGATAGAGGAATGGGCAGAAAGAATATATGAAGAAATTATCACTAAACTTACTAAAATAGTTGAAAAAATTAATATATACACTCAAAAAATTCAGTAGCATCCAAGTAGGATACACTCTGAGAAAGACATAGCCTGGCACGGTATAATCAAACTTTCAAAGCCCAAGACCAAGAGAAGATCATGAAAGAAACAAGAAAAAAGCAACTCATCACGTATAAGAGATAATTCCTTCTCAGCAAGATCCAGGAAGACTCAGAGGTATTGTAATGATGTATTGAAAGAAAAAGATTGTGACTTAAGAAATCTATATCTAGAAAAACTATCCTTCAAAACTGGAGAATTAGGACTTTCAGAGATAAACAAATACTTAGAGATTCACTAGTAGACCTGTCCCACAAGCAATATTAAAGGGAATCTTTCAAGATGAAATGAAAGGATACTAGAAAATAACCTGAATTTGCCTGAAGAAATAAGAAGCACCAAGAAATGTAACTAGATAAGTAATTTAAAGACAGTGGATATGGAGATTTTTGTTTTCTCATATGATTCAGTGATCCTCATATGATTTATTTTCTTATATGATTTCCTATAGGAAAAAGTAATAATGAAACTGCATTGATGAGTTTCTAATACGTGCAGATATAATTTATGTGACAATAGTACCCTTAAGAAAAGAAAAAATGCTAGTAGTTACAAAGCTTTTGTTTGCCATTGAAATTGCTGGTATTACTCCATCTTAGAATATTATTAGAAATATTAATTATGATACTAAGGCAACCATTAAGAAAATAACAGAAGGATAAGAGGGGAAGGGATAAATTGGGAGATTGGATTGACTTGTACACAGTACCATATATAAAATAGTTAACTAATAAGGACCTACTATATAGCACAGGGAACTCTATTCAATACTCTGTAATGGCCTATATGGGAAAAGAATCTTAAAAAGAGTGGATATATGTATAACTGATTCACTTTGCTATACACCTGAAACTAACACAACATTGTAAATCAACTATACTCCAATAAATTATTTTTAAAATACTCCACAACATTTTTTAAAAAGCTAACTAAAAATATAGTAAAATTGACAATAAGGCAATTAAGTTGTATAATAAAAATATCTGCTTACCAAAAAAGGAAATAAATGGATAAAGGAACAAAACACATAAAATATAAGGAAAACATTGGCACAGCCACTATGGAGAACAATATAGAGTTTCCTCAAAAAACTAAAATAGAACTACCGAAGGACCCAGCAATCTCACTCCTGGGCATCTACCCAGAGAAATCCATAATTCAAAAAGATACATGCACCTCAATGTTTCATTGCAGCACTATTTACAACAGCCAGGACATGGAAGCAACCTAAATGTCCATCAACAGAGGAATGGATAAAGAAGATGTGGTGCATATATATAATGGAATATTACTCAGCCATAAAGAGAAATTAAATAGTGCCATTTGCAGACACATGGATTGATTTAGACTCTCATAGAGAGTGAAGTAAGTTAGAAAGACAAAAATAAACATTGTATCAAATCACTTATATGTGGAATGCAAAAAAAAAAAAAGATACAGATGAACTTATTTGCAAAGCAGAAATAGAGACAGATGTAGAGAACAAATTTATGGATACCAAGGCAGAAGTGGAGTAGAATGAATTAGGAGATTTGGATTGACATATACACTATTTGACATATACACTATTGACATATACACATATACACTACTGTGTATAAAATAGATAACTAATGTACAACACAGTAACATATACTGTATAGCAAAGGGAACTCTACTCAGTGCTCTGTGGTGACATAAATGGGAAGGAAACCTAAAAAAGAGGGGACACATGTATACGTATAACTGATTCACTTTGCTGAAAAGCAGAAACTAATGCAACATTGTAAAGCAACTATACTCCAATAAAAAATAATTTTAAAAAAGAACAAAATGGTAAACATAAATCCTATCTTATCATTAATTATATTTAATATAAATGTACTAAATCTTCCAATGAAAAGTTAAGTATTTGCAGAATAGAATTTAAAAGCAATAATCCAATGACATGCTGTCTACAAGTGACACCCCTTAGATTCAAAATAGGTTAAAAATTAAAGGATAGAAAAATAGATAAACATCAATAACGATTGAAGGGCCAATTCATAGGAAAGACAAAACAATTCTAAATATAAATGCACCTAACAAGAGAGTGCCAAAATCCATGAAAGAAAAATTGACACAATTTAAAGGCGAAGTACATAATTCAACAATAATAACTGGAATCTTCAACAACCCATTTTCACAAATGTATAGAACAGCTGGGTAGAAGAGCAACCAGAGAGTAGAAGACTTGAACAACACTATTAACTAGTTAGATCTAACAGATATCTATAATAGACTCTACTCAGCAGCAGAATACACATTCTTCTCAAATGAACATGGAACATTCTTCAGGACAGACCTTATATTAGATCAGAAAATAAGCCTTAATAAACTTTAAAGTTTTTCATTCATACAAAATATGTTTTCTGAATAATACAGATGTTAAGAAGATGAGGTTGAACGGAATGTAAGTATTCATCCCCATCCCTTTGGAGAAAGAAGTATGAGATGATATCAAGTTGTATAATGATGACAAATTATAGAAAGACTTGCATTGAACAATCCCATTTTGAGAAAAAAAACTCACAGTGAAACTGATTTTTAGAAAAAGACTACATTTGGGTTTTTTTCTTAATATATATATTTTATTGAAGTATAGCTGACTTTCCTGTGTTTCAGGTACACAGCAAGGTGATTCAGTTATGCATATACACATATATTATTTTTCAGATTATTTTCTATTATAGGTTATTACAAGTTATTGATTATAGCTCCCTGTGAAAGTGTTAGTCGTTCAGTCCTGTCCGACTCTTTGCGACTCCATGGACTGTAGCCTGCCAGGCTCCTCTGTCCATGGGATTCTCCAGGCAAGAATACTAGAGTGGGTTGCCATTCCCTTCTCCAGGGAATCTTTCCAATCCAGGGATCGAACCTGGGTATCCTATATTGCAGGCAGATGCTTTACCATCTGAGTCACCTAAACCTTTGTTGCTGTTGCATATCTTTTTTTTTAAACTAGAAATCTAGCATTCTATTCATACTAAGTCAAACAAGTGGAATCAAAATGTTGTCAAAAATTTTAGTTAGGCAAAAATTCTTAATTTTTCTAAAAAAATATATATATGATACATACTATTTACATATATGTATGCAAAAGCTTTTCTACTACACTTGATAAAGGCTTGAGAAAGAACATCAAACAAAAGAAGAGAGGGAGAAATTAGAAAGCATAAACTAACTGAAATGGGAGCACTGAATATGAAATAGAAAAAGTGAAACAAACTAGATGTAAAAGATCATCATACAGAAAAAATGACATTTGTATATGTCCTCTTTACTTGTCTCTAATTGTATGGTGGAACTTTCTGAATACTCAGAAAAGCTGCATACGTACATTGTGGCTGAATTTGACTGATGATGGTTTCAATGCCACACTGAAAAGCATGCTGAAGTTTTGCTTTGATACTGATCTCTAATGTGTATGTGTGCATGTTGTGCACTTTGATCTATATTTATATATACATTTTGTGGAAATATATATATATATATGTATAACTCTTTGTATATGTGTATATATTCACATATGTGTTTACATGTACTTATATGCATACATCTGTATTTGTATACATGCATGCCTATATTTGTATGTTTGTTCATGTATGTGTGTATAGAGATTGAGAGATCAGATAATGGTATTTATTTATTTATCTTTTTTTTTTTTTGGCTGTGTTGGATCTTTGTTGCTACGGGGGCTTTCTCTAGTTAGGGAAAGTAGGGGCTATTCTCTAGTTGCAGTGGTGTGGGCTTCTCATTGCAGTGGCTTCTCTTGTTGCCAAGCACAGGCTCTAGGGCACATGGGATTCAGTATTTGTGGCTCCTGGACTCAAGAACACAGGCTAAATAGTTGCGGCCCATGGTCTTAGCTGCTCTGAGGCATATGGGATCTTCCCAGATCAGAGATTCAGCCCGTGTTTCCTGTGTTACCAGGAGGATTCTTTACCACTGAGCCACCAAGGAAGTCCCAAAGAATAATATTTAATTTTTGGTTTAGTTTGTAAGCAACAGTCATTACTTCAGGTGGTATGGTTATAATAGCTGCTTTAATATATTTTTCTGGTGATTTCAATACTTGCATCATCCTGAATTTGTCTCTCTTGTTTGAATCTTAGCTTGTTACTTTTTAACATTTTCCTGGTTCTTCATATACCAATTAATTTTAAGTATATCTTAGACATTTTAGTATTATATTGTAAGACATGGTATCTGACTTAATACTATGGAGTGTGTTTCTTTTTTGTTTGTTTGCTTAGTTTTGTTTTGTTTTAGGTTCAGACCACAAATTCTTATCCTAGTTTTGTTGTTGCAGTCTCAGTTAAAATTTCAAAGTCTTTGCAGTGCTATTCATATCTGGCCCAAATATGTGCCACCCAGTGAGGAAAGTGAGATCTGGAGAGTAGTTTACTTGTTTGATCAGTTCTCAAATTATTTGATATTGTTTTTAGCTTGAGATCCAAGTGTATGCAGTCTTTTCTTGAGCCAAGAGCTTTATACACAATTTTACATGGTTAGGTTGAGCTCTAAGCATGAGGGCAAACGTTGTTAAGAAGAACAGAGTGCCCTGGCACATTTAAAAATGATTCTTTTCCCCCTCTTTCCCTCTCCTGCTGGAAGCATAAGGAGTTTTTACAATGATGTATTTATTGTACTGTGAGAACCTGGCTAAGTTCCTAGAGGTAAAACAGAAGTGTGGAGAACTCCCATAACTGAGCCATCCTGGGGTTTTTAACTCACAGACTTGTCCATACTCTAGTAACGCACCAATTAGATTTCAGGATATTCTGCCCCACCACTGGTTCCTGCAGAGGTTTCTGATCTTGAATTT
This sequence comes from Odocoileus virginianus, assembly GCF_023699985.2. Classification (NCBI taxonomy): domain Eukaryota; kingdom Metazoa; phylum Chordata; class Mammalia; order Artiodactyla; family Cervidae; genus Odocoileus; species Odocoileus virginianus. The sequence goes on along the minus strand of NC_069708.1, from coordinate 52,297,706 downwards.
TTGCTTTGGTAAATTAGGATTCTCTGTATTCATCTGTCTCTCCAATGTTCAGGGAGCAGTTTGGCCGATGATCTTTATTCTCTATGAATCTAAGATGAGTTGCTGACTTTTCAGTGTGTTCAACTTTTAACTTGCAGTTAGGATGGAGTGGCAATGTCTAATCTCCTCATATGTGGAACAGGAGTTGTAGCCTGCCATTGATTGATTTTTAAAAGCATGAAACCAATCTTGTGGTCTTGAGATAATCTCTGCTTTGTCATAATGTACTATCTTTTTATGTATCGCCTTGTCAACTTTTGTGACTGTATTCAAGAATGACATTTGAGTGTAATTTTGAGGTTTTAAAAACTGCCCTTTTCAGATGTCAATAAACTTCATAAACAACTTGGGTAGTAATCACCTCCCATGCCAGCTTCATTTTCTGAAAGTTTCTAAAGAATAGATGCTATTTTTTTCTTGAGCATGTGATAGAATTCACCTATATGAATATATGGAAATAGAGGGGTATTTGGAGGTTTGTGCAGAGTTATTCAAATTTTTAATAAAAAGAGGCTTTTTATTCCAGCTTTTATCAATTCTAGGGTTAAGGTTGCATTTTTCTTAGGTTTAGAATTTTTTGATCTACCTAAATTGTCAAATTTATTGCTATTAAATGGATGATTGTACTGTATCAATAACATTTTATAACAATATATTGAGAAATAGTCTATCATGTATACGATTAAAAGTGTACAAATCAATGGTTTCTTATACTATTTATAGAATTATGCAATCAACACTACTATCTAATTCCAGAACATTTCATTTCCTGCAATAATTTCTTTATCCATTAGCAGACACTCTCAATTTTCCACCCCCTGAGCCCCAGGAATGCACTACTTGCTTTTTTATATATTTGTCTATTCTGGACTTTTACTATAAATGGAATCATGCACTTCATGGTATATGGTTACTGGCAGCAATAGAAACAACTCTTCACAGTACAAGTAATCCTCAGTAAGATTTGTGCCAATTTCTCTACAGAAACCATAGAGGACAGGTGACATTGGAATGATACATTAAAAAACAGACAATGAAGAAATGAAAAATTCTTTCAACCAAGAATTCTATATGTGGGGGAAATGGAAGGTAGATAAATTCATTCCAAGAGAAACAAAAACTGAGGGAATACATAGCTAGTAAGCCTGCTGGACAAAAAATAATAAAAGTAGTCCTTCAGGGTGAAGTGACACAACACTGGGCACCTATTTAGAGGAAGGTGAAGAAATAAACCACAAAGGCCAAGGTGACTGCACAGATTATGTGCAGTATTACTGCAAACACCAGTATTACTGCATTTTTGGGTTTCTTTCTGACTCTTCTTTTTAAAAAAATATTTATTTATTTATTTATTTATTAAGACCCTCACTGGGTCTTAGTTGCAGCAAGATCTTTGTTACATCGTGAGTGCTTCTCTCTAGTTGTGACACATGGACTCCAGACCATGCAGACTCAGGAGTTGTGGCCCACAGGCTTACTTGCTCCACCACATGTGACATTTTAGTTCCTGGATCAAGGATTGAACCCTCATCTTCTGCATTGGAAGGTGGATTCCAAACTGGATCACCAGGGAAATCCCTGTAACTTCTCTTTTTGTTCTCCTCTTTGTATTTTTATTTAAAATAGAGATGTATAAAGCAGTAACCATAAAACTGTTAATGGATTTACATGTGTTTCCTATCCCGATCCCCCCTCCCACCTCCCTCTCCACCCGATCCCTCTGGGTCTTCCCAGTGCACCAGGTCCGAGCACTTGTCTCATGCATCCAACCTGGGCTGCTGATCTGTTTCACCCTAGATAATATACATGTTTCGATGCTGTTCTCTTGAAACATCCCACCCTCACCTTCTCCCACAGAGTCCAAAAGTCTGTTCTATACATCTGTGTCTCTTTTTCTGTTTTGCATATAGGGTTATCATTACAACCATGTACAAACATGATATCTGTCACAATAACTAAATAAGGGAATATAGCACAGCTGGGAAGGAGCAGAGTTTAGAATACTATGAAAACTATCTCACTATAATACACACTTGATTATTCTAAAATTAAGATACTAAGTATAATTCACAGCATAACCACCCAGTCCCCCCCGAAAAAAACACAAAAAATGAAAAATATTTAAAAGTTCCAAACTTAAAAAAATTTTTTTAAACTAAAGAAAAAGAGTGATAGTCACTTTGTACACTAGAAAAGTTCAACTAATCACAGAAAAAAGACAGCAATTGAGGAATGAAGGAGCAAAAAAGGTATGGCACGTGGAAAGTAAGAAAATGTCAGGAAAAATCTTTCCTTGGAAGCAATCACCACCATACCAATGTATAAAACTTCGAGATGGATGAAACTGGAGCCCATTATACAGAGTGAAGTAAGCCAGAAAGATAAAGAACATTACAGCATACTAACACATATATGGAATTTAGAAAGATGGTAATGATAACCCTATATGCAAAACAGAAAAAGAGACACAGATGTACAGAACAGACTTTTGGACTCTGTGGGAGAAGGCGAGGGTGGGATGTTTCGAGAGAACAGCATGTATATTATCTAGGGTGAAACAGATCACCAGCCCAGGTGGGATGCATGAGACAAGTGCTCGGGCCTGGTGCACTGGGAAGACCCAGAGGAATCGGGGGGAGAGGGAGGTGGGAGGGGGGATCGGGATGGGGAATACATGTAAATCCATGGCTGATTCATGTCAATGTATGACAAAACCCACTGCAGTGTTGTGAAGTAATTAGCCCCCAACTAATAAAAATAAATGAAAAAAAAACTTTTCAATGAAAAGACAGATTGGCAAAGGGGATTAACAACAAATATCATCCACTATATGTTATCTACAAAAGTCTTGCATTATATCCAAAGACAGTTTTTTTTACAGAGTACCAAAAACAGATTTCTGTGTTAATAAAAGGATCAGTAAGGGGAGATGTATCAGTTATTTATCCATATAATCCTAACAGACCCCCAGAATATATAAAACAATAAATCACAGAACTGGACGGAGTACATAGTTCTAAATAATTCCTGGAGAGAGACTTCAACACTCTATTTTCAATGAAGGATAGGCAGACAGACAGAAAACTGATAATGAAATTAAGGAAGGAACCGCTAGAACTAATTAACATGTGTAGAGCACACAGGCCAGAAAATCACATGTGTTAGGGAAGTTACAGCAAAGGAGAAGGAAAGCTTGCTACCGTTGCTTGAAACGGATACACGTGAGAAGCAACCAGGAAGCATTATTCATAATTCTTCCATTGTAGGTGGCCTGGAGCTATGCTTTTCCACAACTCTTTAGAAAGTCAACCTGAACCTGCCCCGTGGGCTCCTTTCTGGATGATTGCCCCATGATCTACCTGCTACTGCATTCCATGATCCATCTGCAGTGACCAGCCTACACACACTACACTGGAATTCTTATCCCCAAAGGCTCTAGGCTGCCCCCCAGAAAGTGAGAATCAACTGTGGAGCAGTTAAGAAACTATGTCATCAGCACTCCCTGTCACTATTGGCTAAACACTCCCTTGGCTTCCAGTCTATGGATTAATTGATGATCTCCAGCCTCAGAGTGAATGCTGGGAGGGGCCTGGCACCAGGGGCAACCCAGTGCACCTCAGGCCAGGATACAGACAATTAACCATAGTTCCCTCCTCAGGTTCTAGGGTGGGAAGACATGGCTGAGGTTGAGAGAGACAACAGAATAGGTACAAGCCAAAGCACAATCCAGGCACCTTTGGCAATTTCAGCCCAGGTTGCCTTCACCTTAAACTAAAGAAAAAAACATTTAGTTAGCAAAGGAGAAGCGAGTTAAAGCTGTCCAGGGTCATGGTTGGGCCATCCTGTTGTGACAACTAAAGTTCTGTTTATCTCCCATCCACCCCACTAATGAAGGAGGGATCCCCTACCCTAAGTAGTGTGAGATGGCCAAGCATGCAACACTGGACAGATGGACAGCCAGCTGTTTGTGAGTCTCATGGACTAACAGCTGGCCGGGGGGTGGGGTGGGGTGGCAACAGGGAATGCCAAGCAGGGCAATGGGGGTGTGAGACTTAAAAGTAGAGTTTACCTGTGGGGACCATGGGAAATAAATGTTGTAGTAACAAGAGGATGGGTCACACGCATGTTCCCACACAAGGAGATGATTGTCCTATTGGAATATTGCACTGGCTGGCAGGGAAGTAAAACTTGGTGACTGGGGTAATGGGTGGGGTGCAGCTAGTCTGGTTGACAGGAGAGAATCAGCTGAGTGGGGTAGTCTTCCCACAAGGAAGGGGACATTGCAGGTGAGAGCAGGAGAAAGCACAGTTGGGCCAGTGGGGTAATATGAGTCTCAAAGGCATTAAGGCAGCATTGAAAATTTGAGGTCTTAATATACAGATGGGAATCTTATATAAAGAGGTCTACAGATGAAAAGCAATCCTTTTCAAAATGACAGTGACTTTTTTTTGCAGAAACAAAAAAGCTGGTCCTAGAACTCATGTGCAATTACAAGAGACCAGGAATAGCTAAAACGATCTTGAAAAAGAAAATTGGAAGACTCCACTACCCTGTGTACCATGGCAACAGTAATCAAGACTGCGTGGTACTGACATAATGAAAGACATACAGATCAATGGAATAGAACAGGGAGTCTGGAAATAAACCCAGATATCTACCCTCAATTGATTTTCCACTGGGATATCAGATCATTAAGTGGTGAGAAGTGGGAATCTTTTCCCCAAAATGGTATGAGGACAGCAGGATATACATATGCAATAGAATAAAGTTGGACTCTTATATTACGCCAAATACAGACATTAAATGGATAAAGAATTAGCTGTAAGAGCTAAAACCACAAAACTTTTAGAACAAATACAAGGGTATATAAGATTGCTGGGCTTGCTAACACAAAATACCACAGACTGATGGCTTGGAAACTAGAAATCCAAGAACAAGGTGTGAGCAGGTTTGGTTTCTTATGAGGGCTCTCCTGGCTTGCAGATGGCGGGTGAGCTTCTCCCTGCATCCATACATGATCGTTCCTCTAGTGCATACCCATCTCTGGTTTGTCTTCCTGTCACCAAGTATACTTTTGTCTAGGATACCATTCAGACTCATTAGGGTCTAACCATATGACCTCTGCTGACCTTAAGGTCCTGTCAACAAAAACAAGCACATTTTGAGACAATGGGGCTTAGGCATTAAACATGTGGGAATATGGGGAGTCCATAATTCAGTCCTCAGAAGGGGTAAATCTTCATAACCTTCATCTGGCAATGGATTCCTAAATATGACGACAAAAGCATCAGTAACAAAAGAAGAAACAGATACATTGAATTTCATAAAAATCCAAAATATTTCTGCATCAAAGAACATTAACAAGACAGTGAAAGCACAACCTAGAAAATAGGATAAGAATCTTGTGGCATGCATATATCTAATAAAGGTCTAGTATCCAGAACACATGGAAAACATTTACAACTCAACAAGTAGCGAAGAAATCTGAATGAGAAATGAGCATAGACTGTGAATACAAATTTTTCCAAACAAGATATACAAATGTGCCATAAGGATGTGAAAATAAGCTTAACATCATTAGTCATTAGGGAAATACAAGGAAAAACCACCATATGATGTCACAGAACATTAAAAATGATAAGTAAGTAGAATTTTTTAAGTGAAAAATAAAACATATTTACGAGGATGTAGAGGCACTGGGATCCCTGTACATTACTGTTGGGAAATGCCAAAGAATGTTCAAACTACCACACAATTGCACTCATTTCACATGCTGGCAAGGTGATGGTCAAAATCCTTCAAGCTAGGTTTCAACAGTATGTGAACTGAGAACTTTCAGATTTACAAGCTGGATTTAGAAAAGGCAGAAGAATCAGAGATTAAACTGCCAACATCCATTGGATCATAGAACAAATTCCAGAAAAACATCTACTTATGCTCCACTGACTATGTTAAGCCTTTCCTCGTGTGGATCACAAGAAACCATGGAAAATTCTTAAGGAGACAGGAATACCAGACCATCTTACAAGCATCAGTTAGAACTGGACATGGACCAACAGACTGGTTCGAAATTGGGAAAGGAGTACATCAAGTCTGTATATTGTCACCCTGTTATTTAACTTATATGCAGAATACATCATGGGAAATGCTGTGCTGGATGAAAGACAAGCTGGAATCAAGACTGCCAAGAGAAATATCAATAACCTCAGATATGCAGATGACACAAACTTTATGGCAGAAAGCAAAAGGGAGTTAAAGAGCCTCTTGATGAAGGTGAAAGACTAGAGTGAAAAGCTGATTAAAAGCTCAACATTCAAAAAAACTAAGATCATGGCATTTGGTCCCATCACTTAATGGCAAATAGATGGGGAAACAATGGAAACAGTGACAGATTTATTTTCTTAGGCTCCAAAGTCACTACAGATGGTGATTGCAGTCATGAAATTAAAAGATGCTTGCTCCTTGGAAGAAAAGCTATGACAAACCTAGACAGTGAATTAAAAAGCTGAGACATTACTTTGATGAAGTGAAGTTGCCCAGTTGTGTCCAACTCTTTGCGACCCCATGGACTGTAGCCTACCAGGCTCCTCCCTCCATGGGATTCTCTAGGCAAGAATACTGGAGTGGGTTGCCATTTCCTTCTCTCAACTGAGGGTAGATATCTGGGTTTATTTCCAGACTTTGATGACAAAAGTCCATATAGTCAAAGTTTTTCCAGTAGTCACGTATGGATGTGAGTCGGACCGTAAAGAAGGCCGAGCACCAAAGAATTGATGCATTCGAACTGCAGTGTTGGAGAACACTCTTGAGAGTCGCTTGGACTGCAAGGAAATCAAACCAGTCAATGCTAAAGGAAATCAACCCTGAATGTTCACTGGAAGGACTGATGCTGAAACTGAAGCTCCCATACTTTGGCCACCTGATGCTAAGAGCCAACTCATTGGAACAGACTCTGATGCTGGGAAAGATAGAAGGCAGGAGGAGACGGAGACAACAGAGGACGACATGGTTGGATGGCATCACCAACTCTATGGACATGAGTTTGAGCAAACTCCGAGAGATAGTGAAGGAAAGGGAAGCCTGGCGTGCTGCAGTCCATGGGATTGCAAAAAGTCAGGCACAACTGAGCGGCAGAACAACTGGACAACAGCAAGTAGCTGTAGAAAAGAGTCTGAAAGCTCCTGAAAGAGTTAAAAGCCTTATGGTTGTCTCATCAATTCCACTGTTAACTACATAAGCCAAAGAATTAGAAGTATTTGTTCAAACAAAAGGTAACAAAAAGTTCTATGCCCATGTTCATAGCAGCCCTAACCGAAATGGGAACCCAAATGGGAAACATCCCAAGGATCCATCAACTTGTCCTCAACTTGTTTCACATTCATGAACAAAAGTGATCCTGTCACTTTTTGCGGCATAGCATTCAGCAGCAAAAAGGAATGAGAGAGGCCAGACACAAAAGGTCACATATTGTAGGATTTTATTTCTCTCAGCTATCTAGAAAAGGTAAGTTCACAGAGGTAAACAGAAGGTTAGTAGTTATCAGAGCCTGGTTGCAGTGAGGGGGAAATGGAAAAGGACTGATTACTGGCATGGGGTTTCCTTTAGGAGTGATGATTTATTTGGGGACAACAGAGAGAATGGTTGAAAAGCATTGTGAATGTACTAAATGCCTGTGACATTCACCACAATAGTGCAATAATATTTTTTAAACATAAAAAGTGCTTATTGGCTTAAGACTTCTGCAAATAGACTGGGAATTGACTTCAACAAATGCTGGGCTTCCTTTGTCGCTCAGCTGGTAAAGAATCCACCCGCAAGGTGGGAGGGGGGACCGGGATGGGGAATACATGTAAATCCATGGCTAATTCATTTCAATGTATGACAAAAACCACTGCAATGTTGTAAAGTAATTAGCCTCCAACTAATAAAAATAAATGGAAAAAAAAAAAGAAGAATCCACCCGCAATGTGGGAGAATTTGGGTTTGATCCCTGGATTTGGAAGATCCACTGGAGAAGGGAATGGCTACCTACTCCAGTATTCTAGCCCGGAGAATTCCATGGACTGTGTAGTCCATGGGGTCGCAAACAGTTGGACATGACTGAGTGACTTTCACTTTTCAACAACTGCTAAAATGCATCCTTTAGGAAAACTTTTTGAACATAATACCAGGGAACAACATAGAGGAATACTTGAAGATACCACTAAATTTTTTAAAGATGCCCCTATAGTGTTAAGGGAGATACTGAAGATAGCCAATAGATTTATTTGCCTTAAGAATCTTATTATTGTGGTGTTTCAGTGCTCCAGATCATAGAAGCCATTCTCCTAAAATATCCCGTAGTGGGCATAGGCTCTTGGACACTTAGAAATGGGCTTGACAGCTTGGGACCCAATGGACTACCCCCGTTGAAAATATTGAGTATGAGTTAGGTAAAACAAACAAAACAAGGCTGATATAAGGGGTGAAATCTATAATGCATAAGTTCTATGTAGGGAAGGGTTGATTATCTTCACTGTGTCTCCTACTAAAGGCCATAACTCCCAAATACCATCATCTGGGGGATGGAGTGGGTAAACATTTAAATATATGAATTTGGGAGGGGGTGTCACTGTTTAGTGTAGAGCAGGTGATTAGCCCAGTCATGAAAAGAAGTCTCTATTCATTTCTTGGAGCCATGAAGTGAATTGGGGAGCCCTGATGAATCCCTTTTCAGCTCCTATTTTTACTCCTTCCACTCTCCATTCTCCATTCTCGAGGCATCCATGTAAACTTGTATGTTCTTTTCTAAGTAGCTTTAGCAACATTAAAACCTCCAAATTCTCCTTCTGTCTCTCACAGGAGCTTTAAACAGTTGCTCATATGTGGTCTATACACTTTATCTTTTTCTTCTTAATACATGTATATATATATGTGTGTGTGTGTGTGTGTGTGTGTGTGTGTATGCGTGTGTGTGTATATATATATATATGTATATTATTGACATACAGTTGACTTACAAAGTTTCAGGTGCACAGCAAGGTGATTCAGTTATACATATACACATATATTATTTTTCAGTTTATTTTCCATTATAGGTATTTCAAGAGATTGAAAAAGGAATTACAGTTCTCAGTGTTATATAGTAAAACTTTGTTGGTTGTTGCACATCTTTTTTTTAAATTAGAAATCTAGCATCCTATTCATACTAAGTCAAACAAGTGGAATCAATCTGTCATAAATTTTTTAGTTAGGCAAACATTAATAAGTTTTCTAAAATATATATTATACATACTAGTGAGTAACTATTATTCACTTAATACCATTGTACCATGATTGGGTAACAGAAAAGTAATAGAATTCTATATCACCAAAGCTACCATTTAATAGAAAAACCTGTAATCACTCTTTAAAATCCTGACACATATCAGAATTATCTTAGAATTTTTTGAAAAAATGCCAAGGTATTGCTTTTATTCTCCAAAACTACAGATATGTTGCTAATGAGCAGCCATGCTTAAAATCAACTGGACCATAATGATGATCTTTTAGTTTTATCTAGTTTGTTTCGTTTTTTTCCACTTCCTACTTGGTGCTCCTGTTTAATTTATTTTATGTTTTCCAATTTCTCCATCTCTTTCTTTTGATGTTCTTTCTCAAGCCTTTATTAACTTTTTAAAGTAAGTGTATCTCTGATGACCTGAGCTGACACAAGGTGGCAACTGGGGACCACACCCAGCTTCTCATACCCCAGGGTGCCACCCTACAGGGGCATTGTGGTTTTGTTTTTGCAATGGTGCAATGTAAAGGAAGGGACTCTTGTGGGCTCAAAGTATGACCTGGGGCTGGAAGGCTTCCCTGCCGTCTCAGAGCCTTGATCACTCATTGGACGGCGGTCATGCCAACCCTTGCCTCCTGGCAAATGAGCTTAGAGCTGGCGTTGGAGGAAGTGGTCCCCGGTTGACCCTTCCAGCTCCACCTACCGCCGCCAGCCCATCAGGGTCTTTCCCGCCTGTCCAGCCATCTCAGCCTCGGCCTGGTGGGCCAGTCTGCTGGCCGCCCTCTTGAAGTTCCTGTTGTGGGGCCTACACCAGCAACTCGCAGACTCCTGTTCCCTGTGCAGCCATAGTCTCTGCTGTCCCCACCCCCACCCTGCGGTCCCACTGCCAATAGCGTCTCCTCAGCGCGACACTCAGCCCGGCGGCCGCCATCTTCCCCGCAGACGTCACTGCAGGCCCATCACTGTCTGGCACGTCTGGCCTGCCATGTCTGCCACAGAGGAGCACGACTGGATCCCAGGTGGCCAGGATAGAGCTGGTGGCGGGGCGGGCCACGACCCCAGTCTCCCTGGGGTCCAGGCATCCGCTTGGGAGGGGATGGAAGGAGTCGAGGAGGCCACGGCTCTTCTGGCCTCCTTGGAGGTCTCCAGAGCCCTTCCCGGGGAGCAGGGTTGGCCACAGGCCACAGTGGAAGAGAAATGTGATAGAGAGCCGTTAGAGGAGGAGGAGATGGAGGAAGATGTAGAGGAGATGGAGGAGGACGAGGAAGAGAGTGAGGCTCATTTCGAGTTGGAGGACGTGGAGGAGGAGGAGCACCTGTCGGGAGAGGTCGAGGAAGAGGAGGACACAGAAGAGGAGGACGAGAATGAGCAGGAGGGTGCGGCAGTGGTTACAGGCCTTGGGTTCTCTGCGGGGAGGTTTGGGCCCCTGTTCTGGAGTCAGGTCGACTCCTTTATACGCAATTTACATAACAACAAACATGTCCTCTTCCGGCCTCACGCTGACCGCCTGATGGCCAGGGGCTGCTCCCAGCCACCCTCGGACCCTGGAGAAGGTCCCGTGCCTCCTCAGGAGCAGGAAGACCTGGGAGAGGGAGGCAAAGTCTTGCAGGGTGAGTACCCAGTGGAGGGCGCTCCACCCTGGGAGCTGCGGGATCCTGCGGAGGGGGTTGCATCCTAGAAGGCAGGGGAACCGGCGGTGGAGGCCGAGTTCTGGGCGAGGGAGCCCTGACTGCTGCCTCTGAGACTGGGAGGTTGAGGCCTGTGGCCCCGGAGGGGCCGAGGCGGGCAAGTGGTGGCTGAGCCTTCAGGCCCTTGTGGGGCCATTGAGCTCAAAGGCAGGTCTCTGGCAGTCAAGCAGACGGTCAAAACTCTCAAAAACCTCTGGGCACAATTTGCACAAGTGGAAGGCCAATTCTATAGACCTTCATGGTCTCAGAGATAAAGCATGCTGCCTTCACCCAGCCTAGAGGCAAACAAATGGCATCCCTCCCTTTTGGTCAATGGCTTTAAAAAATGTGAATATTCTCGGTAGGAGGATCTCAGCAAATGATGACATAACACAGGGGCACTTTTCAGCGATTGAGGAATCTTCCATAGAATTTTTTTTTATAGCCTTACTTGAATGTGGGCTGTTTATTTATTTTTTCATTTATTTTTATTAGTTGAAGGCTAATTACTTTACAATATTGTAGTGATTTTAGCCATACATTGACATGAATCAGCCATTTGTCTTTAAATCAAAAGAACATTTTTTCCATTGAGGTTCCGACAAACACATACAAAATGGTATCAGTATCAAATGATTCAGATCCCTTCTCCAAAGGGGCCAGAAATAATCAGATCTGTGTGAGATCTACTGGAAAGGGGGGAAAAATGTTTGTGAAAATTGTCAAGCAGCAGACATGGGGGTGGGGGCTAGAATTGTATCAAACAGTAGAAACATGTCCAGCTATTATTTGTTTTTTCTTTTATTAAACATAGTCCTCTTCTCTCAGGCCTAGACTCTGCTGCTGATTTTAAGTTGGGATATTTTCCCTGCCAACTTTTGACACCAAAGTCTGCACCATTCTGCCCTAATGATGAGGGTGAGTACCAGTATGAAAACGCTGATGAAGAGGAAGAGGATGGAAATGAAAAACCTGAAGGACTCTAAATGGATATGGTCTCAGCAAGGAGCAGCTCTGGATAATACAGGTATGATCGTATAGGCTTTAGTATGGCATAACCATTCCTGACGCATACCTGTTACTAACAGCTTTATATTTTTTTAATTTTTCTTCTGTAAAGTAAATAAGAAAATTGTTGAAACTTAATTTTGGAAAAACAGTTTATTGTTAATAATGTATTCTAGATAATGTAGGAGGCAGTATGTTCTGAAATGTATTTCATATATAGCCACGAGACCTTTGTCCTGTAGCTTTAAGTCTACTACAGATAGGAAATTTATCAGACCTGGAAATGGAGACCAGTGCTTCTTTAGAGAATCGTCACCAGAAGCAGCAGCTAAAGTGACTAGGCCATGCATTAGCTGTGTCATCATCACCTGGTCACAGAATTGTAGTCTCTTGTACTGACAATGACTTTGAGAAAGTGATTCCTTACAAAGTAGTAAGACGTTAAGGGTTTCAAGAGGACTGCATTTCAGGATTAATTCACAAATATTAGGTCAATTTAGATTTTTTATTCAAAAGAAAAGAAAATTAGTCTTAGTAAGATTATTGGTTATCACTGAGTTGGTAATTAAATATTTGTTTCTATTTCCTCTATTCATTCATCTTTTAGTCTCTCTCTCTCACCTTTCTTAGTTTTCATGCATGTGGATGTTTGATAAAGCCTCATTCTCATTTTACACAGGTGGAAACTGAAAGTCGGGAAATATAAGGGATTTATGATTTGTGTAAGGGAACACCAGTTTGTAAGGTGGAGTGACTTATTTAAATCACAGTGTGGCCTTTCAAGGAAAAAGCAAGCATTTATAGTGGTGGGCAAGAGGGAAATAAGGTTTGCATGATGAAATGACATGCACCCTGATCACCAATGGTCTGGGTTACAAGAAGAAAACATTTTGTTTTCTCCTTGTTGAGAAAATAGATGTACATAGTATTGATTCATATTTAGAAAGTCACTGGTGCATGTTATTGAGGTACAGTTGTTAACTGGCTCTTATTTCATCCTACAGTGGGAAGGTATAGAAAGAAGCAGACAGCAAAAGAAAAGATGCATTTGTTCTTCATGGATATTCTTGTTTTCGTTAGCCTGAAATACTAATTTTGTTTCAAAGTTTCAATGCCCCACATGATACTAACTTCTGACATCTGACTTTACTCTTACCTTTTACAGATAATTTCGTATTATTGTTCACATTGGAAATAAAAGTTTGTTTGAAGTTAATAAGCTGTAGTGTTGTGTGTTTTTTTCACATGAATAACACTGACTCAAATCTATCATTGTTCTATTTATTTTGGCCCACCTTACTGTCACTGAAAGGGATTTCTTTCAGCTATTTGTCAAGCCTGTTTTAAATCCTTTTATTGCAACCCCCCAAAAATTAAAATATAAGGTTGTAAGTAATTTGTGTGATGGTGCCCTAGCCTCTACTATATTTTATTGAAAGAAACTGATGGATGACCTAGCTTGTCTGGACCAGCAGCATCAGCATCACCTGGGAACTTGTTTGCAGTGCACATTCTCAGACCATGCTCCAGACCTACTGAGTTGGAAATTCTGAAAGTAGGCTGCTAGCCATCAGGGTTTTACAGTCCTCCAGTTGCTACTAAAGCACACTGAAGTTTCAGAACCACTGCTTTAGAGCAGTGGGGGAAAGGTTTACTACATCTACTGTGGGATCATCCTTAATTCACTGACTTGGTATTGCAGGTAAACAAAACAGGGTGGTAAGATCTGGACTTAGGAAGACACTAGAACTCTCAGGGGTTTGAGACAGACAGCACTCTGGGAGGGGTGCGTTAGTATCCTAAGGTTGCCATAACAAATTACCACAAACCAGATGGCTTAAAACAACAGAAATAAATTCTCTCACAGTTCTGGAAGCCAGAAATCTGAGGTCAATATATAGGAAAGGGTGGTCCCTTCCAGAGGCTCTGAAGGAGAATCTGTTTCATGCCTCTCTCCTAGTTTCTGGTGGTTGCTGTCAATCGTTTTCACCACTTGCCTTGTAAATGCATGATTCCAATCTCCATCTTCACATAGTGTTTTCCCCTGTCTGTTTCTGTGTCCTTTCTCTTCTCATAAGGATACCAGTCATACTGAATTAAGGACCCACCCTAATCCAGTATGACCTCATCTTAACTCTTACACCTGCAAATATCCTAGTTCCAAATGAAGTCACATTTACAGGTTCAAGGGGTAGAACTTCAACGTATCTTTTCAGGGGGACAAAATACAGCTTATAACAAGGGGCAAAGATTCAGGGGTGGAAGTGACAAATAGATAAAACCTACTTCTGAAAGGATAAAGGCATTATGATACCATACATATATGAAGTTTAAAAACATGCAACAGTTCTTATATTGATTATAGGTTCCTATATTTGTAGTAAAAGGTATACACAGGAGTGATGCATACATATGTAGCATGCAGACAGGTGTGTGTGAAAACAATAAACTATTTAGGACAGTGGTTAAATCTTATTCAATGGGGGGAATTCAACTGGGGAGAGGTATAATGGGTTTAAATTTTATTTGTAATCTTTTGTTTTTATGATGAGCGATGGTTGCATGGGTGCAGTAATCTCTGTACCTTTGTCTAGGTCTGAAATATCATCCTCATCTAAAGAAAATTGCAAGGAGAAATGGGTCTAATATCTGGAACTTATTGAAGGAAAAATGTAAAGTGGTATTTGAGCAGAGTAGAGGATCAGAGAAGGAGAGTACCAGGGGTTTGAGGGTAGAAGGCCTTATTTCTATATTTAGTTAAGGCCACTTGAATGCTCACTAGTTAGCAGCAATACTTTTTCCTATTTTCTGTGCTAGTTCATCTCATATCCTTGAGTATATTAACATTATTTATTAATGTTTCTCCCCAACTCCCTGAAGTTTGAGCTTCTGAATAGTTGAGAACTTAAAAGCTTCTATTCGTCTCTTCTAAAGCATTGTGGTTTCTTCTTCATAGGTGCTTGATAAAGGTTTGTTAAAGTGGAGTTAGTATAAGGTATCCACAACCCTTTTCCATGACTCTGCCTTGTCCTTTGAGAATGTATTATCACATAGTAACACAGAGTATTCCTTATAGCTGGAACAAAGAAAAAAGGCACAAGACCTTTTTTCATTGTTGTTTAATGAAATAACAGTCCAAGTAGAAATTTATCCATGTAGTGTCACTTGAAAGGCTTCAGATTGGTTCTGTTTGGTTCATGCCATGCTAGGAGCGTGTGTGTGTGTGTTTGTGTGTGTGTGCACGTGTGTGTGTCTTTCCGTGTTAATATAGTTAATGTAATGTAATTCAATCGTATACAACTCTTTGCAACCCTGTGGACTGTAGGCCTCCAGGCTCCTCTGTCCATAGGAGTGTCTCACTGGAATGGGTTAGCATTTCCTCTTCCAGGGGATCTTCCCGACCCAGGGACTGAACCCGCACCTCACAGGTCTCCTGCATTGCAGGCAATTATTTAACACTGAGCCACCCACGTATAACCGTAGTTAATATGAAAGGCCCTTATGCAGGCTTAAGAATTTTTGGAGGTTCACTTTAAACAAAAAAACACCTCTTTTTGAGATAAGCCTTTTTTGGTGCATACTCTAAGTTCATGTCCCTGCCTCTCGTTATGGTCCAGATACCTAGGACCCTGAATTTACTCCCTAAGTGGCCCCATGTCCCCAGCCCCAAGAGGCATGTGTGTTCCTCTTCACTGAGTCTGTGCTTCTAAGGCTTGAGTGGCACTGTCAGTGCTATACTCTCAGAACTGAGAGGAAGCTAAGAGGTGGTGGCTTTGTATACAGGCAACAGGACAAGTGGTCCACATTATCCACATAGATGTACGTGATGCCTCTCATGGTGAGGGAGGAAGCTCAGCCTTGCTTCACTGAAGGTTGCTGAAGCTCTAACATATCGGGCTTCTCTGGGTCTCTGAGAGATGGTCCCTAAATCAGGTCAGGGACAAACCCTGCATTTTCTGTTACTCTGGGTGTTTGTGGGTTTCCTATTTTCACATGTATTGAATATATTCTCACTGAGTCCTTCAACCTTGAAAATTTTGAGCTTCTTTAGGATAAGACCTGTCTTGTATCTATCTGTCTCACCCAGGAAAGGTTAGGGTGCTTTGATATTTTCCTTGGTTATGGCTCATCTTCTGAAAGGATGTGATCCAAAACTCTCCTTTATTCCACCACCTGGGAGATTACCATTGGGAGAAAAAGAAAGGGGTATGGTGGGTGCCAGAGATGGAAACGATTTTCTCTTACCACTTAGGGATATTTTAATGATACTAAAGTTACTGATGAAGAATCATTGTACCCTAAGCCCCTTATTTTCAGATGCTTATAACTCCAAGGGATACAAATGAGTACACATTTATAACCCTAACATGGCAGGACTCTTAGAAAATGATGTTTTGTGAAATGTGGTATTATTAAGTCTTCTGTGATATGAGTCACATAATATCATAGCATAGGTTTTGAGGCATGAAATTTACATTTCTTAGAAGTCTAAGCAATGGTTTATGTGGGCATAGATGAGGAATTGATTTCATCACCAAATCCATGAAGAAAACCAGTTTAAAACTATTCTGAGAGGCCCTTAAAGGTTGGCTCTTTTTCTCTCCCCCTCATTCAATTTGTTATTTATTCTAGTGCTTCTATTTCCATTTCCCACCATATTTTAGTCCCCATCAGTTCCTTATAAATTATGAACTATTTAGTATATACAGAAGATAATACAGCATATATGTAAGGTATATCATAATAATATAAAAACCTGTATACCCATCACCAAGCTTGAAAATTAGAACATAGCCAATGCTTTTGAATCCTACCTGTGCCTTCCCTGATTCACCTTCTCATTCCTTCCCAGAGGTAACAACTATCCTGAACTTTATTACTAACTCACTTATTTATACATTCACTGCATGGAAATGTTCCTTCAAATTACATTATTTCTTGTCCATTTTGGACTGTATGCAAATATAATTATACTAGATGTATTACTTGTCTTTCTCCTCTCCCCCATCACCCTGTGTTTGTGAGATTTACGTATACTGATGTGTACAACTTATAAATCAGTTTCCATTGCTGTAATGTTATCCATCATATGAAAACCCCATAATGTGTCTATTTCCTGTTTGTGGACATATGGGTTCTTTTCGTTTTCATCTTTTTGCAAATTATTGTGTGGTGAACTTTCTCATTCATATCCCCTGATGCCCATCCATGAGAGTTTCTCTAGATTCTCGGTTGAGGGCAATTTTATACACCATGCCCCCCAACCAAGGAACATTTGATAATGTCTGGAAACATTTTTGGTTGTCATAACTGAGGATGTGCTCCTGGCATCTGGTGGGTAGAGGCCAGAGACACTGCTAAGCATCCTACAATGGACAGGACGGTCCACAACACAGAATTATCTGTTCCAAAATATCTAACAGTTGAGAAGCCCTGATCTCCAGTACATTCATAGACATGAAAGTCCTGGATCGTATTGTGTGCCCAAGTTCTGTTGCAGGGAAAAGCCAATTCTGACCCCATGTTGGAACTGTTACTTTGACTTGCTCTTCATTGCTTTTGTTATTATAGTCATACATAATGGCTGCCTCAGAGAATCCTGCCCCTCTGCCTAACTGTTAAACTAAACTGCTTTTATTCAAGACCCTATCCACATGTGGATGACTGAAAGGAAGAAGTTAAACATCTCCTTCCTGAGGCCTGCCATTCTAAGGGATATTTACAACATTTATGGGCTTTTCACTTTGTTTCCTCACCTCCTCCCACCTGATCTATAAAGGAACCTTGTATCCAGACCCTGATAAGATGGTTATTTTGAGACATTAGTCTGCCATCTGATAGGTCAGATGGCTTTCCAGATAAAATCATATTCCTTGCCTCAACACCTTATCTCTGATTCATTGGCCCATCGTGCAGGGAGCAGAGCAAGCTTGGGCTTGGGAACAGTTCATCTGTACCTGTTGTTGTTTAGTCGTTAAGCCATGTCCAACTCTTTTGTGACCCCCATATACTGTAGCCTGCAAGGCTCCCCTGATCATGGAATTTCCCAGGCAAGAATACTGGAGTGGGTTGCCATTTCCTTCTACAGGGGATCTTCCTGGCCCAGGGATCAAACTTGCATCTCCTGCATTGGCAGGTGGATTCTTTATTGCTGAGCCAGCAGGGAAGCCCCTCAACTTTACTAGGTAATCTCAATTATCTTTCAAAATGGTTGTACCAGTTTATATTCCCAATAGCAGAAAATGAGAATTCTACTTGCTCCACATTCTTGCCTACTTAGAGTATAATTACTGTCATTATCCTTTTTAAGGCATAAGTTTTATTTATTGATTTTTTAATATTAATTTGACTGCATTGGGTCTTCATTGTGTCATGTGGGATCTTTGTTTCAGTGCACATTGTGGCACATGGGCTCAGTAGTTGCAGCTCTCTAGTTGTGAGAGGTGGGCTTAGCTGCTCAGCAGCATGTGGGACCTTAATTCCCTGTGTGCATGTATGATTAGTCACTAAGTTGTGTCTGACTCTTTGAGACCCATTGGACTATAGTCCACCAGGCTCCTAAATCCCCAAATATTGGGATTCTCCAGGCAATAATACTGGAGTGGGTTGCCGTGCCCTCCTCCAGGAGATCTTCCTGACCCAGGAATCGAAGCTGCATCTCCTGTGTCTCCTGCATTGAAGGAGGATTCTTTTTACCCACTAGCTGTTGGGAAAGCCCCTTAGTTCCCTGACCAGTGACCAAACCTGCTTTTCCTGCATTGCCAGGCAGGTTCTTAACCATCAACAACCAGGGAAGTCCCAACAATATATACTATATGAGGCCATTTATAAGGGCCTCCCTGGTGGCTTAGATGGTAAAGAATCTTGCAGTGTGGGAGACCCAGGTTCAATCTCTGTGTCAGGCTGTCCTCTGGAGAAGGGAATGGCTACCCACTCCAGCATTCTTGGGGCTTCCTTAGTGGCTCAGATGGTAAAGAATCTGCCTGCAATGCAGGAGATCTGGGTTTGATCCCTGGGTCAGGAAGAACCACTGGAGAAGGGAATGGCAACCTCACTCCAGTATTCTTGCCTGGAGAATTTACAAAATTAAAAACCGGCATGCATAAATAGATGATAAGAGTATACAGAACAACTGGGGGTATGAAGAAAAAGAATGAGAGACTTTTGGAAGGTGGTCACTTTTATTTAACTCAGGTATTTACAATTTAAATAACTATTTTCCTGAATAATACCACATAGCTAGCATAATCAGGAGGGTGGGGAGCAAGGAAGCCACTGGACTAACTCTGTTTCTGCTGGGACCATCACAGATTTTGGCTGCGAGACCACACTGACTCCTTCTCCATCTATACACTCAAAGTAGATGTCTCATGCCTTGCCTTTTGATACCCGCAAAGCTAGGAACTCTACCCTGGGACCTCTATTGTCACTGATGCAAAAGAAGTGAAATTTTATGAGGCCACGCTCACTAACAGAAAACAGAAACCACAGAAGAAGCATGGACTATACCTGACTTCTTCCAAGTCTCATGGGTGTTTCTTAGCTACTTGGAAGAAGCTTCTATTCATGGAATCCAGGCCATCCAGGCAGGAGTTCAGGAAAGGTAGACTTGGTTTCCAACCTCTATCAAGCCTTACCCGGTGTAATTGGGACTGGGGTGGAGTCAGGTGAGCTAATCTATGACATTTGCCACAGGATGTAAAACTGAAGGTGGAGATGCCAGTTAGGAGGCTATTGTAGTAGTCCACCTGAGAGATGATGGTGTCTTGAATCAGAGTGACAAAAGCAAAGGTGTTAGTAGGAAGTGGTTGGATTTACATTTTACTCAGAAAACAGGACTCGCCTATACATTATAGCAGGGTTGAGGGAAAGATATAAAAGTCTGAGGATTAATACTTCCTTTCACTCCCCTCCTAGACATCCAGTTTTCTTTGCAAACCCTCCAGCCTGGTTTAAGAGCCCCTCTGATGTATATCACCATAGCATGTGTTTGGGAATTCCTTGTTTCATCATCTGTATTTCTACTATGCAGTCATTTCCCCAGGGGTTGATGTATGTGTGGCTGTGCATGGCACAGTGGCTGTCATTGTGCTCTCTCAATAAATACTGTTATAATGATGAATGAAAGAATACTGGATCACCTTGAGTTCATCAGCTCAGTGATAGTGAATTTCTCTGTATTAAGGGGTCCTATGACTCCTTGCTTATTTCCAGTGTTGCCAGACGGGGCTACATCTTCCAGTGTGCGTTGTGAACACGTTTTAGTAGTCAAAAACTGAGATCCAAACCCAAGTAAGGGGCATGCAACTGAGGCTTATTCCAGCCAATTCACATTATGTTCAACTAAATTTCCCTTTTGCTCTCTATGAGAGTGATTGCCCTAAGCCCACTTATCGCTCATTATAGTAAATCAGAACCACAGAGAAAATTCTTTTTCTTTTGTCCTGCGCTCCACTGTGAAGAAGACCACGTCCACATGAATATCTAGACAGAGCTGCTGACAGAAAGGTAAAAATGCTGAAGCTGCTGCTATAGGAAATACTTGAGAGTCTCATTGAAAAGGAAAGCAGAAACATTAACTTGATATGAACTAAGAGCTTTGAATAATGTTATATGTGAAACCATTTAAATTCTATGATGACAATAAAACACTAAGTCTAGCCATTCAAAATTATAAAGTAAGGCAATAAGCTGGTTCCATGTAGCTTAAGGGTTTACCACCCCTACTGGGTAAGCCAGAAACTACACTTCAGGTCTCCCAAAGAAAAGCCATCATGAACAATCAGTTGCTTTGAACATTGCCACTTCTAAATTAACAGGATAGCAGCATATTTAAAATGAATTTATTGTGATTCAGTGAGTGTAGTAGTTTGTATATACATTAAGCCCCTACATCTGAATGAGTTCCATTCTGAGAGTGCTTTCAGAAGTCCAATTTATTTGTTAAGTTCAACAAATTAACACAATCGGCTATATAGTACTGTATTGTAATAGATTTATAATACTTTTCACATGACTAATACATAAACAAACAGAAAATAATGAAAACCTTTTTAATCTTAGAGTACAGTACCTTGAAAAGTGTACTAGTACAGTATAACAGGGGCTGGCATCGAATGAACAGGCAAGAAGAGTTACCGAGTGGAGGAGGGAAAGGAAGTGGGAGATGGTATGGCTGGAAGATTGTCAGCCATAGGAGATGGAGGGAAAGCTGCAATTTCACTTATGCTTGACACTGATGGAATGCATCTTTGCATCTTTGAAAGCTCACAACTTGAAGATTCGCACTTGGGAACTTACCGTATTCCTTGGGGCTCTAAAGCCTTCCTGGAGCCTGTGTCAGAAGGGGCCTTTTCTGATCTGGATTCCAGGAGCTTCTGATTGAGGCAGACACATTTGGAACACATCCTAGGCTCTAACTCCCTCTGGACTGCATTTTCCAACCCTTCTGTACACCAGACCCTCCCCCCAGTCAGAGTTACAAAACTCATCTCAGGAACTATGGATAAGGTCAGGTGGCTCCCATGACCTATGTTTTTTCTTCGAATTGGCTTCAGTGATCCATATTTTCCCTTCTCATATGTCCTATTAACTGGCCAGAAGAAAAAGCCCACCTAACTCCAGAATATCTTCCATATTTTTTGTATTGTATATTTGATTGTATATTGTATATTGATTGATTATATATTTGGCAAAAATAATTTAGGTGCTTTCCATGAATTAACTCATTGTATCCTACACGGAAGTCTTATTACTATCTTACTCTAGAGATGAAGAAACTGAGGCAAAGCAAAGCTCTGTAAGTTGCTTAAAGTTCCACAGCTAGTGAGTGGTGCAGGTGAGATTCAAACCCAGCCAGTCTCGCTTCAGAGTCTAAGCTCTGACTTCTACTACATCATCTCCCCTCCTGGCTGGAAAATGTGAAGAATAATACCTATCTTAGAGAGCTGAAGTGAGAATTAAATGATTACTATTAATTCTGTGGAGGAGGGTGGCCACTTTCTGATCAGTGGGCTGGGACAGAGAGTATATTTTGTAATTAAGATCCACACATAATCCTCAGGCCAAAATAAGCATCTTTGTTTATTTTTAGTAAATTTAAAGTGAAGTTCTACATAAGCAAGGTGTCACATTAATTCATTTCATTGGAAAGAAGCTCTCTGATCTCCGAATATGTTTGCATCAAGTGGAGCACAAGCAGGTTCACTCTGCTTCAATGACTAGACTAAAGTCTTTGACTGTGTGGCTCACAACAAACTGTGGAAAACTCTTAAAGAGATGGGAATATCAGACCACCTTACCTGCCTCCTGATAAATCTGTATGCAGGTCAAGAAGCAACAGTTAGAACCGGACATGGAACAATGGACTGGTTCCAAATCGGGAAAGGAGTATGTCAAGGCTGTAAATTGTGGCCTTGCTTATTTAACTTAAGTGCAGAGTACATCATGTGAAATGCTGGGCTGGATGAAGATCAAGCTGGAATCAAAATTGCTGGGAGAAATATCAATAACCTCAGATATGCAGATGACGCCACACTCAATGGCAAAATGCAAAGTGGAACTGAAGAGCCTCTTGATGAAAGTGAAAGAGGAGAGTGAAAAAGTTGGCTTAAAACTCAACACTCAAAAAACTAAGATTGTGGCATTTGGTCTCATCATTTCTTGGCAGATAGATGGGAAAACAATACAAACAGTGACAAACTTTATTTTCTTGGGCTCCAGAATCACTGCAGATGGTGACTGCAGCCCTGAAATTAGAAGATGCTTGCTTCTTGGAAGAAAAGCTATGACAAACCTAGACAAACCTAGCATATTAAAAAACAGACATTACTTTGCTGACAAAGTAGTGGTTTATAATCACAGCTATGGTTTTTCCAATAGTCATGTATGGATGTGGGAGTTGGACCATAAAGAAAGCTGAGCACCGAAGAATTGATGGTTTTGAACTGGTGCTGGAGAAGACTCTTGAGAGTCCCTTGGACTGCCAAGAGATCAAACGAGTCAATCCTAAAGGAAATCAGTCCTGAATATTCATTGGAAGGACTGATGCTGATGCTGAATCTCCAATACTTTGGCCAACTGATATGAAGAACTGACTCATTGCAAAAGACCCTGATGCCGGGAAATATTGAAGGCAGGAGGAGAAGGGGACGGCAGAAGATGAGATGGTTGGATGGTATCACCGACTCGATGGACGTGAGTTTGAGTAAGCTCTGGGAGTTGGTGATGGACAGGGAAGCCTGGCGTGCTGCAGTCCGTGGGGTCGCCAAGAGTCAGACACGACTGAGCGACTGAACTGAACTGAGGGTCACTCTGACTTCATTTTCATAGCTGACTCCTAAATTGGATGTGCAGGTCCACACTGAAGCTTTTCCAGCCTTAACAACTCCTGGAAAAGTTTATGCACGTGAATACCTTTGCACCCAGTTCCAAATGCCCCTTGCCTTACTTCAATTATGTCAGTATTGACAAACAGAGCCTTGGTGGTTGTTTGTCTGCTAAAGCACGTTGACCCATTTTGTTCCAACTCAACTCAGTATATTTCTTGTGGAAGAAATAAAGGCTAGGGGAGTCAGTTCACTGTAATGAGCTGGGTTCTTATAAACAACATCAGGAACATGGATGCTGACAGAAGAGCTGAGTTGGGATCTTATCTTGTTTTATGGAAACTGATGCTGCTCAGAAAATGCTGGTTTCCATGTTAGCCCAGGCTATAAAGTCAAGGTATTAAATGAATGTGATATGTCCACATCCTGAAGAGTGAACTAGTGAATGGCTCATTTCTTTAAAATCCCATATTACCTCAAAACAAACCAGTTGCTCAAGCTAGTCAGGCTCGCAAGCTGAGAAAAAAATAAATAGTTCAAACAACATTCTCTCTTGGGTTTGACATCTCTAAAAAGGAGGAAGGTCCACCAAGGAAGCAAAGTGGTTTCTCGCTGATTAAGAACACCTAGGCAACACTCATTGGAACTGGTCAACTGTAACCTGATTTTCTCCCACTTCTACAATGCCAATTACCTAAAATGACTTCTCTAATTTGTCTTCTAGGATGTAAGGTGTTAAAATAGTATAACTTACACAAACCATGATTATATTTATTTGTTAAAGAGGTGTAGGGATTCAGAGAATAAATCATTGTGGGCAAAAATAATTTATTTTTATTTTATTTTTAAAAATAATTTCATATATTTATCTGTTTTTGGCTGGGCTGGGTCCTTGTTGCTGCGTGTGCTTTTTCTTTAGGTGCAGCAAGCAGGGGCTATGCTGTAGTTGTGGTGTGTGGGCTTCTCCTTGCAGTGTCTTCTCTTGTTGCAGAGCATGGGCTCTAGGGCACTTGGGCTTCATTAGTTGCTTCATGTGGGCTCAGCAGTTGCCACTCCCGGGCTCTAGAGCACAGGCTCAGTAGTTGTGGCACATGGGTTTAGTTGCTTCGAGGCATGTGGGATCTTCCCAGATCGGGGATCAAACCTGTGTCTCCTGCACTGGCAGATGGATTCTTTACCACTGAGCCATGAGGAAAGCCCCAAGAATTTTTTTTTAATGAGAAGAAATATGAGGATCATGCAGTTACTGATGCAAAAAAAGTGAACTTACACACTTTCAAGTGAAGTAAGACACACATACAGATTTTAATAAAAGGTACTATGTAACCAGGGCATAAACAGAACCACACAGTACATGCAGTTAGAGCCCTCATAGTTTGCTTTGGGGAGAGGAGCATAAGGTATTGGCTTTTTCAAAAGGATGGGATTTTGGCAAAGGAAGAAAAGCTAAGTATCTGCAAGACAGCCTTGCTCAGTGAAAGGCCGGTAGCTACATTAGGTTGGAACTGAGTGTCCACGACAGGAAGGGCAGAAGGATAGGAGCAAGCCAGATGGATAGGCTGTAGAAACATAGGAAATTTTGAGCAAAACACGTGAAATTCTCCCTTAGCCCAGTCAAGTTGACACAATTAACCATCATAATTCCTGTGGAGAATACTCACCCTGTACATCGCCCATGAGATGACATACTTACAGGATGATGACCTTCCACGTATAACAGACAATTTGAACAGCTCCTAGGTGTCAGGTTGCTCTAACAAACAGATTTGTTAACAAATGTATTTTCTTAATTAAGAATGAAATGGATAACATATTTATAAAATAGTCTTTCATGATAAGTTTGAGAAAAAGGTATTCTAAAGGCCAGTGTCTAGAGGCCCATCCTTTTGTCTCAACTTATTCTGCTCCTGCCCAAGGTCAAGATTGATTATCTCTAGCTTGGATCATTAACAGCCTCATTCTCTCTGATTTTCTGCACTTTCACTATGATGTGTCTAGGAGTGAGTTTTTGTTTTTTATCCTGCCTAGAACTCATTGGGCTTTTAGAATCTGTGCATTTCACTTGCTCTGAAAAATCCTTGGCCATCATTTTCTTCCCCATTCCTCTCTCCTGTCTTTCTGGGATTTGAATTAAACATATATTAGACCTCCTCACTCTACTCTTTGTGTCTCTTATCCTACTGTTTTTCATATTAATTTATTTCTCCAGGCGGAATTCTGGATGATCTATTCTAGTCTACCTTCCAATTCAATAATTGTCTTAGGTTTATTTTTCTTGACTGCATTTATCACCATCTAATGGTTATGCCAATGTTATTTGTTTATTTATTTTTTGCTGAGCTTCGTGGCTTGTGGGATCTTCCTTCCTCAGTCAGGGACTGAAAACAAGCCACTGAAGTGCACAGTGAAAGCATGAGTCCTAATGGCTGGAGACCAAGAGAATTCCCTCTCTGCTGTTATTTATGATTTTCTGTTCCCTGAAGATATTTTAAAACATACTTTTAAATTTTTTGAAATATAGGCCATAGTAATTATAGTCTACTTTTCATTCTGGCTGTCACTTACAATATATTTTTTTTTCCTTATGTGCCTACATAAGGTACAGGGCTTGAAGTTCCTTGGATCACTGCAGTGATGTATATCTAGGCTGCAATTTATTCCAGCACTTGTTACTTGTGGTTCACTATTACCTGAAAGGGTATTTATTATTTATTATTATTTTCAGCTTAAAGTGGTGGCAGAGCTCATCAGACCTACTCACTGGAGCTGTGGGATTCGACTTTCATTTTCTTTTCCCATGAGGCCACCAAAACCACAGATCAGTTCCATAATTCTTTCTTCTGGATTCAGCTAATGCCCTCAGGAAAAATTGGCTCTGAGTGCTGGGCTTTCCTATTTGGGTTCTTGTCTTCTTCAAGATTTTAGTCTCATAGTTTCTTAGTGCTTAACAAAGATACTTTCTTTATACATTTCACCCAGTAATTTTTAGTTGTCCTCATTGGGATGGTTAGTCCAAATTACTAAGCCTGCCATTACTGTAAGCAGAGGTGTTCAGCATCCTCCTAACTTCTCTCCTTGTCACCAATCTCTCTTTCTTCCCGTTTCTCCTCTAGAAAGTAACTGAAAGTTTCTTCCTGATGGTGTTATTTTCCTGAACAAATCCTCCAAAAGCTTGCTGCTAGGTGTAAATTAGAAATTAAATTCCTCAGTTTGGACAATCGGATCTAAAATGCTCTTTCTGAGAAGTACTGTATAGTGCTGGGAACTGTAGTACTGTATATACTGGGAACTCTACTCAATACACTGTGGTGACCTAAACGGAAAGGAATTCTAAAATAGAGGGGATAACTGATTCACTTTGTTATACAGCAGAAGCAGATATAACATTGTAAAGCAACTATACTCCAATAAAAATTAACTTAAAAATAAAAGAAGAGATGTGGATGGAAAATGGAGTATGTGGAGTGGATTATGGAGAGAAAACATGAAAAAAAGTTAATGAGAAGCCAGTTAATGAGAAGTCTGAAATTTTTAAAGTAAGAAAATATGTGATTTTGTTTGGGTTTAGACATGGCACTTTATTGGCAGTATAGAAATTGTGTAGGTGTCATAAATAGAATGTCTGCATTCCCCCCAAATCTATATGCTGAAATCTTAATTCCCAAGGTAATGGTATTAGAAGGTGGAGTGTATGGGAGGTGCCTAGGTCATAAGGGTGGGGTCCTCATGAATGTGATTAGTGCCTTATTTAAGAGGGTCCAGAGAGATACTCTGCCCCTTCTGCCAAGTGAGGACATAGTGAAAAGTTGGCATTTAAGATCCAGGAAGTGGACTTCAGGAGACACCAAATCTGCTGGTGCCTTGGTCTTGGATATACCAGCTTCTAGGGTGAAAAATAAATGTTTGCTGTTTATAAAATAAAACTTTCTTTCTTAGCTTCATTTATTCACTGAGTAGGTATCTTCTGTGCACTGAATGTGTGACCCTCACTAGGCCAGATGCTACCTATTCTTTGGCTTCTTACTTCATTTACCTCTTGTCTTACCTCCCAATCCACTTTATACTTTAGCAAAACTGAAATACTCATTGTCATGTGACAGACCTGGGTCAGATAACAGATGGGCTAACTCCTAGGTCAGTGATATTTCCTCTACCTCATAATACCATATTCATGTTTAAGTCATAATACCATATTCATGTTTAAGTCTATTCAATCTAGATATCTACGTACATTCTAATAAATGACATTGACAAAAACTCAAAAAGTACAAAGTGACTTTCTCATATTCTTTACTGTCTTTTGGAATCTTTCTCATATGTATCTGGGATGTAAGCTCTGGAAATAAATTCATTTTTGCCATCAAGCTTTTGGTAATTTCCATAGTCACAAATGGGGCTTCCTTGGTGGCCCAGTGGTAAAGAACCCACCTGCCAATGGAGGAGACATGGGTTCGATCCCTGGGCTGGAAAGATCCCCTGAAGAAGGAAATGGCAACCCACTCCAGTATTTTGCCTGGGAAATCTTAGGTACAGAGAAGCCTGGTGGACTACAGTGGGGTCCCAAGAGTCAGACACGACTTAGTAAGTAAACTAAAACAGTAAAACTGTGAGGCTTTTGTGTCTACATGTTGGGGCCAGGATGCTGGAGCATTAGAGTGGCCTGCTCTCCAGGGGCTAACTGCCTTGAAGATCTGATACAATGACCTTTGCCTTCTTTTCCCCTCCTATGATGCCAGCCAAGAAGCCTCACGTCAACTTTGCACCCCTTAGCTATGGGAGGGGGGCACTCCGGGAGCCCAGTTTCTGTCCTGATGACCCTCCAGAGCCCTATCATAAAACACATTGACTGAACCTTTTCCACCCTTTCCAGAAAAGAGGCACTTGGGTTCCATGGAAGCCCAAGGATCTCAGAACAATCCCCAATCAACTATCTTCTGATCCCTCAAAGCTCTCTAGATCTTTCAAAATTCAACATGGACAGTCAATTTACTCCTTTCACAATGAAAAGCAAACCCTTAGGCACACGCTGTTTGAAGAGAAAAGCAGATCTTGCATTTTTGCAGAGGGAAGGTGCGGGGTGGGGTGCCCCACCACCGCGAACACGCAGCCCAGTTCTCCAGCTGCCAGGGAGCTGGAGCTGACCCAGGAATGACTGCAGCGGGCGGAATGAGCAGAGGTCTAGGTGGTGCCCAAGCCATAATAGCAGGCAGAAGCGCGTGTCTTTTTGAATGGCTCCTGGCATCTGCAGGATTTGCTAACCTCGCAATGCCATCGGGGTGGGCGGAGCCAGGTGCGTGCCAGGCTTCCTGAAGGCTCCCTGGCAACCAAAAGTGCTTCAGAGGCTATGCACTCGAAAGCAGAGGGATTCGTCCTTGGCGTGCTTAGTGGAGTGGAGTTGCTGGGCTGCTGATCTTCTTGCCGCTCTCAGGCTCAGGGTCACTGATCCATCCCCACCTTCCCTAAGGTAAAATGGGCTCACCCTAAAGGCTGGCTCTTACAGGAAAAACAAGCTCTACTCTCCCGCACCCACCCACCCCCTCCACTCCCTCCACCTCATAGTTTGCAGGTTCGCCCTGTCCTCTGCCTTCCTCCAGGTCCACAGCTGTCTGCTGTGTTCTCCGACTAGGAACTATGGCGTCCAGAGGTGCTGTGAGTCATTGTGTTCCTACTGCTCAACAGGATCCTGCTCTTGAAGGGCAACAACTGCAATACCACCTGGAAATTCCAATTTGATGTCCAACCCAGCCTCCTCTGATGTTCCTGACGTCATTCTGGACTTCTTTAATTGGTAAGCAGAGGTCGCCAGGCTGCCAGGAACTGGGAGTGCAGTGGATGAGTGGACAAACTTTTAGAAGGAGATGGCTGGGGGAGATGTGGGCCTGGGCTTTTAAACCCTTGCCCATGCACCCTGCCTACTGGCCAGTTCCTAGAGGAATTGGTGATGAAGACAGGGACGTGCAGTTTAGATGGAGCCCCCTTGTTCTAGTGCCTATGTTACTGTGGTAGCCAACTGTGCCCCAGTCGCAGGGTTTGGGGAACTGCCATCCCAGGGTCCACCCATCCATATCCAGGGACTGAGTTCTCCTCAGTCATGTGTACTGGCCTCTGTGTTTATGTGTGTATGTGTGTGTGTGTGTGTAAGCAGGGAGGGGCCAGTTGTGGGACGATGGCCAAAAATAATATTTTGCACTGAGTTGACATGTGGTGTATTTGAGAGAGCCTTGAATGTCCTACTCTCAAGTTTCTCTCCCCACTCTACTCCCCCAGATAGGGTCCTGTAGCAACAAACCTCCATATTCAATGCACCAGATGCATTCCTGCTTAATATCGCTGTATAGTGTTTCCTTGTCAGCCAGCAGAATTATTCAAAGAAACCAATCACATCCTTGCTCAGGAACCAGGGGCTACCTCACCCTCCAAATACTTCAAATCCCTCTTCCCACGGACCCTTCTGCTTCACTCCATTCCAGAATGCAACTCCCATATGTCTTACATGGGCCTGCAGTGTCCACCTTTCCTGGGCTTCCCAAGAGGTGAGTCACTGTGTCTCTGAACCTATCCCCATAACCACCTGGAAGGTCTGGACCACTCATGATTAGATGAGATAAAAATACAAAGCTGTAAATTTGCACTGCTAGGAATGTGAAATATTCTGAGGGGATTTGTACAGAGAGAAAAGATTTAAAAAAAAAAAATTCCATGCAACTGAAGTGGCAGCACATAGCAGAAGATGGTTTCAGTCTGTACCCCTCCGGCTTGGGGGCCCAGCAATCTTCTGCTGTGCCACTCTGTTACCTTTGTCTCTGATGCAGTAAAAGTCCTGATCATCCTAGATACAGGGAAAAATGACCATAGCACTTTTGTGACACAGTGATGAAATGAATCCAAATCCAACTCAAGCCAGAGACTTTAAAATTTATTAAGCAACCATTGTCATAGAGGAGGCCCCTAGCCCTAATGAAACTGATTTGAGGCTCTCTGAAGGAAGAAATGTATAAATGTGAGCAGAGTAGAGAGGACACCTGCCCCATCACACACAGAAAGTATATCCAGTGACAAACAAGCAAAAAGGATCAGAGAGAAACAAATCAGAAGACTTGAATACAGAGGGAGGAATGAATTTAAATTGATGCAAAGACCCACAGTTTAATCTGGTTGGAAATCTAGAATTTGCTAAAAGAATTTACACCCCGGTGAGACCTTTGTCCTTGGCAGACGACTGTCTTCTCACTGTGTCCTCACATGGCCTTTTCTTTGTTTAGTGCGGGGGGAGAGAGAGAGCTCTGTGGTATCTCTTCCTCTTCTTATAAGGATACCCTCCCCCCTATTGGATTAGAGCTCCGTGCTTATGACATCCATGTCACCAAATACAGTCAAATAGGGGTTAATGCTTCAGCATATACATTTTGAGAGAATAGGATTCAGTCCATAACATCTTGATATATATTTTGTGTGTCTGTGAGGCCAGTGATTCTCAGAGTTCTTTACCTCAACTGAGACAATTTTTAGGCAATGGCCCAAGAGTTTATAAAAATGTACAGATGGTTCCATTTGCTAGCCAGGGCATCCAGTACTAAAATGAGGCTGGGCCAATTGTGCTGACCCATTGGTCCTGTCCTTTATCATGCGTATTGCCACTATCAATGAGTATTATTGCTTTCCATCCCTCTAAGGGATGATGGTGACAATGCCATATGTAGTGTACAAACATTCAATTTTTCCACACAATTGATTCCAAGGGGCTCCCCAGGTAGCCAAGAGGTCTGGAAGAGGGATGGCTTCTTCTACCACTATCTCATCTGCCCATATGTCTTGTATCAGGGAGGCCTCAGTAACCATGCTGAGGTTTTGGGGTACTGGTTCCTTGATCCAAGGCATCCTGGGCAACTGGGTACAGGGCGTCACTGGCTCAGGGACTCTGAGAACCTCTATTTTGAGGATTATGTGGCTGATAGTTGCCACTCTAATGGTTTGTAGTACAGAGCCAAGAAGGGCAGTTTCTTGCATCAGTAGCCTGTGGGCAACTTATAGCCATCATGGGTGGTCCAGAGATGCCAGGGGGCATGAACAAAGGTTACTAAAGCCTGAACAATGAAGAGGCTTCATTGGAGACACTACCGAGAGCGTCCATTGTTTTCGACTTGGACAGATTCTAGAGTCTTTTGTTGGAAGAAGCTTTTATCATTTTGTTAATATAAATCCTTTTAGTAAATTCTGGGTTTCTAGTTGGATTAAATTGTAACTTTAGACAGAAGCAGCCATAAAACGAGTTTATATATTGAGTGACGAGGCGCATAGGAACTTAACCCTATATACCCCCCCGGGAGCAATGGTTTAGTGGTCACTAATTCATTACTTGTAGTGACTTTGTAGGATATAAAGTGAACACACACTCACACATTGCAGGGACTGATGTTCCTTGATCAGCATGTGAAAATATGTTAGGATCACAGTTATGCTCAGGGCCTGTTCCTATTCCCATGCCCTTGGGAAGGAAACCTACCTGCTAAAAGTCTCAGGTATCTTGGTTGACACATCAGAAAGCTTTGGAAAGGCCAGATACCTGTAGGGCTCAGGCTGAGTACTTGAGTATACTCATCCAAGACACCTCCAGGCTGGAAGCACATGATTAACGAGAGAAACGTCTTTGAGAAGACAGCCTTGAGGCCTAAGAATCTGAAATGAATTTTTTGGGTAAAGCCAGAATGTTCTCTCTTTGTGTCAAGCCACATTCCCTGTTCTAAAAACAGAGGTATACAAGAGAAAGGTTGACATGGATGTGACGGTAAAATGTCATTCCCAGCTCAGATAATGTGACTTTGTGCAGGAGAATGTAGACTTGTTAGCTCAGCTCAGGAGGGCACCGAGTGTGGAAGATTACGCTTCCCGGGGCAATCAATGCCCCTGGATGGTGTCCCCACCAACCTGGAGAGCTGTGTTCATGCTGACTCCAAGCTAGTACTCTTTAGGGGGTTGAAGTAATTATTTTTTTTTTGTAGGCTGCCCTCTGCCTGCTTCCTCTCCTCTCCACTTGCCAGAATGCCTGCACTCTATCCCAGCCCCTCATCCTGCCTGGTGACATTGACCCAGTCTTTGTGCCCCATCCTCTGGATAAAAGCTGGAGAGGAGAGAAAGAGGCTGCCTCACTGCGTGCTTCTGGCTCACTCACCATATAAAGAGAAGGGAGCAGGGGAAAGAATGTGCATACATATGACTACATACATCTGTATGTGTGCCAGAGAAGGCACGGCCCTCAAAAGGTGACAGCTGGGGTATTCTCTGTTGTTGGTTCTCTGGGAAACAATGTGACGTATACTGATAACCAGTGACTTCTCTGTTTCAGCAAAAGCCTTGCAAATGAAGCTGGTTTAGATTCTTGACAGGCGCTGACAGGATATCGTGTCCATTTTAGTCCACATATAAGAGGAAACCTGCTTCTAGGCACTTGAGGGTTTTTTTTTTTTTTATTGAAGTATAGTTGATTTACAATGTTGTGTTAATTTCAGGTGCACAACAGAGTGACTCAGTTTTACATATACAGACATTCTTTTCTATATTATTTTTCATTGTGGTTTATCACAGGATATTGAATATAGTTCCCTGTGCTATACAGTAGGACCTTGTTGTTTATCCATTCTATGTATAATAGTTTTCATCTGCTAGATCCAAACTCCCAATCCATTCCTCCCCTACAACCTCCCCCCACCCCAGGCTAGGCAAGCACAAGTCTGTTCTCTATGTCTGCTAGTCTGTTTCTGTTTCATAGATAAGTTCATTTGCAGACAGTTGAGGGTATCTTTAATGACTTTTTTTATTGTAATTAAAAAAATATTTATTTAACTTATTAGTCTATGTTGGGTCTTAGTTGTGGCACATGGGATCTTCATTGCTTACATGCAGCATCTTTTAAGTTAGGGCATGTGGGATATTTGTTTTTAGTTTGTGGGTTGTTTAGTTGCAGCCTATGGGATCTTTTAGTTTTGGTATGTGGGATTTTGTTGCGGCATGCAGGATCTTTAGTTGTGGCGTGGGGGATCTTTTAGTTGTAGTGTGTGGGATCTTTGTAGTTGCATGTAGATCTTTAGTTACAGCATATGTGATCTTTGAGTTGTTGTATGTAAGATCTTTAAGTTGCACAATGAGGAATATTTTTAGTTGCAGCTTGTGAGATCTTTTGTTTGGGTTATGGGGATATTTGTTGCGATATGTGGGATCTTTGTTGTGTCACGTAGGAACTTTTAGTTGTGACATGTGGATCTTTTAGTTGCAGTAAGCAAGATCTTTAGTTGTGGCATGGGGCATCTTTAGTTGCTACATACAGAATCTTTTCGTTTTGGTATGCAGGATCTTTTAATTGTGGTATTGGGATATTTGTTGTGATATGTAGGATCTTAGCTGCACCATGCAGAATCTATTAGTTGTGGTATGTGGGATCTTTTAGTCACAGCATGCGGCATCTATCAGTTGGGAAATGCAAGATCCTTCTAGTTGCAACATGCACGATCTTCATTGCAGCATATAAGATTTTGTTGTAGCACATGAGATCTTTACCTGCAGTATGTGGGATCTTTGTTGCGGCACCCAGGATCTTTTTAATGGTGGCAGGCAAAATCTTCATTGTGGCGTGTGGGATATTTATAGTTGTGGTATATGGGATCTTTGTTGCAGCCTGGGGGATCTTTAGTTGTGGCATATGGGATCTTTTAGTTTTGGTATATGGGATCTTTGTTGTGGCCCATGGGATCTTTGTTGTGCCATGTGGGATCTTTTAGTTGCGGTATTGGGACACTTGCTGCAGTATGTGGGATCTTAGTTGCGGCATGTGAAATATTTTATTTCTGGCATGTGGGATCATTTAGTTGGAACATGCAAGATATTTTTAGTTGGAGAATGTGAGATCTTGGTTGCAACATGTCAGATTTGGTTGTGGCATGTGGGATCTTTAGTTGTAGCATGTGGGATCTTTGTTGCAGCATGCAGGGTCTTTTAGTTGTGGCATGCTGGATCTTTTTAGTTGTGGTGTGTGTGATCTTTGTTGCAGCATGTGAGATCTTTAGTTGTGCCATGCTGGATCTTTTAAATTGTGGCATGTAGGATCGTTGTTGTGGCATGCGAGTTAGCTTTTGATTTGTGACATGTGGGACATTTTAGTTGAGAGATGCAAGGTTTTTTAGTTGCCACGTGTGAGATCTCGGTATGTGGGATCTTTTTAATTGTGGTATGCAGAATCTTTGTTGCAGCATGCAGGATCTTTTTATTTGTAGCATGTGGGATAATTTAGTTGTGGCATACAGGATCTTTGGTTGCAGCATGTGAGATCTTTTTAGTTGTGGCATGCAGGCTATTTGGTGGCAGCATGTGGGATCTTTAGTTGTGGCATGTAGGATCTTTTAGTGGTGGTATGTGGGATCTTTGTAGTGGCATGTGGATCTTTAGTTGGGGCATGTGGGATCTTTTTAGTTACAGCAAGCAGGAATTTAATCGTGGCATGGGGGATCTTAAGTTATAGCATACAGGATCATTTAGTTTTGGTATGTGGGATCTTTGTCACAGCATGCGGGATCTTCTAGTTGTGGCTTGCAGCATCTTTTAGTTGGAGCATGTGAGATGTTTGTAGTTTCAGAATGCAGGATCTTTGTTGCAGCATGTGGAATATTGTTGAGGCATGTGGGATCTTTAGCTGTAGCATGTGGGATCTTCATTGCAGCATTCAGGGTCTTTTTAATTGTGGCAGGCAGGATCTTTGCTGTGCCATGTGGAATCTTTTTAGTTTTAATATGTGGGATCTTTGTTGCTGCATGTGGGATCTTTTAGTTGGAGCATGTGAGGTATTTTTAATTGCAGAATGTAGGATCTTCATTGCAGCTTCTCAGATTTTGTTGCAGCATATGGGATCTTTATTTGTAGCATGTGGGATCTTTGTTGTGGCATACAGCATCTTTTAGTTGGAGCATGAGAGATATTTTTAGTTGCAGATTGTGGGATCTTCTTTCAGCATGTGGGATTTTGTTGTGGCATGTGGAATTTTGTTGAGGCATGTGGGATCTTTAGTTGTAGCATTTGGATCTTTCTTGCAGCTTTTTATTTGTGGCAGGCAGGATATTCGTTGTTCCATGTGGGGTCTTTTTTTGTTGTGATATGTGGGATCTTTGTTGCACAATGTGGGATCTTTTAATTGCAGCACATTGGATCTTCTAGTTGTGGCATGTAGGATCTCTTTAGTTGTGGTATGTGTGATCTTTTTTGTGGCATGTGGAATACTTGTTGCAGCATGTGGGATCATTAGATGTGGATTGTGGGATCTTTTCAATTGTGGCATGTGGAACCTTTGTTGTGGCATGCAGGGTATCTTTTTATTTGTGGCATGTGGGATCTTTTAGTTGGGGCATGCAAGGTATTTTTAGTCGCAGCGTGTGAGGACTATTTAGTTGTGTTATGTGGGACCTTTTTAATTGTGGCATGCAGGATCTTTGTTACAGCGTGCGGAATCTTTTTATTTGTGGCATGGAGGATCTTTAGTTGTGGTTATTGGATCCTTTTAGTTGTGGCATGTGGCATCTTTTAGTTGGATCATGTGAGATATGTTTAGTTGCTGAATGCAGGATCTTCTTTGCAGCATGTGGGATCATTTTGTTGCAGCATGTGGCATCTTTTAGTTGGAGCATGCGAGGTATTTTTAGATGCAGAATGCAGGATCTTTTTAGCATGTAGGATTTTGTTGCCGCATGTGGGATCTTTAGTTGTAGCATGAGGGACTTTTGTTGCAGCATGTGGATATGTAGTTATGGTAGAGAGGACCTTTGTTGTGGCATGCAGGG
The DNA here is from genome assembly GCF_023699985.2 of Odocoileus virginianus. Classification (NCBI taxonomy): domain Eukaryota; kingdom Metazoa; phylum Chordata; class Mammalia; order Artiodactyla; family Cervidae; genus Odocoileus; species Odocoileus virginianus. The sequence continues at coordinate 52,261,588 of NC_069708.1, read as the reverse complement.
TCTTTTAAATTGTGGCAGGCAGGATCTTCATTGTGCCATGTGAGATCTTTTTTGTTGTGATTTTTGCGATATTTGTTGTGGCACTTGGAATATCTGTTGCAGCATGTGAAATCTTTAGTTTTGACATGCAGGACCTTTAGTTGCAGCATTCAGAATCTTTTTATTGTGGCATGAGGAATCTTTATGGTTGCTGCATGTGGGCTCTTTTAGCTGTGGCATGCAGGATCTTTTAGTCTTCATATGTGGGATCTTTGTTCTGGCATGAAGGATCTTTTCTGTGGCATGTGAGATCTTTTAGTTTGGCATGTGGGATCTTTGTTGGGGCGTGTGGGATCTTTGTTGCTACACGTTGAATCTATTAGTTCTAGCATGTTGGGTCTTTCAGTTGTGGCATGTGAGATCCTTTTAGTTAGGCTATGCTTGTTCTTCATTGTCGCCTGTGGGATTTTGTTGCAGCATGTGAGATCTTTCTGTTGTGGTATGTTGGATCTTTGTTATGGTATGTGGGATGTTTATAGTTCTATTATATGGTATCTTTGTTGCAGTATGCGGGATCTTTAGTTGTGCTATGGGATATCTTTAAATGTGGCATACAGTATCTTTTAGTTTTGGTATGTGGGATCTTTGTTGCAACATGCGAGATCTTTTAGTTTTGGCACTGGGATCTTAGTTTTGGCATGTGGGTTATTTTAGTGTGGTATGTGAGATCTTTAGTTGCATTATGCGGCATCTTTTAGTTGGGGCATGCAACATATTTTTAGTTATAGAATGTGGGATCTTCATTGCAGCATGTGGGACTATGTTGCAGCATATGGGATCTTTAGTTGTAGCATGTGGGGTCCTTGTTGCAGCATATGGATCTTTAGTTGTTTCAGTTGATATCTTTGTTGTGGCATGTGGAGTCTTTTTAATTGTGACAGGCAGGGTCATCACTGTGCTATGTGCAATCTTTTTTATTTGTGATTTATCAGACCTTTGTTGTGGTATCTGGGATCTTTGTTGTAGCATGTTGGATCTTTTAGCTGGTGGCATGTAGGATCTTTAATTTGTGGCATGTAGGTGACACGACTGAGCGACTGAACTGAAATGAGCGGAGGCTATTTTTAGTTGTGTGATCTTTGTTGTGTCATGTGGCATCTTTCTTGCAGCATGTAGGACCTTTAGTTTTGGCATGCTGGATCTTTTAGTTGTAGTATTGGGATCTTTCTTATAGCATGTGGGATCTTAGTTGTAGGATGTGGGACCGTTTAGTTGTGGTATCTTTAAGTTGCAGCATGTGGTATCTTTCTTGTGGCATGTGGGAACTTTTAATGTGGCATTCAGCATCTTTTAGTTGGAGCATGTGAGATACTTTTAGTTGATGAATGTGGGATTTTTGTTGCAGCATATGGGATTTTCTTGTGGCATGTGGGATCTTTAGTTGTACCATGTGGGATCGTTGTTGCAGCATGTGGGGTAGTTTTAATTGTGGCAGTCAGGCTCTTCATTTTGTCACGTGGGATCTTTTTTGTAGTGATATGTGGGATCTTCGTTGCAACATGGGATCTTTTAGTTGCAGCATGCAGGATCTTTTAGTCATAGCATGTGTGATTTTTCTTGTGGCATGTGGAATCTTTGTTGTAGCATGTGGCATCTTTAGTGGTGGCATGCATGATCTTTTTAATTGTTGTGTGTAGGATCTTTGTTGCGGCGTGTGGGATATCTTTTTATTTGTGGCATGTGGGATCATTTTGTTGGGGCATGTGAAATCTTTTTAGTTGCAGCATGTGAGTTATTTTAGTTGTGGCATGCAGGATGTTTGTTGCAGCATGAAGTATCTTTATTTGTGGTGTGTGGGATCCTTGTTGTGGCATGTAGGACCTTTAGTTGTAGCATGTGAGAACTTTGTTGCAGCTTTCAGGGTCTTTTTAATTGTGGCAGGCAGGATCTTCATTGTGCCATGTGGGATCTTTTTAGTTGTGATATGTGGACTCTTTGTTGTGGTATGTGGGATCTTTGTTGGCGACATGCAGAATCTTTTTAATTGTGGCATAGGATCTTTGTTGTGGCATGAAGGATATTTTATTTGTGGCATATGAGATCTTTTAGTTGTGCCATGCAAGATCTTTAGTTGAAGTATGGGAAATCTTTTTATCTGTGGCATGCAAGATTTTCATTGTGGCATGCATGATCTTTTAGTTCCAGCCTGCCAGATCTTTATGGTTTTGGCATATAAGATCTTCAGATGTGGCATGCGGGATCTTTAGTTGCAGCATCAGGATCTTTTAGCCATGGTATGTGGGATCTTTGTAGGTCGTGTGGATCTTTAGCTGGGGCATGTGGGATATTTTTTAGTTGCGGCATGCAGGATCTTTAGTTGCAGCATATGGGATCTTTCAGTTGTGTTAAGTAGGAAATGTGTTGCAGTATATGGGATCTTTGCTGTGGCATGCAGGATCTTTTAGTTGCAGCATGTGAGATATTTTTGGGTGTGGAATGTGGGATCTTTTAAACTGGGGCATGCAGGATATTGGTTGCAGCTGAGGGATCTTTTTAATGGTGGCGTGTGAGATCGTTGTGGCATGTGGATCTTTTAGTTGTGGCAGGCAGGATCTTTAGTTGCATTATGGGGAATCTTTATTTGTGGCATGCAGGATATTTTAGTTTCAGAATGTGAGATCTTTTTAGTTGTGGCATGCAGGATCTTTATGCAGCATGCGAGAACTTTAGTTGTGGCATGTAGGATCTTTTGGCTGTGGTATTGGGATATTTGAGCAGTATGTGGGATCTTAGTTGCAGCATGTGGGATCTTTGTTGTGGCATGTGGGATCTTCACTGTGTCATATGAGATCTTTATAATTGTGGTATATGGGATCTTTGTTGCTGCATGTGGAATCGTCACTGCAGCATGTGGAATCTTTAGTTGTGGCATGCTGGATCTTTTTAATTGTTACAGGCAGGATCTTTATTGTGGCATGGAAGCTCTTAAATTGTGGTATGCGGGATATTTTTTGCAGCATGAGAGATCTTTTTTTTGCAGCATGTGGGATCTTTAGTGGCGGCATGCAGATCTTATAAATTGTCACATGTAGGATCTTTGTTGCTGCATGCAAGATCGTTTTATTTCTGGCATGTGGGAGGTTTTAGTTGTGGCATGCAGAATCTTTTGGTTGCAGCATGTGGGATCTTTTTAGTTGTGATACATGTGATTTTTATTGTGGCGTGTGGGATACGTGTTGCGGCATAGGTGATCATTTGTTGCAGCAAACAAGATTTTTTTACTCGCAACATTTCAGATCTGTTTATTTTTTTTTAATGGAATTAGGGTAAAATGATTTATGGCTTATAATTATATGCTTATTAAATAATTCTCAGCAGTTGCATAATCCAAGTACTAAGCATGCAAAATACAACCAATTGGGCTGAAACAAGTTATCAAAGCTAAATTAGTTAGAGGTGGTACACTTTAGCTTGTTAGGCTCTATATCCCTTTTTTTTTCATTTATTTTTATTAGTTGGAGGCTAATTACTTTACAATATTGTAGTGGGTTTTGCCATACATTGACATGAATCAGCCACGGATTTACATGTGTTCCCCATCCTGAACCCCCCTCCCACCTACCTCCCCATCCCATCTCTCTGGGTCTTCCCAGTGCACCAGCCCTGAGCACTTGTCTCATGCATCCAACCTGTGCTGGCGAGCTGATTCACACTTGATAATATACATGTTTCAACGCTATTCTCTCAGACCATCCCACCCTGGCCTTCTCCCACAGAGTCCAAAAGTCTGTTCTATACATCTGAGTCTCTTTTTCTGTCTTGCATATAGGGTTATTGCTACCATCTTTCTAAATTCCATATATATGCGTTAGTATACTGTATTGGTGTTTATCTTCCTGGCTTACTTCACTCTGTATAATGGGCTCCAGTTTCATCCACCTCATTAGAACTGATTCAAATGTACTCTTTTTAATGGCTGAGTAATATTCCATGGTGTATATGTACCACAGCTTTCTTATCCATTCGTCTGCTGATGGACATCTAGGTTGCTTCCATGTCCTGGCTATTATAAACAGTGCTGTGATGAACATTGGGGTGCCTGTGTCTCTTTCAGATCTGGTTTCCTTTCCTCGGTGTGTATGCCCAGGAGTGGGATTGCTGGGTCATATGGCAGTTCTATTTCCAGTTTTTTAAGGAATCTCCACACTGTTCTCCATAGTGGCAGTACTAGTTTGCATTCCCACCAACAGTGTAAGAGGGTTCCCTTTTCTCCACACCCTCTCCAGCAATTATTGCTTGTAGACTTTTGGATAGCAGCCATCCTGACTGGCGTGTAATGGTACCTCATTGTGGTTTTGATTTGCATTTCTTTGATAATGAGTGATGTGGAGCATCTTTTCATGTGTTTGTTAGCCATCCATATGTCTTCTTTGGAGAAATGTCTGTTTAGTTCTTTGGCCCAGTTTTTGACTGGGTCATTCATTTTTCTGGAATTGAGCTGCAGGAGTTGCTTGTATATTTTTGAGATTAATCCTTTGTCTGTTGCTTCGTTTGCTATTATTTTCTCCCATTCTGAAGGCTGTCTTTTCACCTTGCAACTTCCTTTGTTGTGCAAAAGCTTTTAAGTTTAATTAGGTCCCATTTGTTTATTTTTGCTTTTATTTCCAATATTCTGGGAGGTGGGTCATAGAGGATCTTGCTGTGATTTATGTCATAGAGTGCTTTGCCCGTGTTCTCCTCTAGGACTTTTATAGCTTCTGGTCTTACATTTAGATCTTTAATCCATTTTGAGTTTATTTTTGTGTGTGGTGTTAGAAAGTGTTCTAGTTTCATTCTTTTACAAGTGGCTGACCAGTTTTCCCAGCACCATTTGTTAAAGAGGTTGTCTTTTTTCCATTGTATAGTCTTGCCTCCTTTGTCGAAGATAAGGTGACCATGGGTACGTGGATTTATCTTTGGGCTTTCTATTTTGTTCCATTGATCTATATTTCTATCTCTGTGCCAGTACCATACTGTCTTGATGACTGTGGCTTTGTAGTAGAGCCTGAAGTCAGGCAGGTTGATTCTTCCAGCTCCATTCTTCTTTCTCAAGATTGCTTTGGCTATTCGAGGTTTTTTGTATTTCCATACAAATTGTGAAATTATTTGTTCTAGTTCTGTGAAAAAATACCATTGGTAGCTTGATAGGGATTACATTGAATCTATAGATTGATTTGGGTAGTATAGTCATTTTCACAATATTGATTCTTCCAACCCATGAACACAGTATATTTCTCCATCTATTTGTGTCCTCTTTGATTTCTTTCATCAGTGTTTTATAGTTTTGTATATATAGGTCTTCTGTTTCTTTAGGTAGATACACTCCTAAGTATTTTATTCTTTTTGTTGCAATGGTGAATGGTATTGTTTCCTTAATTTCTCTTTCTGTTTTCTCATTGTTAGTATATAGGAATGCAAAGGATTTCTGTGTATTAATTTTATATCCTGCAACTTTATTATATTCATGGATTAACTCTAGTAATTTTCTGGTAGAGTCTTTAGGGTTTTCTATGTAGAGGATCATGTCATCTGCAAACAGTGAGAGTTTCACTTCTTCTTTTCCTATCTGGATTCCTTTTATTTCTTTTTCTGCTCTGATTGCTGTGGCCAACACTTCCAAAACTATGTTGAATAGTAGTGGTGAGAGTGGGCCCCCTTGTCTTGTTCCTGACTTTAGGGGAAATGCTTTCAATTTTTCACCATTGAGGATAATGTTTGCTGCAGGTTTGTCATATATAGCTTTTATTATGTTGAGGCATGTTTCTTCTATTCCTTCTTTCTGGAGAGTTTTTATCATACATGGATGTTGAATTTTGTCAAAGGCTTTTTCTGCATCTATTGAGATAATCATATGGTTTTTATCTTTCAATTTGTTAATGTGGTGTATTACATTGATTGATTTGCAGATATTAAAGGATCCTTGCATTCCTGGGATAAAGCCCACTTGGTCATGGTGTATGATCTTTTTAATATGTTGTTGGATTCTGTTTGCTAGAATTTTGTTAAGGATTTTTGCATCTATGTTCATCAGTGATACTGGCCTGCAGTTTTCTCTTTTTTGCGGCATCCTTGTCTGGTTTTGGTATTAGGGTGATGGTGGCCTCATAGAATGAGTTTGGAAGTTTGCCAACTTCTGCAATTTTCTGGAAGAGTTTGAGTGAGATGGGGGTTAGCTCTTCTCTAAATTTTTGGTAGAATTCAACTGTGAAGCCATCTGGTCCTTCCAGCTTTTGTTTGCTGGAAGATTTCTGATTACAGTTTTGATTTCTGTGCTTGTGATGGGTCTGTTAAGATCTTCTATTTCTTCCTGGTTCAGTTTTGGAAAGTTATACTTTTCTCAGAACTTGTCCATTTCTTCCAAGTTGTCCATTTTATTGGCACATAGCTGCAGGTAGTAGTCTCTTATGATCCTTTGTATTTCAGTGTTGTCTGTTGTGATCTCTCGATTTTCATTTCTAATTTTGTTGACTTGGTTCTTCTCCCTTTGTTCCTTGATGAGCCTGGCTAACGGTTTGTCAATTTTATTTATCTTTTCAAAAAGCCAGCTTTTAGCTTTGTTGATTTTTGTTATGGTCTCTTTTGTTTCTTTTGCATTTATTTCTGCCCTAATTTTTAAGATTTCTTTCCTTCTACTAACCCTGGGGTTCTTCATTTCTTCCTTCTCTAGTTGCTTTAGGTGTAGAGTTAGGTTATTTATTTGACTTTTTTCTTGTTTCTTGAGGTAAGCCTGTATTGCTATGAACCTTCCCCTTAGCACTGCTTTTACAGTGTCCCATAGGTTTTGGGTTGTTGTGTTTTCATTTTCATTCGTTTCTATGCATGTTTTGATTTCTTTTTTGATTTCTTCTATGATTTGTTGGTTATTCAGAAGCATGTTATTTAGCCTCCATATGTTTGAATTTTTAATAGTTCTTTTCCTGTAATTGAGATCTAATCTTACTGCATTGTGGTCAGAAAAGATGACTGGAATGATTTAAATTTTTTTGAATTTCCCAAGGCTAGATTTATGGCCCAGGATGTGATCTATTCTGGAGAAGGTTCCGTGTGCACTTGAGAAAAAGGTGAAATTGAGTGTTTTGGGGTGAAATGTCCTATAGGTATCAATTAGGTCTAGCTGGTCCATTGTGTCATTTAAAGTTTGTGTTTCCTTGTTAATTTTCTGTTTAGTTGATCTATCATAGGTGTGAGTAGGGTATTTAAGTCTCCCACTATTATTGTGTTATTGTTAATTTCCCCTTTCATACTTGTTAGCAATTGCCTTACATATTGCGGTGCTCCTATGTTGGGTGCATATATATTTATAATTGTTATATCTTCTTCTTGGATTGAACCTTTGATTATCATGTAGTGTCCTTCTTTGTCTCTTTTCACAGCCTTTATTTTAAAGTCTATTTTATCTGATATGAGTATTGTGACTCCTGCTTTCTTTTGGTCTCCGTTTGCGTGAAATATTTTTTTTCCAGCCCATCACTTTCAGTCTGTACGTGTCCCTTGTTTTGAGGTGGGTCTCTTGTAGACAGCATACATAGGGGTCTTGCTTTTGTATCCATTCAGCCAGTCTTTGTCTTTTGGTTGGGGCATTCAACCCATTTACATTTAAGGTAGTTGTTGATAACTATGGTCCCATTGCCAGTTGCTTTGTTGTTTTGGGTTCGTGTTTATACAACCTTTCCGTGTTTCCTGTCTAGAGAAGATCCTTTAGCATTTGTTGAAGAGCTGGTTTGGTGGTGCTGAATTCTCTCAGCTTTTGCTTGTCTGTAAAGCTTTTGAATTTTTCATATCTGAATGAGATCCTTTCTCGGTACAGTAATCTGGGTTGTAGGTTATTCTCTTTCATTACTTTAAGTATGTCCTGCCATTCCCTTCTGGCCTGAAGAGTTTCTATTGAAAGATCAGCTATTATCCTTATGGGAATCCCCTTGTGTGTTATATGTTGTTTCTCCCTTGCTGCTTTTAATATTTGTTCCTTGTGTTTGATCTTTGTTAATTTGAGTAATATGTGTCTTGGAGTGTTTCGCCTTGGGTTTATCCTGTTTGGGATTCTCTGGGTTTCTTGGACTTGTGTGACTATTCCCTTCCCCATTTTAGGGAAGTTTTCAGCTATTAACTCCTCGAGTATTTTGTCATGGCCTTTCTTTTTGTCTTCTCCTTCTGGGACTCCTATGATTCGAATGTTGGGGCGTTTCACATTGTCCCAGAGGTCCCTGAGGTTGTCCTCATTTATTTTGATTCTTTTTTCTTTTTTCCTCTCTGCTTCATTTATTTCCACCATTTTATCTTCTACCTCTTCAGATCTGTTTAGTTGTGGCATAGGGGATCTTTCATTTGGGGCTTGTGACATCTTTTTAGTTGTGGTATGTGGGATCTTTTCAATTGTGACATGCAGGATCCCTGTTGTGGCATGTAGTATCTTTTCTTTCTAGCATTTGGGATCTTTGTTGTGGTGTGTGGGATCTTTTAGTTGTGGCATGCAGGATCTTCAGTTGCGGTATGTGGAATCTTTTTTATTTGGAGCATGCAGAACTTCCATCGTGGCATGTGGGATCTTTTACTTATAGCATGCAAGGTCTTTTTAGTTGCAACATGCAGGATCTTCAGTTGTGGCATGTCGCATCTTTAGTTGTGGCATGCAGGATCTTGACTTGTGGCATGTGGGATCCTTATTTGCGGCATGTGGGACCTTTAGTTGTGGCATACTATTTAACTGTGGCATGTGGGATTTAGTTCCCTGACCAGGGATTGAACCTGGGCCCCCTGCATTGGGAGTGCAGTCTTAGCCAGTGCACCACCAGGAAAGTCATGACACTTAAGAATTTTGTGTTAAGTTGAAAAAAAAAAAAAGGATCTTGTGTTAAGTTGAAAAGAGCTGAAATGCAGCAAACCAGCTGCACCTTACCAGTACACTTACCAGTGGTACTCCCCCCAGGCTGTACATATTTGTATTTGGAGTACACCAACATGGAGTCCATAACACTTTTAATTTACCTTTTTGAGATGTATGGATACTTTCACTAAGTTCTCATGCAGATCCCTTCTAGCACATAAGGTGTCCTCTCTGGGAAGATAAAGTAGAACATGTCTCCCTGCTTTTGGGCTGCATCTCAGAGCCAGGGCACGCAGCTTGATGAGGGGAATGTGGACTGTATTTCAGCTCCCACTTGCTCTTATAGCTGGGAGTCTCTCGGCCAGGCTCTGTGCTGGCCCTTTAGGGTCTTCTGGATCCCACCAAAAGGGATGGCTGTCTGAGTGGCACTGAATGGTCTAGAATGAGAAGTATGACCTTGGAGTCGGTGGGGGTCCCTGGCTCCCTGGCCCTGATAGATTTTGTTAACTGCCATACACAGCTTCCATTCTCTAAAGGCATGTGGGGGGTGGGGTCTGAATGGTTGTAATAAAGGGCTGTGTTTATAGCAGCTCCTATAAGCACTTTGCTGGGGTTCGATCATGGTAACCCTAAATGCTGGAGCCTGGGATTTGACCTAACACAGAGACCCATTTACTTCTCAGTGGTTATTCAGACAATTATTCCCAATAGCACTTTGCTTTCTAAAGCATTAGACTTGGGATAACCAATTTCTCTCTTTGCAGGTCAGCTTCTGGGCAGTTAGCCTGCAGTGAAGCCAGCAGGTTGAATCACGAGAGTCACAGATGTTTCTATAGGAGCGGTTGATGTTATTTACAGAGAATAATGTGCCCTAGCTGTACAGCTGGTTATAGGCAGTTTTGAGCCAATAGAGAAGAAAAGCTTATTTGTGCACAGTGCCTTACGTTTCACCATGTGGGCATGCAGTCCTGAAAAAAAAACCCAGGGGGAAGAAACACACTCAAACCCATGCTCACACATTCAGTCACACTTTCCCATTAAATCTATAACACACATAGGAATTCTCACACATTCACTTACTCAGATACATGCTGACACACTCACTCATGAACATACTTACTCATAGTCTTACATTTTTGCATCAACATGTTGATGCATGTGGACATGCTCATGTTTTTTTACACATGAACATGCTGGTACACTCACACACAAAGAGACTCTTACACTCAGGTTCACTCACACATGAACATGCTCACATGCATGTGTGCTAAGTCACTTCGGTTGTGTCTAACTCTGTACGACTCTATTGACTTTAGCCTGCCAGGCTCCTCTGTCCGTGGGATTCTCCAGGCAAGAATACTGGAATGGATTGCTGTGCCCTCCGCCAGGGGATCTTCCCAATCCAGGGTTCGAACCCGCATCTCTTACCTCTCCTGCATGGCAGGCAGGTTCTTTACCACTAGCACCACCTGGAAAGCCTGAACATGCTCACACACGGACATATTTGCATATTCATTGAAACATATGTGCTCACACTTATGCACACACAAATCACTCACACGTCAAATTCACACATTCATACAAACAAATATGCTCACATATACATGCATATTAAATGGGTCACCCAAAGAACGTGCTCACTCACTGATAGACACAATAGCGTACATTTATACTCACACATCATTCACACACATCAACATACGGAGAGAGTCAATTCCTAGGTAGGTTGATAAGAAGTCCGGGGTCCCCGAGGAGGAGAAAGGGGTCTAACTAGGGCTCTCAAGGAAGAGATAGGGGTCTGGAATTCTCAAGGAGGAGAAAAGGACAAACTTTTTTTTTTCTTTAAGTTTTTTTTCTTTTAAACTGATGATTACACAACAAAACAACTTGGCTTAAACTCTGTGCTAAGGATTATTTAACAACAATGTATCCTGCTTGAGGACAGTTTCTCCTTCTTAAAAACCTTCTGACTAGTCCTGTCATCTTAAAATGTGTATTATGGGAGTGGGCCTGGTAAGATCTTTCTATTGTTAGTTCTAATCCTGTCATGTAAATTGTGGGAGTAAATCCTGTCATGTAAATTGTGGGAGTGGGTCTAGTAAGATCTTTACAACCTTGAGACATTATTTTGTTTTATTGTAATAACCAGTTTAAAAAGTATATAGCTCCCTTGCTAAGACTAGCCGGGGGGCGGCGCACTCTCCATCCCCCTTCTGATGTCTATGTCAGCAGTTTTCTCTGTCCCTTTTTATACTTTAATAAAACTCTGCTACATAAAAGCTCTTGAGTGATCAAGCCTGGTCCCTGGTCCTGAAGCGAAACCTTCTTCGGAGATCACGAATCAGACATCATTCACCGTAAGCTATCAATACTGATATTCTCTCACACACTGACACAGATAAAATTCACATGTTCGTTCACACTTGCACATGAATGTATACCTACGGACTCACAACCACTCCCAAACACTCTCAGGAATTCAATCACACGTAAGAGCATATTATCACCTTCACTCATGCAAATGAGCACACTCACATTAACGTGTTTCTATGCACAAACATGCTCCTATATCCACTCAAACCTAGATACACTCAAATCTAATCCCAGAACACTCATACAGTCAAGCAAACTAAGATGTTGAGATTTTCACCGACATGAATTATACACACAGAAAACTGCTCCTACATTCATTCACGTGTAAGTATTCATATGCTAATCCACATATGGATGCCATCACATAGTCAGATATATGAGCATACACATATAAACACATGCTTCAATAAAGTGACACATACTTACGTGTTCATTCACACATATGCCCAAATTTGCGCATTCACAAAATGAGCATATTCATATTTTAACATGCTCAAACACACAAAAACCTCACAAATTTATTTACACAAAGGAAAATTTCATATAAATGCACATACTTATATTCAATAAAACTCAAAAACCTGCTCAAACACTCCATTAACACTTGAAGACACAAACACATGCAAATAAACATATTGACATATTCACTCCCATGATTAATTCATGTACACAGACTTGCCCACATACAATCACAATCACAAATTCACTTCAAATTTATATCATGCTCACATACATGAACTTGCTTACACGTTCAGTTCCACTCAGGAAGAATAATTATACATTAACACCTTCACACACACCAACTTGGTCATGCATTAATCTACACACATGAACATGCTCCCAGACATGCACGTGCTCAGTCACTCAGATATGAACACACGAATTCATTCACACACAGACTTTCACTGTTGCACATTAACATGCTCAAAACACAAATGTGTTCACACTTTTATTTACATATGTTCATGCTCACACTCATGGGCATACTCAGATGTTCACTCATACATGAACATACTTAAACGTGAACATTCCCAGACACACAAAGCATATTTACATGTTATCTCTCGAACAAGTCCACACTCTCAAATTCCCACAAAAATATACATATCCTAATGGACTCATATACTGACACAGTTGCACACTTATATCCATTCCCTCCAACCTCTCACACACATTCATACATGGACATGCTCTCACATTTATTTAACAGACAACATGCTAACACACAGATCACACATGTATGAACAATTTAACACACATGAACAAGTTCACATATTCACACAGCCTGCATGCTCATAAACACACACATGTGTATTAACACATTCACAGACACTGCAAAAATACTCATGCTGAGACCTGGACATGATAACACATTCACATTTAGATAGGATCATATTCATATTCATATTCATTCACACAATCTCTCACACACAGATACTCACATATTCGCTCACCAGTTGCACATAGACACACTCACAGTATCACTTCCACACAAGTGAATACACATTTAGTCACACATAGACATAATCACATTCACTCACAGAAAAGAACACACAGATCACCATGCCCTAACACAAGCATGTTTACATATTCATTAACACACACATGTTCCTATATCCACTTATACTTGTATATTAATAATATGCACATATATATATGTATCTATATACATATACATGCTCATGCACTTAATGACAGACTTTTTTTCACATTCACTCAAGCACAAATGTACAAAAAACACAAGTACAAAGCATACATTCACTCACATTCATGAAAGTACATGATATGCTTACCTATTCATTCGAACACAGGAATATGATCACATGCATATACTCAGTCATTTACACCCAAACATGAACATGTTCACATATACACAGTGAACCTGATCACAAACTCACAAGTGCACTCGTTAAAGCAGTTGTGTACATGCATATGATCAGCATTCACACATACATCCAGGCATTGATTTAGAAATAGATGTACACATTAACAAGCTCACACAGATCATCGTGGTTACACATTCACTCAGAGGTAAACATGCTACCATCATGCACATGCTTACAAATTCACTCAAAAATGTGAACACACAGAAACACACAAAAGCACATTAATACACTGACATATGAACAGGTTCAATTCACTCTTACACACAGACAAGCTCACATACGTCCACCAGTTACACATTCACTAAAATGAACATGCTCACAGATTTACTCCCAGTCATAGATATGCTGACACATGGACAAATTCATTTAAATACAAATATGCTTGAACTAAAAGAGTTATGCATTCACTCACACACCTCAATATGCTTCACATACACCGTGTCAGTCATAAATTTACTTTCATACATGAACATACTCCTCCTTAAGTTGTTCACAAACATGCACATTCAATCACACATGCAAACGTGGGTACAAACTCCTTCACACACATAGGTGCACAGACACACACACACAAACACACACACACACACACACATTATGCCACCCCCACATCAGGACCCAGTATTCTCAAAGAAGGCCTCTTTTGGCAGACCGTTGCTGTCTTACCACATGAACTGTAATGTGGGCTCCAAAATATGAACAACACTGGCTGGCTGTGGTGGATACAGATACCCACATCTCCCTAATCCTAGTAAGCACTCATATTTTAAAACAAGGGTCCCCAACCTCCAGGATCTAATGCCTGATGATCTGAAATTAAGCTGATGCAATAATAATAGAAATAAAAGGAACAATAAATGTAATGTACTTGAAACATCCCCCACCACCCTGGTGCATGGCAAGATTGTCTACCCCAAACCAATCCCTGGTGCCAAAAATGTTTGTGACTGTTGCTTCAAAGGGATTCCCCCAGGAGATGACTGGCTTGGGAGGATAATTAATTGAAAGGATGATTGTCTATTGAAGTTTTAAAATTGACTTAATTTTGCTAAAAGATGCTTCTGCCCCAGTTGTTCTCTCTGAAATTATCTCTTTTCCTGTTATTGGAATGGATTTCCTCAGTCAGCATATAACCTCATGAAACAATCCTAAGGCTTCTATTCTACTGGTAGGCCCTGGCCAGTGGAAATTAGTGAACCTTCCTCTACCCCATGTGAGAGGTACTAACTAAAAGTAAAGCACTGAAGGATTATGACCTGTCTTAGCCTTGTTAGTGAAAGGATATGGATCCCCACTTTTTGGTTTCCTGCTATGGCCTGTCCTCAAGCCACTACTAATGGGTAGAGGCTATCTATGGACTAGAGAGAATTAAAGGAGGCTGCTCCCTGTATCAGAGCCCCTCTACTAGGTATTGACATTATGAATCTCATACCGAAATGAATGACACTCAAGTAATATTGGTAAATGGTCCGGAGGCCTAAACTGGTCTAACTTGTTCTCTTTGTTAAATATGTCAGGATAATTGATCACAATTTGCCTTCCCCTTTGAGGATCAACAGTACACTTTTCCCAGTTGCCTGTAGGGTACATGAATACCTCTGGGATTTCACAAGGAATTTGCAGTCTGGATCTAGACTCCTGCTCTGCACCAGGCACCTCCCACAGAAACTCAGCTCTGGCACCTGTACTGATGTCATCCTTGTCCCTAGACCTGGCTATGACTCTGTGTCACACACTGTCACCACTGTGAGTAAACACTTCACTGAGGGGATGGGCAATTGCCCTCCATAAGCTACAGGGAACCTCCTAGTTTGTTCAATGTCTGGTCTATAATTGAAACTCAGAAGGGTAAACTAGTCCGCATTTGGTAGAAGAAAAGCTTCTCATGCCCCAACCTCCCATGTTGGTAAAGGAGATAAAACATTTGGTAGTAACATTGAATTCCAGTGCCAACCTCCAATAGTTGCTGGTCCCTGTGTATGGAGTCACCCTCAGGACATCCACTTATCTGTGGGGACCCGAGCAACAACAGACACTAGATAAACTAAAGAAGTCTGTCATTTCAGCTCTCCCACTAGTGCTCTGAGAACAGGACTTACAGTTAGAAGTTTCAGCCACCCAAAAAGTCATTTCTAGGATCCACTGGCCCACATGCACATGGGTTTTTGGCATAAGCAACATGCAGACTCAGTCCAGAAATATTGGCCAATGGAGAGGCAACTTCCAGAGGTACACTGAGCCCTTATTGAAACTCAAGGCTCTACTGGAGCAGGGCCAGTTACGATATGGGTTGAGATTCCTATTATGCCCTGGGTGATAGCAGAAGCTCCTCCCATACAGGCAGAGGTCTGGATTCAAATGTATTCAAACGTATCTAGTGGATTGAGCTAAACCTGGACCTACTAGAGTGTTGCAACTCCATGAGAAAATAGCCACATTCCCTGCCACTGAAGTTGATTTGCCATAACCTCCTGGCCTTCTTTTTTTTTAATGTTTAATTAATCACATCTGTATAATGCTGAACATTTGATATGTCAAATTTTATTTTTATTCTATTTATTCTTTTTTAATTGAACTCCAGTGATTTACAATGTTGCATTAGTTTCAGGCCTACAGCAAAGTGTTTCAGCTATGTATACGTATATACTCAGGTATATGGTAGCTCCTCTCGGCTGCTCCTGCGCCGTCGCAGCTGCCGCTGATTGCCAACATCCGCCGGGTCATCGAAAAAGCAAGAGAGTTCCAGAAAAAAACATCTATTTCTGCTTTATTGACTATGCCAAAGCCTTTGACTGTGTGGATCACAATAAACTGTGGAAAATTCTGAAGGAGATGGGAATGCCAGACCACCTGACCTGCCTCTTGTGAAACCTGTATGCAGGTCAGGAGGCAACAGTTAGAACTGGGCGTGAAACAACAGACTGGTTCCCAATAGGAAAAGGAGTACGTCAAGGCTGTATACTGTCACCCTGCTTATTTAACTTATATGCAGAGTACATCATGAGAAATGCTGGGCTGGAGGAAGCACAAGCTGGAATCAAGAGTGCTGGGAGAAATATCAATAATCTCAGACATGCAGATGACACCACCCTTATGGCAGAAAGTGAAGAGGAACTAAAAAACCTCTTGATGAAAGTGAAAGAGGAGAGTGAAAAAGTTGGCTTAAAGCTCAACATTCAGAAAACTAAGATCATGGCATCCAGTCCCATCACTTCATGGCAAATAGATGGGGAAACAGTGGAAACAGTGGCTGACTTTATTTTGGGGGGCTCCAAAATCACTGCAGATGGTGATTGCAGCCATGAAATTAAAAGATGCTTACTCCTTGGAAGGAAAGTTATGACCAACCTAGACAGCATGTTAAAAAGCAGAGACATTACTTTGTCCACAAAGGTCCATCTAGTCAAGGCTATGGTTTTTCCAGTAGTCATGTACGGATGTGAGAGCTGGACTATAAAGAAAGCTGAGCACAGAAGAATTGATGCTTTTGAACTGTGGCGTTGGAGAAGACTCTTGAGAGTCCCTTGGACTGCAAGGAGATCCAACCAGCCCATCCTAGAGGAGATCAGTCCTGGGTGTTCATTGGAAGGACTGATGCTGAAGCTGAAACTCCAATACTTTGGCCACCTGATAGAAAGAGCTGACTCATTTGAAAAGACCCTGATGCTGGGAGAGATTTAGGGCAGGAGGAGAAGGGGACAACAGAGGATGAGATGGTTGGATGGCATCACCGACTCAAAGGACATGGGTTTGGGTGGACTCCGGGAGTTGGTGATGGACAGGGAGCCCTGGCGTGCTGCAGTTCATGGGGTTGCAAAGAGTCAGACATGACTGAGCGACTGAACTGAACTGAACTGAACTCAGGTATATGTATGTTTATATATATTCCTTTACAGATTCTTTTTCCTTATTGGTTATTATAAAATACTGAGTATAGTTTTCTGTGTTATATGTTAGGTCTTTGTTGGTTATATATTTAATGTATAGTAGGGGCTTCCCTGGAGAAGGCAATGGCACCCCGCTCCAGTACTCTTGCCTGGAGAATCCCATGGATGGAGGAGCCTGGTGGGCTACAGTCCACGCAGTGGCAGAGTCAGACACGACTGAGCGACTTCACTGTAGTGTGTATATGTTAATTCCAAACTACTTTTTATTTTAGAATTCACTGTCTTATATTTCACTTTTGATTCTTTTTAAAATATATTTTTAATTGAAGGATAATTGCTATACAATATTACGTTGATTTCTGCTGTACAACAACCTGAATCAGCCATAAGCACCCACTCATCCCTGCCCTCTAGGTCATCACAGAGCACCAGGCTGAGGTGCATGAACCTAGAACCTATTATACAGAGTGAAGTAAGTCAGAAAGAAAACAAATATCATATATTAGCACATATATATGGAATCTAGGAAAATGGTACTGATGAACCTCTGAGAAGGGCAGGAATAAAGACATAGACATAGAAAATGGACTTTTGGACACAGAAGTGGAAGGGGAGGGTGAGATGATTTGGAAGAGTAAGATTGACACACACACACAGTGTGCATAAAGTAGATTTGCTAGTGGGAAGCTGCTGTATAGCACAGGGAGCTCAGCTCGGTGCTCTCTGCCTTCTATACAAGAATTCCATTAGTTTATCCATACAATACACCAATTTCTCCTAATATTATTGAGGGGATAACAAAATAGCTTTTTACAACCCTTGGGACTGCCACACGGTTTACACAGTCAGACTGTCATGCAAAATAACTATGGGTGTTACAAGAAAAGATTGCTTGGGTGTTTTTTTAATCTATCCTGTCATCCTCCAGTCCCACATTAAGGACTGTGGAGAGAACTTGGAGGGAGTGGTCCTTCAAGTGGTCAAAATACTGCCCATGGTTTCAGTTCAGTTCAGTTCAGTCGCTCAGTCGTGTCCGACTCTTTGCGACCCCATGAATTGCAGCACGCCAGGCCTCCCTGTCCATCACCAACTCCCGGAGTTTACTCAAACTCATGTCCGTTGAGTCGGTGATGCCATCCAGCCATCTCATCCTCTGTCATCCCCCCCTTCTCCTCCTGCCCCCAATCCCTCCCAGCATCAGGGTCTTTTCCAATGAGTCAACTCTTCGCATGAGGTGGCCAAAGTATTGGAGTTTCAGCTTCAGCATCAGTCCTTCCAATGAACACCCAGGACTGATCTCCTCTAGGATGGGCTGGTTGGATCTCCTTGCAGTCCAAGGGACTCTCAAGAGTCTTCTCCAACACCACAGTTCAAAAGCATCAATTCTTCGGCGCCCAGCTTTCTTCACAGTCCAACTCTCACATCCATACATGACCACTGGAAAAACCATAGCCTTGACTAGATGGACCTTTGTGGACAAAGTAATGTCTCTGCTTTTTAACATGCTGTCTAGGTTGGTCATAACTTTCCTTCCAAGGAGTAAGCGTCTTTTAATTTCATGGCTGCAATCACCATCTGCAGTGATTATGGAGCCCCCCAAAATAAAGTCTGACACTCTTTCCACTGTTGTGACTCATAGATGGTTCTAAACCCTCAGGGCCAACTCTGACCTCAAATCAGATGAGACTGACTGTGATTCAGTAGTGCCATTAACCACATAGAGCCACTGTCTCTTGACACTTATGTGAGGAATTGCCCAGAGATAGTATGTACCCGGTATTACAACCAGGATGTTTGTGATCAGTGCAATCATATGAAAAGTGCTGTAATGCAGAGCTATACCAGCAAACTCTACGGGATTACAGTTAGATAAAATTATAGCTCTCGCTAATCCCTGACAATAATGACTAATGTAAACCCTGCCAAAATGTATATCTTTACAAATGTTGGTTTCTTTTCTTATCAGTTATTACTATAACGACTTTTCCTCTCTCTCCAGTACAAATCCCATTTATTGAAGCTTGCATTAAAAGAAGTTCATCTAAGTGACCAAGGACAATTTACCATGAATTTCCTCCCTGGTTGGGAATTTACTTTATTTATTTATTTAATAATATTATTGTTTTGTTTTTATTTTTGGCTGTGCTAGGTCTTTGTTGCTGCACGGGCTTTTCTTTAGTTGTGGCAAGTGGGCCTATAATTCGTTGTAGTGCAGGGCTTCTCATTATGGTGACTCCTCTTATTGTGGAGCATGGGCTCTAGGGCATGTGGGCTTCAGTAGTTGTTGCTCATGAGCTCACTAGTTGCAGTTCCTAGGCTCTCGATCACAGTCTTAATAGTTGTGGTGCACAGACTTAGCTGCTCCATGCTATGTGGGATATTCCTAGACAGGGTTCAAAACCTTAAAACACTGGCAGGTGGATTCTTTACCGCTGATCCACCAGGGAAGCCCCATGGCCACTTATGATTTATATATGTATATATGTATGCACACACACACACACACACACAGAGTATACTTATTAGGAAAGGAATGTATACAACATAATATCCAGGACAAGGCATGTCTAAAGAGTCAGTAGCTTCATCCAGTCTGGGAATTCTTTTCTAGCCTAATTGTCTTCCAATACCAACTTTAAGGTTTCCATCACACTCAGTGGGAATGGACAACTCCAATGCTTACTGCCCACAGGAAACAATCATAGCTTTTGAGTGTGACAGCAAAGAAAATTCTCATGAAAATTGAAAATTCACAAATCCCATGGAGACATCTAACCTCATATGAGAGTTTTTCCATCCAAATTGACGGCTACTTGTTTACAACTATTAAAAATTCATTAGGCTTACCAAGAGCATCATTAATAAGGACTTGGGAAGTACTTGAGGGAAATTGCAGCCCAATTTTACTCTTCTGGGGGAATCTTAAAACATACCCATCCTGTCTTACAGAACAATAATGATAAGCCCAGTAGCAAAGCTAACCTGAGTTAGTCACATGACCATCTCCCAAGAGGCCACCTCTGAGGCTATAAAAGTAACATAAACAGCTGCCAAAGACTTTGCTATAACTCAAATGGTTAAGAATCTGCCTGCGATTCAGGAGACCAGGGTTCGATACCTGGGTCAGGAAGATCCTCTGGAGAAGGGAATGGCAATCCACTCCAGTATTCTTGCCTGGAGAATCCCATGGACATAGAAGCCTGGCAGGTTACAGTCCATGGGGTTGCAAAGAATCGGACATGACTGAGCAAGTAACGCACGCACGCCAACAGCTGCCAAAGAAAAACTCCCCCAGAATGGAAGCAATGGAACAGGTAGTCCCACACTGTAATGCAGCAACATTGTGATAAACAGGGACCTAATGGGCCAAATGTATAATATAGTTGATACCTAGTTTTGAAATAACTTGGCCCACCAGGCTATTTGTTATGGGCACTTGGCAGGAAACTCAAGCAATAATCACACCAATCTGAACAAAAAGGAACATATGATTGCCCACCAGAATAGGCCTTCATATTGCCTTAGTCATGGCAATACATAAGATGGAAAATTTAACCACATTCTGGACTTTCTTCTGCCAACCTGATTTTAGTGCACGTAGCATAGCATATACCTCTCCTTGGCCAAGTTCCCCCATAAATCTCCTTTATTAAAATGAGCTTGTTCCCCTCACCATCAATATCCAGAAGCTAATCTATGTAAGTGTGTGGGCACTGGTGGGTTGAGCCTGTAACCAGTTTATCTGACCCAGGTACCTAATGCAAGGTGGATAACATGCAGTCTTGTTTGACTGTAAAGCCTTATGCTTCTATTCATATCACCTTGAAGTGTGTGTGTGTGTGTGTGTGTGTGTGTGTGTGTGTTAGTCCCTCAGTCGTGTCTGACTCTTTGTGACCCCATGGACTGTAGCCCGCCAGGCTCCTCTGTCCATGGGATTCTACAGGCAAGAATACTGGATCTAGTTGCCATTCCCTTCTCTATGGACGTCGAATAGTAGTAAGCTGTAAAATCACCTTTATAGCAACAAAGGCAGCAGAGATAGCCCAGTGGACCTGTAAGAGAACCAAGCAGCTTCTCCTATCCCAAGCTTCCCCTTGCCTGACCCTGGAATATATTTCTCATACTTGGTCTAGGCCCTAAATTTCAGATTTTTACTTAGCAGCTGAACTCTCCCAAGTATTTGCCAACCCAAACCATGTGAGCCAGAACTATCCAATGCCACAGACTTGTTCACATGCATACATTCCTCTCACATTTGCTTACTCCCGAAACATGCTCACACATTCACTCACAATTATATTCACAAATTTACCCTCACACATGAACATGTTCATATATTCACTCACACTTCAATAAACTCACATTGATACACATACTCATGTATGCTCCCATGCACACACACCCATTCACATACATGTATACATTAATACACACACAGGAACATCCTCACATTCGCTACGTAATACTCACATGCACACTCTCGTAAATTCCTCCCATAAATATACTCACATATTTACAAGCCCACACAAACGAGCCTACTTATACTTTAGCTTACGTGAACAAATGTGCTAAAATCCATGCACATGATCATAAGTACATTCAGACCCTTAATCATACAAATATATTCACATTAATAAAATCACATATGAATTGGCATGCTTATTTATTCATTCAGGGTGACACTCAGAGGCTCCCTGTCTCACACTAATATGCTCACACTCGTGGAGACACATATTTATCACACACATGTTCACAAATTCATCATTTATTTGCTAAGCTGTGTCTGACTCTTTTGTGACCCCATGGTAGCCACTGGGGAAGCCCTCACAAATTCATGGACATACATAATGTGGCATAGAAAGTAAAGAATCTGCCTTCAGTGCAGGAGAGGGCTTCCCTAGGGTCTTACCTGGTAAAAAATCTGCCTGCAATGCAGGAGACCTGGGTTTAATCCATGGATTGGGAAGATCCCCTGGAGAAGGGAATGGTACCCATTCCAGTATTCTTCCCTGAAGAACTTCATGGACAGAGGAGCCTGGCAGGCTACAGTCCATGGGGTCACAAAGAACCAGACATGACTGAGTGACTAACGCTTTTACTTTCTTCACTTTCAATGCAGGAGACCCAGGTTTAATCCCTGTGTCAGGAAGATCCCATGGTGAAGGGAATGGCTACCCACACTAGTACTCTTGTCTGGAGAGTTTTATGGTCAGAGGATCCTTGCAGGCCATGGGGTTGCAAAGATTCGGACGTGACTGAGCAACTAACACAGTTGAAACCTTCGTGTGCACACGTATGAGAGTGCTCATTCACTTGCCAAATATGATCATACACACAAAGTCATTCACACATTCTCACATACATTGACACAGTCACATTTTCACTCATGAACATACTTGACTTAAACATAGTCACACCCACATGGTCAAACATTCACTCACACACACAAACATGCTTACCAATTCACTCACACATAGATACCCTTCAGTAATTTGTACATAATTACGTCTTCAGTAACACTTGCACAGTGTTCTCATATGTAAATATACTCATTAGTTATTGATGTACGTTTGCACACATGCACAAATATGCTAAAAATTCACTCAGTCATACATGCTCACAAAATGCATGCATTCATGTACACAGACTCACAATAACAAGCTCACATGTTCACTTACAACACCATGCTCACAAAGTCACTCACACATAGAAACACACACATAAACACATATGATCGCACATCCACATACACAAATATGCTTACACATTCCTTTATTCATGCAAACTTGGTCACATATTCACTCCCTAAAATGAAGATGCCCGCAGATTCACTCACACCCACTCAAATATGCTCATATGTAAAACTCACACCTTCACTTACTTGCACACATTAACACACTCACAGACAGACATGTGCACTTATTCACTTACCCCAAAAACATGATCATGCACCACAAAGTCCACACCTTCACTCATGCATATGGATCAGTTCAGTTCAGTTCAGTCGCTCAGTCATGTCCGTCTCTTTGCAACTCCATGGACTGCAGCACTCCAGGCTTCCCTGTCCATCATCAACTCCCGGAGCTTACTCAAACTCATGTCCATTGAGTCAGTGTTGCCATCCAGCCATCTCATCCCCTGTCATCCCCTTCTCACACCTTCAATCTTTCCCAGCATCAGGGTCTTTTCCAATGAGTCAGTTCTTCACATCAAGTGGCCAAAGTATTGGAGTTTCAGCTTCATCATCAGTCCTTCCAATGAATATTCGGGACTGATTTCCTTCAAGGTGGACTGGTTGGATCTCCTTGCAGTCCAAGGGACTCCCAAGAGTCTTCTCCAACACCACAGTTCAAAAACATCAGTTCTTCCGTGCTTAGCTTTCTTTATAGTCCAACTCTCACACAAACATGACTGCTGGAAAAACCATAGCTCTGACTAGACAGACTTTTGCTGGCAAAGTAATGTCTGCTTTTTAATATGCTGTCTAGATTGGTCATAGCTTTTCTTCCAAGGAGCAAGCATCTTTTAGTTTTATGGCTGCAGTCACCATCTGCAGTGATTTGGGAGCCCCCACAAATAAAGTCTCTTACTGTTTCCATTATTGCCCCATCTATTTGCCATGAAGTGATGGAACCAGATGCCATGCTCTTAGTTTTCTGAATGTTGAATTATAAGCCATACACTCAGATAAATTCATACACACACATTCACTCATTTAAATACAATTACATGTTAACAAGCTTATGCAATCAAACATGCTGAAAGATTTACATGCATGTGCTCACATACTCACAGATTTACTAGCACTTCAACATACCTCTAGATATTCAGATACCCAAATATAATAACATGCTCACATACATGACAATGTTTATTAATTCAGTTGCACACATGAATATGATCATATACACAAGGTCACTTACATTCATTCACATACATCCACACACCGACATGTTCACTCTCACACAATAGCATACTTGATGTTAATGTGCTCCCTTACTTGGCAGTCTCACACATGCACACATGCTACAAATTCACTCACATACATAGCTACTCTCGTATAAAATCACTTCCCCACACATCCATTCTCATTGTCCCACAAACATATTCACATATACATATATGCTCGCTATTCATTGATGCAATAAGATACTCAGGAATTCATACAAACACAGACTCCAGTATATGCACGTTTACACATTCACTCAATTGCATGAGTTTGCTCACAGACTTACTTATACACTGGCATGCTTGTATTTGCTTATGTGAACACACCCACATATTCACTTATACCCATGTGTTATCCTACTCACAAATAAAACGACCTATTCTGTCACACACAGATATATTCTCACTTTATCAGGCTGGTTGCACCATCATCCATGAACATCTTTACATATACATTCAGACATAAACACACTCAATCCCTCATATATGTGAATACACTTACACATTCATGCACATGTTAACGCCCTCAAATAAGGATACGCTTGTACATTTATTCACTCTTAACATCGAACAGATTTACTCTCACACATAGACTGACACATACACCATACACTCACAAACACATGCTGATGCTCAACAGTCAAACCTATGACCCTGATTACATATACAGTCATACTCTGTATACAAGGGTCTTCCCTGATAACTCAGGTGGTAAAGAATCTGCCTGCAATGCATGAGATCCCAGTTCGATTCCTGGGTCAGGAAGATTGGCTGGAGAAGAGATAGGCCACCCACTCCAGCATTCGTGGGCTTCCCTTGTGGCTCAGCTGGTAAAGAATCCGCCTGCAATGTGGGAGACCTGGGTTTGATCCCTGGGTTGGGAAGATACCCGGGAGAAGGGAAAGGTTTCCCACCCTAGTATTCTGGCCTGGAGAATTCCATGGACCGTACAGTCCATGGGGTCGCAAAGTCGGACATGACTGAGCAACCTTCACTTTTTCTGTATGCAAATATACTCACATGTTAACTCCCCAGAGTACCTTCCCCCATGTATGAACATACACACTCACTATAGAAATTATTATCCTCCTATGTTATACACTCATGCATACACTTCCATACAAATTCACTCACACAGTCAAATATACCCACATATTAACTCTCTCAGAGGCAAATAATGTTCATATATTCACTCACAGGCATGAACATACTTACATGTATACTGAATGACACTCATAAAATATGTTCACACATTTATTTACTTATAAGGACATGGTTTATTGACTATGCCAAAGCCTTTGACTGTGTGGATCACAATAAACTGTGGAAAATTCTGAAGGAGATGGGCATCCCAGACCACCTGACTTGCCTCTTGAGAAACCTGTATGCAGGTCAGGAAGCAACAGTTAAACTGGACATGGAATAACAGACTGGTTCCAAATAGGAAAAGGAGCACATCAAGGCTGTATATTGTCACCCTGCTTATTTAACTTATATGCAGAGTACATCATGAGACACGCTGGGCTGGAAGAAGCACAAGCTGGAATCAAGAGTGCTGGGAGAAATATCAATAACTTCAGATATGCAGATGACACCACCCTTATGGCAGAAAGTGAAGAGGAACTAAAAAAACCTCTTGATGAAAGTGAAAGAGGAGAGTGAAAAAGTTGGCTTAAAGCTCAACATTCAGAAAACTAAGATCACGGCATCCGGTCCCATCACTTCATGGAAAATTGATGGGGAAACAGTGGCTGACTTTATTTTGGGGGGCTCCAAAATCACTGCAGATGGTGATTGCAGCCATGAAATTAAAAGACGCTTACTCCTTGGAAGGAAAGTTATGACCAACCTAGATAGCATATTAAAAAGCAGAGACATTACTTTGCCAACAAAGGTCTGTCTGGTCAAGGCTATGGTTTTTCCAGTGGTCATGTATGGATGTGAGAGTTGGACTGTGAAGAAAGCTGAGCACCAAAAAATTGATGTTTTTGAACTATGGTGTTGGAGAAGACTCTTGAGAGTCCCTCGGACTGCAAGGAGATCCAACCAGCCCATCCTAAAGGAGATCAGTCCTGGGTGTTCATTGGAAGGACTGATGCTGAAGCTGAAACTCCAATACTTTGGCCACCGCATGCGAAGAGTTGACTCATTGGAAAAGACCCTGATGCTGGGAGGGATTGGGGGGCAGGAGGAGAAAGGGGGGACGACAGAGGATGAGATGGCTGGATGGCATCACCGACTCAACGGACATGAGTTTGAGTAAACTCCGGGAGTTGGTGATGGACAGGGAGGCCTGGCGTGCTGCGATTCATGGGGTCGCAAAGAGTCGGACACGACTGAGCGACTGAACTGAACTGAACTGAAGGACATGGTTGCAGTATCACTCACACACAAGACTATTCATATATGTCACATGTACACACATTTCCTCATATGTGCATGTAAACACAAGTGAGGACATGCTTACACATTCACTTGCAGGTGGACATGCTTCCAAACACACACTTACACATTCACTCACAGACATATATTCTTCCATTAAGAAGCTCACATAAATAAACACACTTGCAACATTCACTCATATGCATAAAAATGCTCAAACATCCATTCACTCACGAAAACATGATCACAAATTTATTCCAACATAAAGACATAGTAATATGAGCTCACATGCACAGATCCTGCACATACGTGCACTCTCAAATCCCTTCACACATGCAAAGTAACATAAATAAGAACACATTCACCCTTTCCACTGCAGATAAACATTTTCACACTCATCATGAAACTCACACATTCAGATACCCACAGATATACATACACACTAACAAGTATATGCTCACATGTTCACTCATAAATCTACACATACATTAGCAATGCCATGCAAACTAGTATGCTTACACTACACATTAATTCATACACATGAACAAGCTACCATCCATGTACAATTTCACATATTTACTCATACACATGAATAGCTACCAATATGTATTAACACACAAATATACTCACACCAACACTCTTATCCATGAATGGGTTCACATCAGTCTCAAACATGCACACATATTTATTCACCGATATAGTCTTGATCAGAGATTGACTCAAAATGGAGGGTACACTTATATACTCACACATATGTTCTCATCCATTCACTCAAACAAATATACTCAGACCAACATGGCTACACACATATTTACTCACCCAAATATGCTCACTCATATGAATCAACACATACATATACTCATGTGTGTTCTATAATTTATGCTCACACACACTCACATATTCAGTTACCAACACAAATATGGTTGAAACACGCAGACACACATAATCCCTTGCACATAGTCACATACCAAGTCACAGATGCATATCAGCATATTAAATATAAAACTTGACTACCACTCACTCATATACATATGTGTGTTCAAACATATAGCTAAACTTATGAATTTACATAAACACCAAAATTAGTAATATACATGCACACATGTTGTTACTTACAATATCACACTCACAGTTCACTCAGTCAGAAGGGTATTCAGTTCAGTTCAGTCTCTCAGTTGTGTCCGACTCTTTGCAACCCCATGAACTGCAGCATGCCAGGCCTCCCTGTCCATCACCAACTCCCGGAGTCCACCCAAACCCATGTCCATCAAGTTGGTGATGTCATCCAACCATTTCATCCTCTGTTGGCCCCTTCTCCTCCTGCCCTCAATCTTTCCCAGCATCAGGGTCTTTTCAGATGAATCAGCTCTTTGCATTGGGTGGCCAAAGTATTGGAGCTTCAGCTTCAACATCAGTCCTTCCAATGAATACCCAGGATTGATCTCCTTTAGGATGGGCTGGCTGGATCTCCTTGCAGTCCAAGGGATTCTCAAGAGTCTTCTCCAATGCCACAGTTCAAAAGCATCAATTCTTCTCCGCTCAGCTTTCTTTGTAGTCCAACTCTCACATCCACATATGACCACTGGAAAAACCATAGCCTTGACTAGATGGACCTTTGTTGGCCATGTCTCTGCTTTTTAATATACTGTCTAGGTTGGTCGTAACTTTCCTTCCAAGGAGTAAGCGTCTTTTAATTCCATGGCTGCAATCACCATCTGTAGTGATTTTGGAGCCCCCCAAAATAAAGTCAGCCACTGTTTCCCCATCTATTTGCCATGAAGTGATGGGACCAGATGCCATGATCTTAGTTTTCTGAATGTTGAGCTTTAAGCCAACTTTTTCACTCTCCTCTTTCACATTCATCAAGAGACTCTTTAGTTCTTCTTCACTTTCTGCCATAAGGGTGGTGTCATCTGCATATCTGTGGTTATTGATATTTCTCCTGGCAATCTTGATGCCAGCTTGTGCTTCTTCCAGCCCAGCGTTTCTCATGATGTACTCTGCATATAAGTTAAATAAGCAGGATGACACTCCTTGACGTACTCCTTTTCCTATTTGGAACCAGTCTGTTGTTCCATGTCCAGTTCTACTTGTTGCTTCCTGACCTGCGTACAGGTTTCTCAAGAGGCAGGTCAGGTGGTCTGGGATGCCCATCTCCTTCAGAATTTTCCACAGTTTATTGTGATCCACACAGTCAAAGGCTTTGGCATAGTCAATAAAGCAGAAATAGATGTTTTTTTTCCTGGAACTCTCTTGCTTTTTCGATGACCCAGAGGATGTTGGCAATTTGATCTCTGGTTCCTCTGCCTTTTCGAAAACCAGCTTGAACATCTGGAAGTTCAGGGTTCACGTACTGTTGAAGCCTGGCTTGGAGAATTTTAAGCATTACTTTACTAGCGTGTGAGATGAGTGCAATTGTGCGGTAGTTTGAGCATTCTTTGACATTGCCTTTCTTTGGGATTGGAATGAAAACTGACCTTTTCCAGTCCTGTGGCTACTGCTGAGTGTTCCAAATTTGCTGGCATATTGAGTGCAGCACTTTCACAGCATTGTCTTTCAGGATTTGAAATAGCTCAACTGGAATTCCATCACCTCCACTAGCTTTGTTCATAGTGATGCTTCCTAAGGCCCACTTGACTTCACATTCCAGCATGTCTGGCTGTAGGTGAGTGATCACACCATCGTGATTATCTGGGTCGTGAAGATCTTTTTTGTACAGTTCTTCTGTGTATTCTTGCCACCTCTTAATATCTTCTGCTTCTGTTAAGTCCATGCCATTTCTGTCCTTTATTGAGCCCATCTTTGCATGAAATGTTCCCTTGGTATCTCTAATTTTCTTGAAGAGATCTCTAGTCTTTCCCATTCTATTGTTTTCCTCTATTTCTTTGCATTGGCGGCTGCGACGGCACATGAGCGCCTCCGAGAGGAGTTACCCCGCGCCCGAGGTAAGGAGCAGTGGCTGCGCTTTACTGGAGCAGTCGTGAAGAGAGAGCCCACGTCCAAGGTAAGTGAAACCCAAGTAAGAAGGTAGGCACTGAGAGAGGGGATCAGAGGGCAGACAGACTGAAAATACAATCACAGAAGGGTATAATGACAGCTTAACTCATAGTCACACCCGCATACACAGTCTTAAACATTCTCTCACACAAACATGCTCAACCATTCACTCACATGAGCATGATGCATTTATTCACTCACAAGAACATGCTCACAAAACCACTCACACACAAGACAAAGTCATTTTCACTTACATATACAGACTCACACTTTTACTTCCATAAAATAAGATGGTCACAAAGGAGCGTGCTCATGTGTTCATTTGTACATGAACGTGCTCACACTTATAAATGCTCACACATAAATATGCTCACAGATTAACAGGCTTAAAGATGACCCCCCATGCACTCACAGCATGCTTACAAATTTACTAACACACATAGAACACACTTAACATCCACATGTTCACACGTTCAATCCAACAGACTTGCTCACACGTTTCTTTGCTCATACAAACATGTCCACAAATTCATTCACACACAGAACACATTCATACATGCTCATTTTATAAACAGAAACATACTCATACATTCAGTCATGCACATGGGCATCCCCATATCAACATGATCACACACTCAAATGCTAACACATTCAACCATGCACACATATTAATGAAATCATACATGTGTATGCTCTTACATATGATTTGTACAAATCACATGTCCAGTCTTATGCCCATATTCACATACACATGCACAAACATTTTTGCATTCTCTCACACACGCGTACCTGCTGTCACCCTTGAATATGCTTACAAATTCACTAAAGCAAATTCGTGCTCATATGCATATATTCACACATTCACTAACACAAACATCCTCAATTCTCGCACACATGTAAACACACATATTTTGAGACCACCAATGCACACATTCACTCATTCACACAACTCACATAAAAGACACACTCATATCTCACATGAACACATTCCCTCATTTACACATATTAGCACACACTTGAAGGTAAAAGAGGAGAGTGGAAAAGCTGGCTTAAAACTCAACATTCAGAAAACAAAGATCATGGCGTCCGGTCTCATCACTTCATGGCAAATAGATGGGGAAACAATGGAAACAGTGACAGACTTTATTTTCTTGGGCTTCAAAATCACTGCAGATGGTGACTGCAGCCGTGAAATTCAAAGACGCAGGCCTTTTGGAAGAAAAGCTATGACAAACCTAGACAGTGTTTTAAAAGGCAGAGACATCACTTTGCTGAGAAAGGTCTGCATGGTCAAAGCTATGATTTTTCCAGTAGCCATGTACGGGTGTGAGAGTTGGACCATAAAGAAGGCTGAGCACCGAAGAATTGATACTCACAAATTGTGATGCTGGAGAAGACTCTTGAGAGCTCCTTGGACAGCAAGGAGATCAAACTTGTCAATTCTAAAGGGAATCAGTCTCGAACATTCATTGGAAGGACTGATGCTGAAGCTGCAGTTCCAATCCTTTGGCCAACTGGTGCAAAGATTTGACTCATTGGGAAAAGACCCTGATGCTGGGAAAGACTGAGGGCAGGAGGAGAAAGGGGCGACAGAGGATGAGATGGTTGGATGGCATCACTGACTCAATGGACATGAGTTTGAGCAAGCTCCAGGAAATAGTGAAGGACAGGGAAGCCTGGTGTGCTGCAGTCCATGGGGTTGCAAAGAGTTGGACATGACTGAGTGACTGAACAATAACAAAGCACATTCAAAAACAGGGACATACTCACATTCATTGACTTAATGTGCATTCTCACAAACTCACAGAAACACAGTCATATGGACGATGTGCTTACATTCAGCCTATTCACAGGCACGTTGACACACTCAAACAAAAATATGATTACATAGTCACTCTGACACAAACATACTCACACTCACCATCAACTCAAACATTCACTCACACACACAAAGATTAACTCACACAAATTTAACGTAGAGTATACGCTCACATTAACAGGCTTATGAAAACAAA
This sequence comes from Odocoileus virginianus, assembly GCF_023699985.2. NCBI lineage: Eukaryota > Metazoa > Chordata > Mammalia > Artiodactyla > Cervidae > Odocoileus > Odocoileus virginianus. Next base: position 52,230,258 of record NC_069708.1, on the reverse strand, counting down.
TATAGATATTCCCTCACTGACACAAGCATGTAAACACATATACAGATACTCACAAATTCCATAGGGTGTTCAACACCCATTTACTTCAATACTCAACTGTTGTTACATAACATACTGTAAGACATGAAAAAGTTCACTCTCACAAATGTTTTTGTTGTTGTTCAGTCACTCAGTCATGTCCGACTCTTTGCGGCCCCATGGACTAAAGCATGCCAGGCTTCCCTGTCTTTTACCACCTCCCAGAATTTGCTTAAACTCATGTCCATTGAGTCAGTGATGCCATCCAACCATCTTGTCTTCTGTCGTCCCTGTCTCCTGACTTCAATCTTTCCCAGCATCAGGGTCTTTTCTATGAGTCAGCTCATCTTCTGTTTCAGCATCAGTCCTTCTAATGAATATTCAAGACTGATTTCCTTTAGGACTGACTGGTTTGATCTCCTTGCAGTCCAAGGGACTCTCAAGAGTCTTCTCCAACACCACAGTTCAAAAGCATCAATTCTTAGGCGCTCAGCCTTCTTTATGGTCCAACTCTCACATCCATACATGACTACTGGGAAAACCATAGCTTTGACTAGATGGACCTTTGTCGGTAAAATAATGTCTCTGCTTTTTAATACACTGTCTAGGTTGGTCATAGCTTTTCTTCCAAGGAGCAAGTGTCTTTTTTAAATTTCGTGGCTGCAGCCACCATCTGCAGTGATTTTGGAGCCCAAGAAAATAAAGTCTGTCACGGTTTCCATTGTTTCCCCATCTATCTGCCATGAAGCATTGGGACCAGATGTCATGATCTTAGATTTTTGAATGTTGCGTTTTAAGCCAGCTTTTTCACTCTCCTCTTGCACCTTCATCAAGAGGTTCTTGATGAAGAGCTTCTTTGCTTTCTGCCATACGGGTGGTGTCATCTGCCTATCTGAGGTTATTGATGTTTCTCCTGGCAATCCTGATTCCAGCTTGTGCTTCATCCAGTCCAGCATTTCTCATGATGTACTCTGCATATAAGTTAAGTAAGCAGGATGCCAATATACAGCCTTGACGTACTCCTTTCCCAATTTGTAACCAGTCCTTTGTTCCATGTCCGGTTCTAACTATTGCTTCTTGACCTGCATACAGGTTTTGCAGGAGGCAGGTAGTGTGTACAAATATACATGTTCATATGTATGTGCATGCCCCCACATTCAGTCACTTACATTAACATGTTTACTATTGACTCACTCAAATGAACATGCTGACAAATTATTCACATGCAGACACACTCGTGTACATTCACACCCACATGCTCACACATTCACTCATTAATACAGATGTGCTCACACCATCATTGCCTCATGTGAACATGCTCATAGACGTATTCAAAAACAAAGACATAACTAGTCACACTATAATAAATTCACTCCATGCAAACTCGCATGAAAATTCACTCAATCACATGAATATTCCTACAAATTCAGTCACACAGGTTCATGAGTATATAACTCAGGTGCTCCCAGACATTCACTTTCACATGCACATTAGCACTCTCATAGTCAGGAACGTGCTCACATGGATGCTCTCCTACAAACATGTGCACATCCTCCACAAAGTACAAATATTCCCTCATAAAGAAAATACACTCATATGTATTTACATTCAGATGCTCCCATTTCACTCCTACAAGGATACTCCACATGTTACCTAGTTTGCAGCAGGAAACATGATACACATTCACTGACTCACAGGAAAGTGCTAATAACATCCATACACATGGCTTCAAATTCAGGTATACACTTGAACACACACAAGCATGTATTTCAACACTCAAACATTACTTTAACCTACTCTGACATGTAAGAGTTCATATGTTCACCCTCTTGAATAGTACTACTCACACGTGCACACACTGACACCTTCACTCACATAAACATACTCAGATCTCATTCACATGAGTATTATCACACATTCAGTCACGTGTATACATGATCAAAAAATTCACTCACACTCATGAGATTTGTGTACCCACAATGACACACTCATTTACACATGCAGGCCAACACTGACACAAAGAAGAACATGCCCAGGTGTTCATTTGCACACAAACAGTAAAGCTCACTAGGAAGCTCATAAATTCAGTCACATAAATACACTTACATTCACTGACACACATATATGTGCCTTTACACAAATACAACCATATATTAATAAGATTACACAGAAAAAGATAAACCTGCTAACACGTGTGTTCGTGCTCACAAATACCTTCATACAATTGAGCACACACATATTCACTAAAGCAAAAATTTACTCACAAGGGACCACTCTGACCTATGAACAGGCTCGAATACACACTGACACTGTCACATTTATGCTCACATGCAAAAATGCTCAAACAAAACTTCCAAATGACAAAAACGCTGAAAAAATGCTCAAAACATTTACTTACCAAAAACGCTCACTCATTAGCGCCCACCAATGTGATGAAAATCTCACTCACATGCCAGCACACATTCAGATTGTTGATTGAAACCTCATGAGTTCTCTGGATGAAATTTGAAACTCACTCCCATGTATGAAGGGCGAGGAGATGCCAGAGCAAGAGGCAGAGCACTCCAAGTTGGTGGGTGGCAATTTTTTTTTTAGAATGGAAATTTATATATATACATGTATATATATATGTATATGTGTGTGTGTGTGTGTGTGTGTGTGTGTGTGTGTGTATATATGAGGCTAATTACTTTACAATATTGTGGTGGGTTTTGCCATACCTGAATCAGCCATGGGTGTACATGTGTTATTAGCAAGAGAACTTACATATAAGGCTTGTGTTGAGTGGCCACAAGACAAGTAGATCTCCACGCCTGCCTGTCAGAATCTTAAGTTTATATGGAGGATTTAATGGGGCTCAGCCAAATGTCTTGTCTGTATGATCTCAATAGCACGCTCCTCTTTCAAGGCTGTGTCTTTAAAACGGCACCTAGTACGGGAACTGTGGGCAGACATACGTTCCAAAGATGAGGAGGGGGTGAGGAGCCTCTGATTGCCAAGATACAGCTCTTGGGTCAACCAGTAGTCATGTCTTCTTTTTTAAAAAAAAAAATTTAAGTATTTCTATTTGGCTATGCCAGGTCTTTGTTTTGACACACGGGATCTTCAATCTTCAGCTGCAATCTTCATTGCAGCATGCAGGATCTTTTTAGTTATAGTATGAGGGACCTTTAGTTGCAGCATGTAATCTCTTAGTTGCTGTATGTGGGATCTGGTTACTTGACCAGAGATTGAGCCTGGGCCCCCTGCATTGGGAACATGGCATCTTAGCCACCGGACCACCAGAGAAGTCCCTGTCATATCTTCTTGATGATCTTCTCCAACATTCCATCCCCCATGACTAATTCTTACAATCTTATACATCCCCCTCTTCTGCCATGTGCCCTGAGCCATTAACAAGGGGTTTTATTAGCATGGAAATAGTTCATTTGGTGTCTGTCTAGCTGCATTGGAGGCAGATACCCCAATGATAATATAAGCATATGCAAGAGAAGAGATAGATTATGATTCCTGATGAATAACCTTCCCCCCCGCCCCGCCCTGCACCAAGAGCTCCATGATCTGAACCACTGAAAATAAGTCCCCTAAGCAGGAAGTTGGATCACTCAAGGTGTTCACTTCTGTGACTTAATAAGGATGATACATTAGTAGACTCATCAGATATGAACATATAACATTCTGTTACCCAACAGTTGTATTGATTCCTTCAGCAGGCACTTGAGCAGACCTACTGAAGGAAGGTATTTCCATCAGAGTTCACTGTGTGACCAGACACTGGAGCAGCAGTAGTCTAAAGCTGAAAAGACAGATATTTAGTAGGAGCTTGTATGGAAAGTCTTCCCCTCACATAAAAATTACACTTCTGGCCTAATCCTTAGATATTAATGATGAATGTGGCTGTTGCACTAGGAGGTTGCCCTGGTTGTTTATACCCTATATATTGGCTGGAGAAGGCAGCACTGTCAGGCATACGGAGATGAACTGTGGGTGGGATATGCTAGGTCAGGACTCCCACCTTCTCCCCTCTTTCAGTGGTGTGTATTCCATTCCAAGCATTAGCGCATTTCCTCAGGTCTGGCTCCCAGTGGAGATTTGAGCAGTTCTTCCTCACCCAGGGTTCCAGAGTACCTCATCCATCCTGGTAGAATGTCTTATTGCAAATTCCAGTAGATAATGCCTTTCCCAGCTGTGATGTAGCTTGGTCTTCCCAGCAGCATAGTATGTTGATCCTGTTGGAAAGGCTCTCAAAGTGGCACCACGGGAATAGAACAGACAGTCAAAAATGGCTCAGCAAGGTATTCTTTACTTCTGCAGAAAGGGCACTTTGCAGACAAAAGGTCTGGGAGCAAGCACAGAGTGGGAGGTCTGATCGGGTTTTATCCCTAAGACACAGGTTCCCTCCCCTGGTCCTCATAGGCTGAGGACCAGAGTCACAATCTTCCCAGGATGTCACCTAAGATTTTTATTGGTCGATGGGGTCATGAGTAATACTTGCAAGCTCTTGAGTGGAGGACTGTTTTACCCACCCCTTTAGTTCTCTGAACATATGCAGGGTAAAAACCCATGAAATTACCCTACCAAACTGTTTTTATGAGGAAGGGGAGAGAACAAAGGACTGGCAACAAGCTGCCATTTTTAGAAACCTTATTCACAAGCTGGGTATGTGTGTGTGTGTGTGTGTGTGTGTGTGTGTGTGTATAAAATGTGTGCTAAAAATGAATATGGATCATTTCTCTACATTTCTCTATTTCTCATATCTTCCCTTTCGGTAGAAAAGACTGTATTTTCCTACAGTCCACAGTGAGGGGAGTGCAATGTAAGTCATATTCCATGACTTGCGTGTACTGGGTGTCTTGGTAGAGGTCCTCAGTCTGGATTATGGGGCAGTCAGCATCATTCAAATGTATTAAAGCTTGAGATAGTACATTAGTCTACTTGGCTAAAGTGGTTTTACCTGTTAGTAGTTTAATCTGCTGCTTTAATATTCTCCTTTTCCTTTCTATTACCCACGCTCCTTACTCGTTATAGGGGAGACAGAACCTCCATTTACTATCATGTTCTTTAGTGCAAGCTTGTATATCATGATATTTGAAATGTCATCCTTGGTCACTGTCCATTTGACTGGTGTATCTATACATAGTACTCTGCTCTTCTAATTCCCTAATGATGACATCTTTTTTTGTGTGTGGTGACTGGAGAAAGTCTAAATTAGGCCAGACACAGTGTCCACCCAAACCAAGACATTTAGAACCCTCACTCGGAGGAAGGGGGCCAATGCAATCATTTTTCCCTCAGTGACTCACCAGTGGGGAGCTCCAGTGAATGGACTCACACTCCTTTGGCAGTTGCCTTGGGCCTTGTTTAGAACACACAGCAACTGCATTAACCAAGTCATTTTGTTTCAAGGGTGTTCTGGCAACCTTGGCCATATGCCATCCCCTTCGAACACTATGGTGGCCACTCTTTCTATGCTGTATCTACTGAAGGGCAGATTGCTAAGGCTTGTACCCGGGCTAGGGCATCAGCTTCCTGCTGCCAGGGGGTATCAGTGCCTCATGATCTGGAACATGGAAATCAGTGGCAACTGACTCAGGTTCTGGCAAGCAAACCCAAATGTCTTTCTATATATTCTAACCCCCAAAGGGCTTATTCATAATTATCCACCCACACGCTTCCCACTGTCCAAGCCATAGGTTTAATCCCTTTAGAACAGCAGGATTGTCAGTGTAACGTGTTAACAGTCAGGACTTATGAGTGATTACCAGTGAAATCACTCTTCGTGCATCCCCATGGCTGCTGCAGTTCATTCCTGTTTCTATCCAGATGATGTCAGTGTTGGGCTGAATAGTGGCTGCTGTCCCTAAAACCAAATTCCCAGACACCTGGATTAAACCCATCTGTACCCGATATCCTCATGGACTGCCAGAAGAATACGAGTGGGGGCATCTGGAGGATTGACACATTCTATAAGGCCTAGTAGCACCTGCATTTTTAGAGACGGTGGGCTGGCATGCAGGATGCTCCTCTGCTGCAAACAGGCAGCCATTTAGTCAAAGTGGGGGTTTAAGCTATGGCAGGTGTGGGTCTATAATAGAACATGTTCTCAATCTCCCCTTGATAGGAAGGCAAATTCTTACTATAAAATGCTGTTCCTTAAAACTGGTCATATCTAATTCTGTGTGCATTCTCAGATATTCCAGTCAGAGCCTTGGTAATATAACCAATGTTTCCAATTGTGTCCTGTTACAAGGAGAACAGATTACTACTGGGTTTATACAACTAAATATATGACCATAAAAATCAGAATACTCACAGGACACTCCAAAACCTGAAGGGATCAGAGAGAGAGAAAAAAGTAAATGTTTCCTCTTTATTCAGAAATTTATATGTTAGCAAATTGCTCACAGCTTAAGAGAAAAGAGACAAAGTTTTCTTTAATCTGGAAAACCAAAACACAAAAGAACTAACAATGTTTCAAACAGAAAGTCAAAATTATGATCATCCTCATCATTTCACTCAGTCCCATGAAATTTATGGAGAAAGACCAACACTAAAAAAACAAAACCAACCAACCAACCAACCAACCAAACAAACAAAAAAACTGCCCTTTTTAACAGATGAGGGAAAATTAACTTTTAGTTTTACGTAAGTACACTATAGATATTAAAGCCTATTTTTCTTTCATACAGAAGCCTTAATGAAGTTCAATCATGTATCCAATCTAGATCATATAAATAACACTACACTCTCAAGGCTGCATTTTTGACATGGCTCCTAGTATGGGAACTGAGGGCCACATGTACATTCCAAGGACAGGGGAGGTAGCGAGGAGCCTCTCATTGCCTGCGTCCAGCTCGCCTGTCAACCAGTGGTCGCATCCTCTCAGTAACCTCTAACACAGATACACTCACCTGGACCCTGACACTCCTTCACACAAATGTGCTCAAATGCTCATAAATTCACTCAGGGACAACAAATATGTACACTCTGATCTTCCCATATAACCCCTTCATTTACACGGGCACATTAACCTCAAAATAAGGAATCTGCTAACATACACACTCACACACAAGCAAACATCACATCTACCATGAAGCTCAACCATTCACTCATATGCAAACAACCTCACACTCCCATTCATGATTATGTTACACTCATACAGTTCTTGCAAGCTAAGCTCACTTTAACTTGTGTGGACCTAGTACACATTCACTGCCTCACATGAACACACTGGTGTTCTCCCATGTGTTCACAAATTTCAGTCATACCCCTTGAACATAAACATGTACTTCAATACTCAAATATTATCACACTAACAGACTCTTATGGTGTATAGGGTTATGAGGCATGGAGGGAGGAGTGCGCTTCTCCAGAGGTGGAACCAGCACTGGAGCACCAGCACCTTTGGGCTGCATCCTTTCCTTGCTGGCCAGCACTTCAGCTGCACACTTTCCCCCACCCTCAAGACTTAGTGAACAGACAGGTCCCACAAGATTGCCGAGTAGAAAGATGTGCATTCATCTTCTCCCATGAGAACCCCCAAATTGCAAAGAACTGTTGAACAACCATCAACAGGAGAATGTTGGACCCCACTGACAAAAGATATCCCATGCCCAAGGGCAAAGGAGAAGCCCTGGCAAGACGGTAGGAGAGGCAAAATCGTGTTTAGAATGAAACCTCATACCCACCAGAGATGCTCAGAGGGCTCAAACAAAACCTTGTGTGCACCAGGACCCAGGGACCCCACAAGAGACTGAGCCACACCTGCCTTTCAGTGTTTGAGTCTCCTCTATGGAGGCATAGGTCAGCAGTGTCCTGCCATCGGAACAGGGGCTCTGGCTGCAGCAGACCTGGGAGGCGTGGTGTGTAAGCCCCACCATAGAGCCACCAAGCAGACAACTCACAAACTGGAGAACAATTAAACAATGATGCCAAAGAAGTTCTTACACTGTTGTGAAAGTTCTGGGGCCCACAACAGATTTCCCAACCTGGGGATCCAGCAAAGGGAATGAGAGCCCCCAGGGAATTTGATTTTGCAGGCCAGTGGGCTTTGATTACAGAACTTACACAGGACTAGGGAAACAGACTCTTGGAGGGCACAAACAAAACCTTGTGTGCACCAGGACCCAGGAGAAAGGAGCAGTGACCCCACAAGAGACTGAGCCAGGCTTGCCTGTGAGTATCCAGGAGATTCCGGTGGAGGTATGGGTCGACAGTGGCTTGCTGTGGGGTCAGGGGCACTGAATCTAACAGTCCTGGCATAGGTTCTTTTGAAGGACCTCCATTACCCCTATCATAGTTGAGCCTCAGGCCAGACTACAGGGAGGGAACACAGCCCCTCCAATCAACAGAAAATTGGATTAAAGATTTACTGAGCATGGCCCTGCCCATCAGAGCAAGGCCCAGATTCCCCCACAGCCAGTCCTTCCCATCAGGAAGCTTCCACAAGCCTCTTATGCTTATCCATCAAAGAGCACACAGAATGGAAACCACAATTACAGAAAACTAACCAAACCGATCACTTGGATCACAGCCTTGTCTAACTCAATGAAACGATGAGCCATGCCATGTAGGGTCACGCAAGACGGATGGGTCATGGTGGAGAGTTCTGACAAAACGTGGTTCACTGGAGAAAGAGTGGCAAACCACTTCAGTAGTCTTGCCTTAAGAACCCCATGAAGAGTATGAAAAGGCAAAAATATATGACACTGAAAGATGAACTCCCCAGGTCAGTAGATGCCCAATACGCTATGGGAGAAGAGTGGAGAAATACCTCCAGGGAGAATGAAGAGGCTGAGGCAAAGCGTAAACAATGCTCAGCTGTGGATGTGACTGGTGATGGAAGTAAAGTCTGATGCTGTAGAGAACAATATTGTATAGGAACCTGGGATGCTAGGTCCATGAACCAAGGTACATTGGAAGTGGTCAAACAGGAGATAGGAAGAGTGCACATCGACATTTTAGGGATCAGTGAACTAAAAGGGACCAAAATGGGCAAATTTAATTCAGTTGACCATTATATCTTCTGCTGTGGGCAAGAATCCCTTAGAAGAAATGGACTACCCTCATAGTCGACAAAAGAGTCTGAAATGCAGTACTTGGGTGCAATCTCAGAAAAGACAGAATGATCTCTGTTCGTTTCCAAGGCAAACCATTCAATACCATAGTAATCCAAGTCTATGCCCCAACCACTAATGCCAAAGAAGCTGAATTGAATGGTTTTATGAGGACATACAAGACCTAGAACTAACACCGAAAAAAGATATCCTCTTCATCATAGGGGACTAGAAAGCAAAAGTAGGAAGTCAAGACATACCTGAAGTAACAGGCAAGTTTGGCCTTGGAGTACAGGATGAAGCAGGGCAAAGGCTAACAGAGTTCTGCCTAGAGAATGCACCAGTCATAGCAGACACCCTCTTCCAACAACAAAAGAGATGACTCTACACATGGACATCACCCGATGGTCAACACCGAAATCATATTGATTATATTCTTTACAGCCGAAGACGGAGAAGCTCTATACAGTCAGCAAAAACAAGACCAGGAGTTGACTGTGGCTCAGATCATGAACTCCTTATTGCCAAATTCAGACGTTGAAGGAAGAAGGGGAAAACCACTAGACCATTCAGGTGTGACCTGAATCAAATCCCTTACGATTATACAGTGGAAGTGACAAATAGATTCAAGGGATTAGATCTTATAGAAAGAGTCCTGAAGAACTGTGGATGGAGGTTCCTAACATTGTGCAGGAGGCAGTGAGCAAAACCATCCCCAAGAAGAAGGAAGGCAAACAGGCAAGATGGTTGTCTGAGGAGGCCTTACAAATAGCAGAGAAAAGAAAGGCAAAGGAGAAAAGGAAAGATATATCCATCTGAATCCAGAGTACCAAAGAATAGCAGGGAGAGATAAGAAAGCCTTCCTCAGTGATCAATGCAAAGAAATAGAGGAAAACAATAGAATGGGAAAGACTAGCAATCTCCTCAAGAAAATTAGAGATACCAAGGGAATGAATATTTCATGCAAAGATGGGCTCAATAAAGGACAGAAACGGTGTGGACCTAACAGACACAGAAGATATTAAGAAGAGGTGGCAAGAATACACAGAATAACTGTACAAAAAAGATCTTCATGACCCAGATAATCACGATGGTGTGATCACTCACCTACAGCCAGACATCCTGGAATGCGAAGTCCAGTGGGCCTTAGGAAGCATCACTATGAATAAAGCTAGTGGAGGTGATGGCATTCCAGCTGAGCTATTTCAAATCCTAAAAGATAATGCTGTGAAAACGCTGCACTTAATATGCCAGCAAATTTGGAAAACTCAGCAGTGGCCACAGGACTGGAAAAGGTCAGTTTTCATTCCAATCCCAAAGAAACCCAATGCCAAAGAATGTTCAAACTACTGCACAAATGCAATCATCTCACAGGCTAGCAAAGTAATGCTCAAAATTCTCCAAGCTAGGCTTCAACAGTATGTGAACTGAGAACTTCCAGATGTTCAAGCTGGATTTAGAAGAGGCAGAGGAATCAGAGATCAAATTGTCAACATCCTTTATATCAGCGAAAAAGCAAGAGAGTTCCAGAAAAACATCTCCTCCTGCTTCGATGACTATGCTAATGGCTTTGACTGTGTGGATCACAACAAACTCTGGGACACTCTTAAGGAGGTGGGAATACCAGACCACCTTACTTGCCTCCTGACAAATCTGTATGCAGGTCAAGAAGCAACAGTTAGAAGCAGACATGGAACAATGGACTAGTTCCAAATTGGGAAAGGGGTACGTCAAGGCTGTATATAGTCACCTTACTTATTAAATTTGTATGCAGAGTACGTCATGCGAAATGCCAGGCTGGATGAAGCACCAGCTGGAATCAAGATTATTGGGAGAAATATCAATAACTAGCCTCAGATATGCAGATGACAGTACCCTTATGGCAGAAAGCAAAGAGGAACTAAAGAGCCTCTTGATGAAAGTGAAAGAGGAGAGTGAAAAAGCTGGCTTAAAACTCAACACTGAAAAATGAAGACCATGACATCTTGTCCCATGACTTCATGGCAAATCGATGGGGAAACAATGGAAACAGTGACAGACTTTATTTTCTTGGGCTTCAGAATCACTGCAGATGGTGACTGCAGCCATGATTAAAAGACGCTTGCTCCTTGGAAGAAGAGCTATGGCAAACCTAGACAGCGTATTAAAAAGCAGAGACATTACTTTAGCGACAAAGGTCTGTCTAGTCAAAGCTATGGTTTTTCCAGTAGTCATGTATGGCTGTGAGGGTTGGACCATTAAGAAAGCTGAGCGCCGAAGAATTGACGTTTTCGAACTATGGTGTTGGGGAAGACTCTTGAGAGTCCCTTGAGCTGCAAGGACATCAAACCAGTCAGTGCTAAAGAAAACCAGTTCTGAATATTCATTGGAAGGACTGATGCTGAAACTGAAGCTCCAATACTTTGGCCACCTGATGTGAAGAACTAACTCATTGGAAAGGACCCTGATGCTGGAAAGATAGAAGGCAGGAGGAGGAAGGGGACGACAGAGGATAAGATGGTTGGATGGCATCACTGACTCGATGGACATGAGTTTGAGCAAGCTCCGGGAGTTGGAGATGGACAGGGAAGCCTGGCATGCTGCGGTCCATGGGGTCACAGAGTTGGACATGACTGAATGAATGACTGAACTCCCTGGAACAGTAACATGCTCATATGTTTACTTGCACACAAATATGGTCACACCAGGAAGCTCACAAATTGACTCAGTCACATTACATAACAGTAGCTGTGTTCACTCACATATTCACAGATTTCTTTATTCAAATATTTTCACACATTTACAAGATCACTTGAACAACAAAATCACTGACTCAGTATTCAGAAATATACTAAAATGCATTCATGTGATTGAAAATTTATCTATACAGATGAGCACACATAAGTTTATACTTTAAGTGTGCAAATTTATGGCCAGAAAATTCCTCTTGCCCCTACATAGTCTCACACATAGGCTGTTGCACGCAGATATCCTGGCTTACATACAGATACACATTCACCCACAAAACAGATCAAACATTCACAAACTCAAACATTCACTCACATTCAAAAACGCATATGCATGTACACATACACTCTTGACACATTCACTCTTTCACAAAAACATGCTTACACATGTATTCAACCAAATGACCATTCCAACTAATTCACTCAAAGTGAAGTACAAATACATGCAGTCAGATGCTCCCACTCACAACTTCATTTCCACATATCATTCACAACCTTAAAATCCAGAATGTGCTCGCATGAATGCATGAATACAAGCATGCTCACATCCATCTTGGAGCTGAAATATTTGCTCACAGAAGGAAACACACTCATACATCCTTCCATGTACACCCATATTTTATACTAATGTGCTCACACTACATTAACTAGTTCCAAACAAAGAACCTGATACATATTCCCTTACACAAACATGCTAACATCCAAGCACATGGTCACATTCCAGACATGCACATTGTGTTTTTATGCACAAACATACACATTCATTTACTCATGCAAACTTTTTGTCATAAGCATTAACATGGTCACAAATATAGTTGCACACAAACATACTCACACTGACTTAGAAGCTCACAATTTCACCCATCTATGTAAAACAGTTACATTTACTCACACGTGGCTATGAATGACCTTATCCCAATATACAGTTGACCCTTGCATGACACGAATTTCAACTGTGGGTCCACTTATATGCAAATTTTTTTCAATAAATAAACAGTTGGCCCTCTGTGTCTATGGGTTTTGAATTCACAGATTTAACCAACTGCATATCACATTCTATATTGATGATCCACAGCTGGTTGAATCTGAGGATGCAGACTACAGGGATAGAGAGGGCCGACTATAGGACCTGGACACTCTCAGATTTTGGTATCCTCAGTGGGTCCTAGAATCTGTCTTCTGTGGATAGTGGGTGACCACTGTAATCACATATTAACAAGGTCACGAGAAAATATACTTTCCCATCCATTATACATGAATATGCCAAGATGATTATCAGACTTGCAAATTCATTTATACAGATGAGCATACATAAATGTTCACTTTAAGCATACAGATAAATACATATCCTAGAGACCGCTCTCACCCAAGAACAGGCTCACAGAAACACTGTCAGAGACAGATGTGCTTACATACCTATACATTTACACATTCACTCACTCACAAAACACTTTAACACTCAAGCATTCTCAGATTTGCCCACCAGTACATTCCCATTCACACACACACAAACATTTACATGTGCATACTGACATTCATGTCTTCACAGAAGCATGCTCAAACATTCACTCAATCACATGACCATGGCCATAGATTCATTCACACCGGGACACAAATGCTTATATTCAAAAGTTCCCACTCACACATTCCACTTATACATGCACATTTTCACTCAAAATCTATGTTCACATAGATACTCATATACAAATATGTTCACATCCTCTATGAAGCTCAGATATTCTCTCAAAGAAGAAAATACACTCACATGCACTTCCACTCATGTTTATGTTTCACTCACACAAATATACTCACCTGTTAACCAGCTCACTACAGTGAACCTGATACATATTCACCTACTCATACAAACGTACTAACACCCATGCATGTGGCTGAAAGTTCAGGGTATACTTGAACACACAAACATTTACAGCAATACCCACATATTGAAATATGAACACGCTCTCAGACGTACAAGGTCACATATTTACTCTCACAAATGGACAAACTCATATATATGCGCATGCTCATTTGTTCAGGCTTCTCTGGTAGCTCAGATGGTAAAGAATCTGCCTGCAATGCAGGAGACCTGGGTTTGGTCCTGGGTCAGGAAGATCCCCTGGAGAAGGGAATGGCAACCCACTCCAGCATTCTAGCTTGGAGAATCCCATGGACAGAGGAGCCTGGCGGGCTACAGTCCATGGAATCACAGAGTCAAACACGACTGAGTGACTAGCTTACAAATTAACACATACTAACAGATGCACTCACACATATACACATGCCTTCACACTTGGTGGCTCACAATTCACACACATGAAGTGGCTGTAGATAATTCATATTGTCATAATTGTGTACTTAAACACACACACATGATTACAAATTCACTCACATCCAAGATGCACTCATTTCATTTATACATGCACACACCCACTCACTTACCCATATAAAATATCGTTGTCACAAACATGCTTACATACTGAATTGCACAGGAACGTGCTCACAATCAGCAAGAAGCTCACAATTTCATTCATTTATTTAATAAAAACCACTACATGGGACTTCCTGGTGGCTCTGTGGTAAAGAATCCACCTGCCAATGTAAGAGACATGGGTTTGATCCCTCGTCCGAGAGGATCCTACGTGCCATGAAGCAACTAAGCCAATGTGCCACAACTATTGAGCCTGTGCTCTAGATCCCACAAGCCACAACTACTGAGCCCACGTGCCACAACCACTGAAGCCTGTGTGCCCTAGAGCCCTTGCTCCGCAATGAGAAGTCTGTGCACCACAACCAAAGAGAAGCAGCTAGAGAAACGCCCGTGCAGCAACAAAGACACAGCACAGCCAAAAATAAATAAATAAATAAAATTATTAATGCATATGTGTGGAATTTAGAAAGATGATATGGACAATCCTACCCTTTGCAGGGCAGCAAAGGAGACATGGACATAAAGAACAGACTTTTGAACTCAGTGGGAGAAGGCGAGGGTGGGATGATTTGAGAGAATAGCATCAAAGCATATACATTACCACGTGTAAAATAGATGACCAGTGCGAGTTTGATGCATGAGGCAGGGCACCCAAAGCTGGTTTTCTGGGACAACCTAAAGGGATAGGGTGGGGAGGGAGATTCAGGATGACGGGGGACACATATACGTATGGCCGATTCATGTTGACGTCTGGCAAAAACCAACACGATGTTGTAAAAACTATCCTCCAATAACTAAATAAAAAAAACATTGCATGTACTCCCACATACATGCTCACAAATAACCTTACTCAAATGTATTCACATATAAACAAGATCACACAAAAAACACATTTAACCCAACTGCTCAGTATTATGCTAATATGCATTCACATGCCTACAAATTCATTTATACAGGTGAACACACTTAAATATTCATTTTAAGCACACACATTTACACCTAAGAAAACACTCTCACCCATGAACATGCTCACACATACAATGTCACACAGAGATACGTTGACATACATACACATTCTTGCACACTAACACACACTGATTGGCCCTCAAATTCAAATTCAAAAACACACACATTCACATGCATGAACCTACACATTCATTGTTTCACAAAAACATGCTGATGTGTGTGTGTGTGTTAGTCTGCTCAGTCGTGTCCGACTCTTTGTGACCCCATGGACTGTAACTGTAGCTGCCAGGCTCCTCTGTCCATGGGGATTTGCCAGGCCAGAATGCTGGAGTGGGTTGCTATGCCCCCCTCCAGGGGATCTTCCCTGACCCAGGTATCGAACCCAGATCTGCCACATTGCAGGTGGATTCTTTACCATCTGAGCCACCAGGGAAGCCCAAGAATCCTGGAGTGGGTGGCCTATCCCTTCTCCAGGGGATCTTCCCAACCCAGGAATTGACCTGGGATCTCCTGCATTTTGCAGGTGGATTCTTTACCAGCTGAGCTACCAGGAAAGCCAAAACATGCTGATATAGCCACTCAATTTCATGACCTTACTCATAAGTTTACTCACAAAGGGACTCAGATATAAACAGTCAGATGCTTCCAGATGTTCCCACTCACACTTTCACTTACACATTCTTAAAATCCAGAACATGCTTATATACATGTATACACAAACATGTTTCCATCCCCCATAAAGCTCAGACATTAGCTCACAGAAGAAATTTGTTCACATTCTCATTTTCTCTCACATAAATATGCACATACTAGCTCACAGCTGAGAACCTGACACACATTCTCGCATTCGCATGAACATAACTTTAATATTGTCAATAGATAATTACGCTACATGGAGTTTAAGGCAAGGAAGGCTTTGTTTAAGACT